>NC_052150.1:211562393-211919199 GCF_902713615.1 Scyliorhinus canicula | reverse complement strand
TTATCATTTTAATATATACTTCCTAGTATCTTCATTTATTCCTACTAATATGCTTTGCATCACAAAATCCTGATCGCAGAAAATACAGTGCAGAACATGCCCTTCGGCCCATCGAGTCTGCACCAATGCATGAAAGACACCTGACCTGCCTACCTAATCCAATTTTCCAACACTTGGCCCATAGCCTTGAATGTTATGTAGATCTAAAACAAGCTTCCCTCATCATTTACATTCATACCTCAAAGTTACATTTTTAATTCATTTTAGCCCTTAGGCAACAGATTCATATCTGTTTTTACAACCTTTGAGTAATGAACTTATTTTTCAAATGATTTAGACTGCATTCACTGCACAAATTAGACTCAACCTTACTGTAATTCTTTAGTCAAAAAACCCCCCAGTTCTGTCAGTAGCTTAACTAATTCAAGAACTGGCATCTGTCGCTTGTTGGAAGTCCGTCTTCCACAAAATAAGGCATCCCTTAGTCAGAAACTACACCGTAAAGACCTCCAGAAATTAGTGGTCTCTTGTGGCCATGTTTAAGTCAAAGCACCTTTCAGTCTGAAGCTACTTAGGATGGAGTCTTTCTTAAATGAAGTAATCTCAAGGCTAATACAGATTATTGAATCAAACTGTTCACATTGTCACAGGCCATAAGAGATAGATATGCAATTAAAATAATTAATTTATATGTTGGAAAATGGTGAAATGTCAAAAATGCACAAACTGTGGATTCATTTTGTGAGAAGTTCAAACGCACTTGAGTGAGGCCAGAATTATTTTGCTTCATGTTGAAATCCAGAAATTTGTAGGTAAGTATGCAAGAGTTTGAATAGTCAAAGTAGAATCTAGTACAAAACAGCTAAACTGTACTGCGGGGGGGGGGGGGGGGGGGGGGGGTTTAAAATACTTTCCCTTACCTTTTGGAGAACTTCCTGTTAAGACCAGATCTTCGTGACCTTGCTCAATAACTCGAACCACGAACTCTGGAACATTATCCTTCTCTTCAATGGAGCAGAGGTATCGACTGCGCTTGTTGGAGTAGCGTGTGCTCCAGTAAAAGCGGCTCGCTTCATAACCAACCGGGTAGAGTGCTATAGAGCTGTGGAAAGACTGCATTTGCTGTGGGAGAAGCTGTCCGATGGCATGGAAAATCAGCCCCCCAACACGAAATGTGTGGTTGCGTTCCCCTCGCTGAACAATGCTGGCAACTTGTTTCACCTCGTCCCGCTGTACGTAAACCCTCCTAAAGACAGCAAAATATGTCAACTCTTGCTCATGGGGTCCCTTTGGTTTATGTATTGAGCAGAGCATGGTCTTGTCCTTAAAAAACATACACTGGGCTTTACTGGCACAGGTAAAGTGATAAATATTGGTGCATCTTATCCGGTGACATGTACCAGTAGCTCCCATTTTATGACAAAAAACACATTTCATAGAAAGACCGCGTCGCAAAGCCATCTCCACATTAATCAAGGCGCCAGCTTGTGTCTCATAAACCTCTGCAGACCAGAGAGCACAGTTCAAGTGGACCCAGAGATCGAGATCAAGGTTCAGGAGCCTTGCTGCTCCGTTGGTTGTTCCATCCCCTTCTTCGTGACATAAACAGCATCTTCTATAGTCTTGAGGCATGGGTTCTGGCTTCAGCGATGTCCCAAGTTTCTTCAGCAGTTCATCTATCTCCTCTTCAGATGCTAACTTCAAATGTGCTTTAGGAATGACTATTTGAACTCTCCACTTTTTCCACTTCATCCCTTTCCACCTTTTAATTGCTGGACGATTACCATCAAAGTCCGCCTGCAGAGACCTTGGCCTAGGTTTCAGCTTTACTGTCACCTTGAGATCTTCTGGCTTGGACTCATGTTTGAGAACCTGCATGTTGGCCGGAGGGAAATAAACAATTGGAGTAGATGGAGACACCGCATTCTCCGGAATCCGTGGAAGGCGATGCACGTCTAAGGAGGAGGTGTTGTTGTTGTAATGATGGAATGTATTTCTCGTCACCTCTTTGGCTGGCTGCTCTACCATGACAGATGCAGCTTCCTGTTGCTTTAAAAGAAAAAAACAAAAGGGTGACTTTTAAAGATTTTATTCCATCGTGGATTTAGAAAGATCGACGATTAATTTTCCATAAGGCAGGTGCAAACTACTGAGTTTAATATCAGATTTAAAACCAATTATCATTTAACACTGCCCTGTAAAGATTTATGACTAAGCATTCTGAATGCGGCCAAAGAGTTAGGTCAGATGTTTGACATCTTTTCCTCCCTCAATATTTTACATATTTAAGAAATCTTACAACACCAGGTTAAAGTCCAACATGTTTGTTTCAAACACTAGCTTTCGGAGCACTGCTCCTTCCTCAGGTTGGACATTAACCTGGTGTTGTAAGACTTCTTACTGTGCTCACCTCAGTCCAACGCCGGCATCTTCACATCATTACATATTTAAGTTGTACATATCTACAATAGGGTATGTGCAAATCATTTCAGAAAATAAAATCTAAAATTCTTATAAAGCTAAAAGAACTGTGACAAATTTAAAAGTGGGCGTTATCTTGATCCTACTCAGACAACCCAGCACTCGTACCTCACCCCCAAAATATTCCATTCCTCCACCTCCAGCTTTTGTGCATTTCTACCCCTCCCTGTTAACATGCATGCACGTTATGCTATGTATTTAAATACTCCACGTGAATCATTTCAAGCGAAACGGCTGTGAACAGAAAGTATGAAACTGACATTAATCCTTTTACGGTGTATAGTGCTGGAAGGCTTCCTCATCCACTGTAAGAAATTGAGTCCTGCTTGACATGAATTCCTTAAGAAATAAGTGTGCATGAATAAAAGGGAGTTACTTTCGACTTGCAAGCATCTTTGGAAGTTCATTCTTCACCCAATACCAATTACTAAGATCCCAGACCGGGCCCCAACAGTGGCTAGGATACTGGACTGTTTTAGTTTATTTATAAGACTGTGTGGAAAGAATGATTTGCTCCAATGGTGATTTTATGAAGTAATAGGGCGTTGGTATTTTTTAAAACAAAACTTTATGAATACAATATTAAACTTTTTAACTTCACACCCGAAAAGAAGTTTACAATTTACACCTTACTACTCAATTTCCCATTAAACAACGAGAAAAGGAACAGACAGATCTCAATCTATCTTACTGTGGAAGAATCATGGACTCAGCATCAGGCAGATCAGAATTCAACTCCTCTCCCCAGAACTTCTTTCCAAAAATTCCCTCTCTCCACAGCCTTCTCTAAAAAACCCTCAAATTATAGATTTTAAGAACTTGCTCACAACTGACATTTGACTAATTTTCCTAGTTCCTCCTTCTTGGAATGAAATGAAATGAAAATCGTTTATTGTCACAAGTAGGCTTCAATGAAGTTACTGTGAAAAGCCCCTAGTCGCCACATTCCGGCGCCTGTTTGGGGAATCTGGTACGGGAATTGAACCGTGCTGCTGGCCTGCCTTGGTCTGCTTTCAAAGCCAGCGATGTAGCCCTGTGCTAAACAGCCCCTGATCAGAGGGGTTACAGTTTAACAGCAACGTCCAATGCCCTGATGCAATTTGTACAATGTGGAATAATTGTGATCATAGCCTCTTCCTCTCTGAATTACTTCAATAGCAAGATGCACATGACAGCAGAGCCCAGCGATTTACTCACCTTAAACCATTTAGTTTCCAGAATCAATTATTTTTCGGGCACATTGCCGATTTGAGATTCAGGGAGAAAACTCAAAAGTTGTTGACTGCTTGTGTTCACTTATGCACATTTAATTTTAAAATTGCCGTCATTATAAAAACACTCTACATCAGGGGTGGGCAAACTACGGCCCGCCAAAGGTCTTTATTCGGCCCACCAAGATCAAGTCACAAAAAAAAATTAAAAACAATTTTTAAAAAAATAATTTAAAAAAATTTTTTTTAATATAAGGTTAATGTGGGGGGCTGTTGGGTTACTGGTATAGGGTGGATATGTTGACTTGAGTAGGGTGATCATTGCTCAGCACAACATCGAGGGCCGAAGGGCCTGTTCTGTGCTGTACTGTTCTATGTTCTATATGAGGCGCCCAGAATCATAACCGGGTGAAGCGTCATTTTTCAAAAGTAGAGAAAAAGAGGGCTAAAGGCAGGATGCCGCCGGGGAAGCGCTGAGGTATATGCCGCACGCTAATTGGTTACAACCGGAACTATTAATTAATATACTATGCGGCCCTTTAAAATTGTGAATTTCTGAATGTGGCCCTTGCACGGAAAAGTTTGCCCACCCCTGCTCTACATTGATTGTTTACCTTTAACTCTGGAGCTTTCGCTTGTGTGGCCATTGCATATTGCACAAAGCAATTATTGCTACAGAAGACAATATCAACCTCTGTTTTGCTTGTTCCGTCTCTTGAATCCTAAGGGAGGAAATGAAAGATTTAAGATGGCGCTCTGACACAAATGTACCCCCAAGTGACTATGAATTACCAGATGAGTGAAGACTCGCTGTCAAAACTGAAGCAAACGATCAAAACAGTAATCAGCACACAAATAGCAAGCAGCTTTGATGCTGTACAGAATTATTACATTTATGTGCTCCAAATGAGACAAGTACTCTGGAGCTATAACATTGTTGCATGTTATACAAATTGACTTTCAGGAAAGAAAACGAGTGACAGCATCACACCATTTATGAAAGCTAATGTTTGCCGTGCTCCCTTGTTTCACTGGGAAGAGAATTGTTTTGCTGCACTTAAGTCATGTCACCGACACTTTTTTTTAGGGGAAAGAAAATAATTCAAACAAATTTAGGATTAACATTTTTTATTCAAATGCATCAACTTGTGTGGGATTTTTTTTGTTTAATTATGGCCGGCAGCAAGACCCTCAGACTAACATTTTAGAGGTCAGAACTAACGTTACTGGGACCAGTAACTACTCTGGGATCAAGCCTTTAAAGGCAGTGCTGAACATTCATCTTGCATATCTCAATTTGTTTTAAGTACTGAAAATCAGCTTCTGCATTGATAATATATTGGCTCATAACTACAGATTAAAAAAAAAATAAACTTAATATATATTTCCTTTGAAGGGGTCACTCCAAAAGCAAATTTAACCAGAAATAAAGTAACTCTCATTAGTGTCTCAAATTCTGTATTTTTTCTGATTTGAAATTTGTGTAGCTAATTTTGTAGTGAATATTATGGGCCACAGAGAAACATACCTGCTTGTTATATGGAAGATCAGTGACCGTCTTTCGTACACCATTACCAAGCACCACAACATCACAATGACGGCACCACTGAGGTTTAGAGCTGGTAGAGTTGTTCATGACCGCTCGATTATCTGCTTTGAGTGCCACTGTGCCTGTTACAGGGGGGGATAGATCAATGCTAATTGGATAAAAAGAAAATAGCACATGCCAGGCTACGGAATTAAAAGCCATCTCCCTTGCATTAAGAATCACATTCTCAACTTGTCACGTTCATAAGTATTCAGTCCTTTCAGAAACATCAGTTTATTAGATTATTGAAAAACTGATATATTGGGTATTTCAGTATACTTCATTTTATCAGACAGACCAACACCACGCATACCCGCACACAGACACAGACAAGAGAGGAGGGCGCACAGAAAGACAGGCAGACAAAGACAGCTGGATATACTGACTTGAATCAGTTGTTTAACATCACTTATTCTGTGGAAAGCTAAAGGTGGAACCTTCCCTGGTCTAGAATGCACCACTCTCCAAATCAGAACAGGGTTGCTAACATGTCACTTGAGTACCTTTCGACTAAAATGCACTGATGTGCAGTCTTGTACAATTCATGAACAAGTCTCAGAACTCCAGACAAACCACATGTAATTAACAGAACATGAAACAACTATTTCTAGACAAATCAGATTGCAGAATATTGCAAGTACAACTTTAATGTTTTTGTCACCAGATTATTTAAGATTCTTGGAAGCTATACACTATTCCTGCTTTGTACAATTGCCAAATCTCACTAATTTTTAATCTATTGCTGAAAGTTTTATTACCACTAAATGGATTTGAATTTGAAGGTACATGCTATCTAATCTGGATACTATCGATGTTACAGACACTCTTAAACTGTCTTCCTATCTTTCTCAGTGTATATCTTTTCTGTTAAGACAAGATCCAGCCATTGCAAGTCTGAATGTTGGTCGCTATTTTAAAAGGCAATGCATAGTATGGATGTCAATATTTCAGCAATTCTATGAACTGGTCCCCCCAACATCAGAGCAAAACAAGAGGCAAAATATTTCCAGATGGCAGACATGTTGCCAACAGTGCGAGTGACATAGATTGAAATAAACAAACTTACCATTGGTAGGAATCATATACGGTAAGTTTGTAGGCCCAACAGGTCTCATTATCTTGACGGAGCCAGTGTAACCAGGATGGAAGCCTTGAGCCATGAATGAGGGCCTGCTTTCCAAGGCTTGGTTGAATTTGTAAGCATTAATCAAAGGCATTGAAGGTGGTTCAGGTGCACTGCTGACCTCGTAACTGTTAGGAACTTTAATGCGCAGGAGGTCAGCCACTCTTGCTACAACACCATTAATATCCTAAAGTTAAAAAAATGATATATACATACATATATTACATAGGTTCACTAGCCTGTGTCTTTACCTATATTTGGTAATGGATATCTTTCCAAAGGCATTGAAGATCAGGTACAACATGGGCAGAGATAGGGATATGTGCTCTTTGCTTCAGTATTATAAATGGACAAACAAAATTAGTGCTTAATGTTAAGAAGGGAAAATTATTTTGGGGGAGGTTGGGGGTCATATGAGGTGCACCAGTGGTGCAAAAAAATAACAAATATTCTCACAAGATAGTTCACCAAATGTTATATTAAAATGGCAGGTCTCACCTCAGCGGCTGTCGGAGACAGAGTAAGCGCTACAGACACAAAGCCAATTTTAGGTCCATTTTGGGATTGCGTAAACTGATTTCCAAAAAACATAGTTGAACCCATATTTCCAAAGTTTGGCTCCATCTTAACCTCACTCCGTCGAGCTTCTGTACCTGAAGCCAGAAAAGAAATGCACATTACTTTGTCAGCAAAATTCTAGCTCATGGAATAAGTGGGAAAGTAGGAATTTGGAGGAGAAATTGGCTGAGTGGCAGGAACCAGAGAGTAGTGATAAATGGTTGTTTCTCAGATTGGAGGAAGGTTTATAGTGGAGTTCCCCAGGGGTCAGTGTTGGGAGCCTTGCTCTTCCCGATATAGATTAATGATCTAGACTGTGGTGCTCAGGGCATGATTTCAAAATTTGAAGATGATATAAAGATTGGAAACATTGTCAACTGTGATAAGGGTGTTCTTGAACTCCTAATGGACACAGACATGTTGGTGGATTGGGCAGACAAGTGGCAGATGACATTCAATGCAGAGAGGAATGAGGTCATTCATTGGCAGGAGAAGTGTAAAATAAAGGGAGGAACTCTTTAGCAGATGCTAAGAACAGAGGGACCTCGGTGAATATGTACACAAGTCATTGAAGATTGAAGAGCATGCTGACACAGCAGTTAACAAAGTGTATATCTTAGGTTTTATTAAGAGGGGCATTGAGTATAAGAAGGAGGAGGTCATGTTGAACAAGACACTAGTTGGGCCTTCTCTGGGGTACTGCATCCAGATCCCGGTGCCATGCATGATGAAGGATGTGGATGTGAAGACATTGGAGAGAGCACAGAGGAGATTCACAAGAATTATTCCAGAGATAAACAACTGTAGCTATGAGGATATATTGGAGAGTTGGGATTGCTTTTCTTGGAGAAAAGAAGGCTGAGAGAAGGTTTGATGAGGTATTCAAGATCCTGAGGGGTATGGACAGGGCATATAGTGAGAAACTGATCCCGTTCAAGAGAGTATCAAGAACTGAGCAAGCAGATTCAAAATAATTAGCTAAAGGAGTAAAAGTGATGTGAAGACATATTTTTCATCCAGAGGGTGGTTGGAATTTTGAACCTCCTGAGGGTGATGGAGGCAGGTTCGATCGAGGTATTCAAAAGGGAATTGGATTGCTCTCTGAAAAGGAAGGATGCGCAAGAGTATGGGAATAAGGTAGGGGGGCGTGGGGTTAGAACAGAATGCTCTTTCAGAGAGCCAGTGCAGACTCAATGGGCCAAATGGCCTCCTTCTGCCCTGTGTTTCTGTGATCTGCAGAGCTTCAAGTGTGAAAACTCTCTGCCAAAGGCTGCTTGATTTTTGAGAAGGTTGGCTCACATTTACTGAAAACAAATCTTTATTTTGTTATCTGGAAGGAAAATTTTATCTGTGTGTATACACATGAGAAAATAAGGGATAGAGATAGATAAACATAGAAAAACACGCTACAGGAAGCATTTCTTGTTTATTGAAAGGCCAACCAAATATAACAATTCCCACACCCTTGCAAACAGTCATCCAGACTCGAAACGTTAGCTCCATTTTCTCTCCACAGATGCTATCAGGCCTGCTGAGATTGTCCAGCATTTTTTGTTTTTGTAACAATACGTAGTTACTCAAGTCTGGAGAAATTATAATTCTTCACTTGATGTTGTGTCTTTTGATGTTGTGCCTTTTCCTTGTTGATTAATGGTCAGTGTGATTTATGGGTTGTTATGGAGGTGGTTGTCTCTTTATATAAAGGTACTGTTGACCGCTTAATAAACAAAATATTCTCAAGTGAATTCCCGTGGGTACACATGCCATGTCTCAGCTGATGATTATTGCATTGAATTTGAATCAAACATTGAAGCCTGAACAGTGCGCTTGAACTCTAGAAGCGTCAGCACCACTGGGCCAGCAGCCAGCAATCAAACACTCAAAGAGTTGGGCTTCAGCACTGGGGATATCCACAAAAGGTAAGTGTGAGGATCAGGGGAGGGCACCTGAGCACAGTCTCTCTAATGTTCTCAGCAGGCTGTGGGGTCTAAGGGCTCCTGCTGTGGCTGCGGTGAACAGAGCGAGGTTTTCCAGCACAACTGGCTCAGTGGATGGCACTCTGAAAGAAGGTGGAACACGCAAGGGTGGGGAGGCTTTGGGGATTTGAGGGTCTTGGGGTAGAAGCCCTAACATGATTGTTGGTCTCTCTCATAGAAACATACATAGAAAATAGGAGTAGGAGGAGACCATTGGGCCTGCTCCGGCATTCATTATGACCTGACCATGGCTGATCATCAAGTTACCTGTTCTGCCACCCCCCCCGCGCCGGCTATCCCTCGACTCCTTTAGCCCCAAGAGCCTTCTCCCCTTATCCCTCGACTCCTTTAGCCCCAAGAGCCTTCTCCAATTCCTTACAGATGTACAAAACATGGTTATGTCGGTCCTGTAGAGGCTGCCCTCATGGTGCTCGTGCTGCCCAGGCGGCCAAACTCCACTGTTCTTTCGAGGAGATGATGGAAAGCATGTGCCGGAGGAGACTGCGCTTCAACAAAGAGACATTGCAGTGGCACCTGTGCCATGCCTGTACGGACTTAGCACCCTGTGGAGAAGGAGTACGCCCATTCCCATGGCCGTGAAGGTCACTTCACTTAGATGTTTCAGTAAGCTCAGGGAAGGTGGTAAAAGAGGGGGAGGGGTGGCATTGTTAGTCAAGGACAGTATTACGGTGGCAGAAAGGACGTTTGATGAGGACTTGTCTACTGAGGTAGTATGGGTTGAGGTTAGAAACAGGAAAGGAGAGGTCACCCTGTTGGGAGTTTTCTATAGGCCTCCGAAAAGTTCCAGAGTTGTAGAGGAAAGGATTGCAAAGATGATTGCGAAGTAACAGGGTAGTTGTTATGGGGGACTTTAACTTTCCAAATAAAAGCTATAGTTTGAGTACTTTAGATGGGTCAGTTTTTGTCCAATGTGTGCAGGAGGGTTTGCTGACACAGTATGTAGATAGGCCAACAACAGGCGAGGCCACATTGGATTTGATACTGGGTAATGAACCAGGACAGGTGTTAGATTTGAAGGTAGGTGAGCACTTTGGTGGTAGTGAACACAATTCAGTTACGTTTACTTTAGTGATGGAAAGGGATAGGTATATACCGCAGGGCAAGAGTTATAGCTGGGGGAAAGGCAATTATGATGCAATGAGGCAAGACTTAGGATGCATAGGATGGGGAAGGAAACTGCAGGGGGTGGGCACAATTGAAATGTGGAGCCTGTTCAAGGAACAGCTACTGCATGTCCTTGATAAGTATGTACCTGTCAGGCAGGGAGGAAGTGGTCGAGCGAGGGAACCGTGGTTTACTAAAGTAGTTGAATCTCTTGTCAAGAGGAAGAAGGAGGTTTATGTAAAGATGAGACGTGAAGGTTCAGTTAGGGTGCTCGAGAGTTACAAGTTAGCTAGGAAGGACCTAAAGAGAGAGCTAAGAAGAGCCAGGAGGGGACATGAGAAGTCTTTGGCAGGCAGGATCAAGGATAACCCTAAAGCTTTCTATAGGTATGTCAGGAATAAAAGAATGACTGGGGTAAGAGTAGGATCAGTCAAGGACAGTAGTGGGAAGTTGTGCGTGGAGTCTGAGGAGATAGATGAGATGCTAAATGAATATTTTTCGTCAGTATTCACACGGAAAAAAGACAATATTGTCGAGGAGAATACTGAGATACTGGCTACTAGACTAGAAGGGCTTGAGGTTCATAAGGAGGAGGTGTTAGCAATTCTGGAAAGTGTGAAAATAGATAAGTCCCCTGGGCTGGATGGGATTTATCCTAGTATTCTCCGGGAAGCTAGGGAGGAGATTGCTGAGCCTTTGACTTTGATCTTTACGTCGTCATTGTCCACAGGAATAGTGCCAGAAGACTGGAGGATAGCAAATGTTGTCCCCTTGTTCATGAAGGGAGTAGAGACAACCCCGGTAAATATGGACCAGTGAGCCTTACTTCTGTTGTGGGCAAAGTCTTAGAAAAGTTTATACGAGATAGGATTTATAATGATCTAGAAAGGAATAATTTGATTAGGGATAGTCAACACGGTTTTGTGAAGGGTAGGCCGTGCCTCACAAACCTTATTGAGTTCTTTGAGAAGGTGACCAAACAGGTGGACGACGGTAAAGCAGTGGATGTGGTGTATATGGATTTCAGTAAAGCGTTTGATGAGGTTCCCCATGGTAGGCTATTGCAGAAGATACGGAGGCATGGGATTCAGGGTAATTTATTGGATTGGATTTGTTTATTGTCACGTGTACCGAGGTACAGTGAGAAGTATTTTTCTGCAAGCAGCTCAACAGATCATTCAGTACATGGAAGAAAAGGGAATTAAACAAAATTCAAGAAAATACATTAGAATACATAATAGGGCAACACAAGATATACAATGTAAAAGAGAGAGGTTAGTAATAATGTTAGCTTTAGAATTAATTTTTAAAAGGTTAGAACGAGTATAAGTTAAGTTAAAAGTGGATCTGTTGGGGAGAGCTTGCAGAGAGTCGCCTCGCTCCGGCGCGATCTTGCATTTAGCAGTTTGGATTAGAAATTGGCTCGCTGTAAGAAGACAGAGGGTGGTGGTTGATGGGAAATGTTCAGCCTGGAGTTCAGTTACTAGTGGTGTACCACAAGGATTTGTTTTGGGGCCACTGCTGTTTGTAAATTTTTATAAATGACCTGGAGGAGGGCGTAGAAGGATGGGTGAGTAAATTTGCAGATGACACTAAAGTCGGTGGAGTTGTGGACAGTGCAGAAGGATGTTGCATGTTACAGAGGGACATAGATAAGCTGCAGAGCTGGGCTGACAGGTGGCAAATGGAGTTTAATGCAGAATTCATTTTGGAAGGAGTAACGGGAATACAGAGTACTGGGCTAATGGTAAGATTCTTGGTAGTGTGGATGAGCAGAGAGATCTCGGTGTCCATGTACATAGATCCCTGAAAGTTGCCACCCAGGTTGAAAGGGTTGTTAAGAAGGCGTACAGTGTGTTAGCTTTTATTGGTAGAGGGATTGTGTTTTGAAGCCATGAGGTCATGTTGCAGCTGTATAAAACTCTGGTGCGGCCGCATTTGGATCGCAAGCAGTTCTGATCGCCGCATTATAGGAAGGATGTGGAAGCATTGGAAAGGGTGCAGAGGAGATTTACCAGGATGTTGCCTGGTATGGAGGGAAGATCTTATGAGGAAAGGCAGATGGACTTAAGGCTGCTTTCATTAGAGAGAAGGTTGAGAGGTGACTTAATCGAGGCATACAAGATGATCAGAGGATTAGATAGGGTGGACAGTGAGAGCCTTTTTCCTCGGATGGTGATGGCTAGCACGAGAGGACATAGCTTTAAATTGAGGGGAGATAGATATAGGACAGATGTCAGAGGTAGGTTCTTTACTCAGAGAGTAGTAAGGGCATGGAATGCCCTGACTGCAACAATAGTGGACTCGCCAACATCAAGGGTATTTAAATGGTCATTGGATAAACATATGGATGATAAGGGAATAGTGTAGATGGGCTTCAGAGTGGTTTCACAGGTCGGCGTAACATCGAGGGCCGAAGGGCCTGTACTGCGCTGTAATGTTCTATGTTCAGCCCTGAACCTCCATGTAACCGGTTAATTCCAGGGTTTAGTGGAGACTTGTGTGGCATTTCCCAAGCTACAGCCCACAAGTGCATCTGTGAGGTAACAGATGCTCTGTATGCCCGGGCATCAGACTAGATCAACTTTGAGCTGGACCAGGCGCACTAAGGTGCTCAGGCTGCAGGATTCTGTGCCATCGCCAGGATGGCTCAGGTCCAGGGGGTAATTGATGGCATGTCGCCTTGCGAGCATCAGGGCATCAGGGAGTGCTTCATTAACAGGAAGGGGTTTCACTCCCTAAATGTTCAACATGTGCGGCCACCGCCTCTGCCTTCGAATCATACAAGTGTGTGCCAACTACCGAGGGAGCATGCACAACAGCAACATCCTGGGACACTCTGAGATCCCAATGTCTTTGAGGATCACCCAAGAGTGACAATGTGGCTCTTGGGGGAATAAGGGGTACCCACTGAGGTCCTGGCTGATGATGCCAGTGTGGATGCCGTAGCCGGACCAGGTGGGGCTGGAGGACGAGCCCAGGGAGCAGGTGGAGGAGGTGCTGGAGGACATGAAGCCGATTAGGAGCCAAAAAAAATGGATTCATGCACGGAGGAAGTGGGCATGGCTGAGGTACTAAATGCTGACTTTGCATCTGTCTTACCAAGGAAGATGCTGCTGCTAAGGTCATAATGAAAGAGGAGGTAGTTAAGACATTGGATGGGCTAAAAATTAAGAAAAGAGGAATTATTAGAAAGGCTGGCAGTATTTGAAAGTTTTTAAGTTACCAAGGGCAGTTCAGGTACATCCAGGGAAGTAAGGGTGGACATTGCAGAGGCACTGGCCATAATTTTCCAATCCTTTCAGCTACAGCAAACTGAGGGGCTAGAAAATTTGTAGAAATCCTTGGGCTGTATGCCTGACAAGGAATATACATTGTGAATATCAAGAGTATTGAAATTGAATATTGCTGACAAGACATGCTGTCAAAGAAACTCCTCTTGTACTTAAGAACACTTTGTAAGAATACCAATTGTAAAGGGAACAATAGTTTATCCTGCATGAGACAACATTGCTTCTTGGTTGACAAGTGGACCCTGATTGGTAGAGGCATTGCCATGGAATATGCATCAGGGTACAGTTAACTGCCAAGCTTTTGATAAAACTTAAACCAGGATCAAAGTATTGCCAGAGGGAATGAACCAGAGAATGGTGTCCCCAAGCTTTTGGTTAAGTTTAAAAGGCACAATGCTCCTTCTTCCTGCAAATGTGTATGAATATATGTAGCTTCTAGCTATAACAGTTGCAGCTGACTCGGTAGAAGCTACATATTATTCACACACAGGGCTCTGTCCCTTGCAGACAGAAGGGGCATGCCCACACATTGTCTTTTACAACTTAACAAAAGCTTGGGGTACAGTCATTCCCTGCATCATTGTCCATGGCAATACCTTGGCCAGAGTTGACCGCCCCATTTTCAACTTGACCAAAAATTTGACAGTTAACTCTTCCCTGGTGCACACGTCATGCAATGTTTGTAACAATCAGTGTCCGCTTGCCATCAAATCAGCATTTTCTTCTGATGCACTATATATTGCTGTTCATTTTACTATTAGCATTCTTGTGAACTATTCTGAGGAGTGCAGGACCAAAAGCTTCAACAGCATGTCTCTTTTCAGCAATACTCAAGTTCTGTACTATCAGGCGACTACTACAGTAGTATTGAAATTGTATTGAGACACTAACTTGCTTGACTATTTTGATGAGGTAACCGAGATGGTCGATGCATGTAATACGGTTGATGTAGCATACATGGACATAGAACACAAGAGTACAGAAGGAGGCCATTCGGTCCATCGAGTCTGCACCGGCCCACTGAAGCCACAGTGCTAGCCACTTGTGCTGCCGTGCTGGAGTTCCAGAAAACGTCTGATCAAGTATATAACCACGTTTTTCAGAAAAGCTAAAGCCCGCAGAATATAAGAGACAATTGCAGCATGGATACAAAGCTGGTTGAGTGACAGGAAACAGAGGAGTGGTAAACGGTTGTTTTTCTAACTGAAGGAAGGTATACATTGGAGTTCCCCAGGGTTTGGTATTCGGACCCTCGCTTCTCTTGAACTATATTAATGACCTAGACTGGGTGTGCAGGGCATAATTTCAAAATTTGCAGATGGCACAAAACTTGGAAGCATTGAAAACTGTTGATGAGGACAGCAATAGACTTCAAGAAGACGTAGACAGGCTGGAGGAATGGGTGGACTAATGGCAGATTGAAATTAATTCAAAGAAGTGTGAACTGGTAGGAAGAATGAAGAGAGGCAATATAAATAAAGGATACAATGCAAAAGAGGGTTCAGGAGCAGACGGACCAGTGTAGTTGATACATGTGTATAAATTATTGAGTGGCAGATTTAGAAAGCTGTTACTATGGGGTTGAGAGCTTTATGAGCCATAGAGTACAAAAACAAGGAGTTTATGGTGAACCTTACAACACTGGTTTAGTTTTAATTGGAGTATTATGCTGAATTCTGGGAACCACATTTTAGGAAGGATGTAAACGTACGAGAGAGGTTGCAGTAAAGATTCACAATAATGATTCAGGGAATGAGAGACTTCAGTTATGAAGACAGATTGGAAAAGCTGAGCTGTTCTCCTTAAGAGAGGGGATTTGACAAGAGTTGTTCAAAATTATAAGGAGTCTGGTCAGAGTAGGTAGGAGGAACTGTCCCCATTGGCAGAAGGGTCGAGAACCAGAGGACACCACCGATCGCATATGAATGGCAGAAGAATCAATGCAATAATAGTTAGAATCTGGAATGCACTAGCCGAGAATATGGTAGAGGCAGATTTGATTGTGTCTTTTAGAAGGGGATTAGAGTAAATAACTGAAGGTGTA
The DNA here is from genome assembly GCF_902713615.1 of Scyliorhinus canicula. Classification (NCBI taxonomy): domain Eukaryota; kingdom Metazoa; phylum Chordata; class Chondrichthyes; order Carcharhiniformes; family Scyliorhinidae; genus Scyliorhinus; species Scyliorhinus canicula. The sequence goes on along the minus strand of NC_052150.1, from coordinate 211,903,800 downwards.
CAGGGTAAAGGTCTGGAAATGGGATTAGCGGAGTTGTTCTTCCAGAGTGTTGGCATGAACATGAAAGCCTGCTTCAGTGCAGTAACCATTCTATGATATACATAGTCAACAGATACATATTACATGCAAGGTTACATAACATCCAATTAATTTTGTGAGGCGGTTTACATCATTATTGTTTTAATGATTAAAAAATGATTTTAATAGTAATTGGGACTTAATCCAACTGATTATCATCATTTTACTGTTTGGGGAAGGGATAAAAGGAAGGGAGTTCGGGTAAGAAATAGATTAGCCTTGAAGCATCACAAAAGAGCTTTATACATCAATGTTTGTACCGAGTGTTACTTCCCATACCTTTGCCAGTGGAACTTGGAAGCATGGGGATGACTGGCGATGGAGCTGGATCTGGTGGCTCTTCTTTCACTAGAGAGAGATCAGGGTATCTGCTGACCTCCATGCCTACTACACTTTCAGGAGATGATGATGCAACGAAGCTGTCTGGGGAGTCACGGTCGTCATCACCACAATGCTCCTGGCCTCTGTAAGGAGAAGATATTTAGATATTAGAAACAGAACTAGGCAGTTCAAACAGCTGCATCTGCAGAATTTTCAAAGCATAGCAAAACTTTGATTTTCCAAATTCATCGACAAATACCAAACACATTATCCAGATGGTAATTTTTTTAAAAAAAATTTAGAGTACCCAATTATTTTTCTTTACAATTAAGGGTCAATTTAGCGTGGCCAATCCACCTAACCTGCACATCTTTGGGTTGTGGGGGTGAAACCCACGCAGACATGGAGAGAATGTGCAAACTCCACACGGACAGTGACCCAGGGCCAGGATTCGAACCCGGGTCCACAGCTCCGCAGTCCCAGTGCTATCCATGCTGCCCTCAGGAGGTAATTTTAATGTGCTGGGTCAGAAACAGGGAGAACAAATTGTGGTCTAACTGTTACATCACAGACTAAAAAATGATTAATTTATGCTTGCACTATAATTAATTTTTAGAAAGACGATGCCAGACCTCAGTTCCTCATGGTTGTTGTGGGGTGGCGTTGGAAGGGAAGCAGGAACATCCACCGTTTTTGGTCCATGCGCCAAAGCTCTTGCCAACAGATCATCTTCAGGTCTAAAAGGCAGCTGGTACTGTTTTGGTCCAAGACCCTTGTTGACTGAAAATAGTAATTATTTGTTGAGTAATTATGAACTTAATCGTAGGGTCTCAAGAACTGTGTCTAACAGTTAAGATTGCTGCAGGATAAGATTAGAGAACTGCATAATTTTCAAAGAGACAACATGCAAAGAAACTGCAGAATCATTTCAATTCCCCTCTCCAGTACAATGGCTAATGCTAATTGAAAAAAATAATTTGGACGATGCAGATTTAGGAAACTCAGGATTCATAACGCAAGTTGTTAATATTCTTGTTTTACCAGATTTTCAGATACAGTACCTGGAACAGGGTTGTGTGTCAATTAATGACATTTCAAATCAAAATGTTCAAATTTCAGCTGGGCAAATCCATTTTTTTCACTTTTTAGTCGTTCTACACTAACAACTCAATTCTCCATTATCTGAATCCCCAAACAAATGCCAATGCTTTGGTTTCAACATGGCTTGCAATGGAGAAAGGTTTATAGTGCAGTTCTCCAGGGGTCAGTGTTAAGACCCCTATTTAAAAAAAATAAAATAATTTTTATTGAGGTTTTCAAAAACATATCCAAAACAGAAAATAACAAGAAAACAATAATAACAACAACAAAAAGAAAAACACACTAACCCCCAAAACCAACCCCCCCCCAGTAACTACAAAAAGGAGAGATAGATAAACACCCGGCATATCCGATAAACACATATACACATTTCTCCCTTCCCCGAAACAAACCTGTGCAGCACCTTGAACTGTATGAGGGTAAGCCTCGCACAGGAAGAGGAGGAATTCACTCTTTCCAGGGCATCCGCCCACGTCCCCTCCTCAATCTCCTCACCCAACTCCTCCTCCCATTTACCCTTCAGCTCCTCCACCGAGGCCTCATCCACCTCCTGCATGACGTGGTACACGTCCGAAATCCTCCCCCCTCCAACCCAAACCCCGGAGTGCACCCTGTCCCGTACCCCACGTGGGGGCAGCAGAGGGAACCCCTCCACCTGCCGCCTGGCAAACGCCCTAACCTGCATGTACCTAAACATGTTCCTGGGGGGAGCCCAAAGTTCCCCTCTAACTCACCCAGGCTCGCGAACCTCCCATCCACAAACAGGTCCCTCAACCTCCTAATACCTACCCTGTGCCAGCCCAGAAACCCGCCATCGATGCTCCCTGGAACAAACCGGTGGTTCCCCCGTATCGGGGACTCCATCGAGCCCCCCACCTCCCCCCTATGCCGTCTCCATTGCCCCCAAATTTTGAGGGTAGCTGCCACCACCGGGCACGTGGTATACCTCGTTGGAGGGAGCAGCAACGGCGCCGTTACTAGCGCCTCCAGGCTCGTGTCCACGCAGGACGCCATCTCCATCCTCTTCCATGCTGCCCCCGCCCCGTCCATTACCCACCTCCGCACCATCGCTGCATTGGCAGCCCAATAGTACCCACAGAGGTTGGGCAACGCCAGCGCCCCCCCCCCCCCCCCCCCCCCCCCCCCCAATCCCTGCCCCGCTCCAAAAACACCCTTCGCACCCTCGGAGTCCTATGCGCCCATACAAATCCCGTAATACTCCTATTGACCCTCCTAAAAAAGGCCTTCGGGATAAGGATGGGGAGGCACTGGAACAGGAACAAAAACCTTGGGAGCACCGTCATCTTGATGGACTGCACCCTGCCCGCCAGCGACAGTGGCAACATGTCCCATCTTTTGAACTCCTCCTCCATTTGCTCCACCAGCCTAGTGAGGTTAAGCTTGTGAAGGGCCCCCCAGGTCCTAGACTCCCAGGTACCGAAAGCTCCTCCCCGCCCTTTTCAGCGGGAGCCTACCAATCCCCTCCTCTTGATCCCCCGGGTGCACGACGAACAGCTCACTCTTACCCAGATTGAGCCTGTACCCAGAAAAGCCCCCAAATTCCCTAAGGATCTGCATCACCTCCGGCATTCCCCCCACTGGGTCCGCCACATAAAGCAACAAGTCATCTGCGTATAATGACACTCGGTGCTCCTCCCCACCCAGCACTAGACCCCTCCAATTCCTCAACGCCATGGCCAGGGGCTCAATTGCCAACGCAGAGAGCAAAGGGGACAGGGGACACCCCTGCCTCGTCCCCCGGTACAACCGAAAGTACTCCGATCTCCTCTTAGTCGTGGCTACGCTCGCCATCGGGGCCTCATATAGCAGCCTCACCCAACTGAAAAACCCCTCCCCGAACCCAAACCTTTCCAGCACCTCCCACAAGTACCCCCACTCAACCCTATCAAAGGCCTTCTCAGCGTCCAATGCTACCACTATCTTCGCCTCCCCTTCTACCGCTGGCATCATTATAACATTCATTATAACATTCAGAAGCCTACGTATATTGATGTTCAGCTGCCTTCCCTTCACAAACCCTGTCACAAACCACAACGGTAGCATTGTGGATAGCACAATCGCTTCACAGCTCCAGGGTCCCAGGTTCGAATCCGACTTGGGTCACTGTCTGTGCGGAGTCTGCACATCCTCCCCGTGTGTGCGTGGGTTTCCTCCGGGTGCTCCGGTTTCCTCCCACAGTTCAAAGATGTGCAGGTTAGGTGGATTGACCATGATAAATTGCCCTTAGTGTCCAAAATTGCCCTTAGTGTTGGGTGGGGTTATTGGGTTATGGAGATAGGGTGGAGTTGTTGACCGTGGGTAGGGTGTTCTTTCCAAGAGCCGGTGCAGAATCGATGGGCTGAATGGCCTCCTTCTGCACTGTAAATTCTATGATTCTATGGTCCTCATGAATGATCCCCGGCACACAGTCCTCTATCCTTGTGGCCAAGATCTTCGCCAACAGCTTGGCATCCACATTTAACAACGAGATCGGCCTATATGATCCACACTGTAGGGGGTCCTTGTCCCGTTTAAGGATCAAGGAAATCAGCGCCCGTGACATGGTCGGAGGCAAAGCCCCTCCCTCCCTTGCCTCGTTAAAGGTCCTAACCAACAGGAGCCCAACAGATCTGCATACATTTTGTAAAATTCGACCGGAAGCCCATCCGTCCCCGGCGCCTTCCCCGACTGCATGCTGCCTATCCCTTTGACCAGCTCCTCCAGCTCAATCGGCGCCCCCAGCCCCTCCACCTGTCCCTCCTCCACCTTCGGAAATAAGACCCCTATTTTAATGATCTAGACCCTGGTGTCCAGGGCACAATTTCGAAATTCACAAATTACACAAATCTTGGAACTACATTATTATGAACCGTGAGGAGGATATTGTAGAACAAACTAATTAAGAGAAGTAGGCCATTGGCCCTTTGAGCCTGCTCTACCATTTAATACGATCATGACTGATCTGATTGTAACCTCAACTCCACATTCCCGCCTAATCCCCCGATAACCTTTCACCCCCTTGTTAGTCAGGAATGTTTCTACCTCTGCCTCGAACATATTGAATGAACCTGCCTCCACCACTTTCTGGGATAGAGAGTTCCAAAGATTCACAACACTCAGAGAAAGAAATTCTCATCTGTTTTAAATGTGAGTCCCCTTATCTTTAAACTGTATCCCCTAGTTCTGGTCTCTCCCACAAGGGGAAACATCTTTTGAGCAGCCACCCTGTCAAGTCCCCTCAGGATATTCAAAAGGACGTAGAAAGGTTAGTGGAATGGGTGGATGAGATTTTCAATTCAACTGTGATGCTCACACCATAACAATTCTGATATCCAAACGGAATAAATTTGGAAGCAAATAAAATGTCCTACCATCGTGATGTCCAATTACTCCTGGTTTTCCAGAGATCTCCTCAGTAGTAGCAAAACCATTCACCAGCTTCTGGCGAGCCACAGGCGGTGGTGTAGGAGGCAAGGATGCCGGTGGGGTGGGAGGATTGCTAAGATTGCTCTGCTGTGCCAAACAAAAAAGTGAATTAACCTGATGCCGTTTTGTTTTATGCGACAATGCTGCTTTATAAAATCCTCCATTTGTGCCCAGGTAAACGCATGATGTGGAGACGCCTGCGTTGGACTGGGGTGAGCACAGTAAGAAGTCTTACAAACCAGGTTAAAGTCCAACAGGTTTGTTTCGAATCACTAGCTTTCGGAGCACTGCTCCTTCCTCAGGTGAACCCTGAGGTGAAACCTCAGATAAACGCAGGTCTCTTTCAAATGTTCAAAGTTCAGCAACTGCTTTCAAATAAGCCCACCAGAGACAAATGCTTGCCTCAGATGAACACAAACCAATAAACACTGCAGCCCAGTGCAGTTGGACACCTGTAGTTTATTCACCTTGACTACAGGCACCACAGCTGCAGCCAAGGCGCTACCTTTACCTTCATTTTCTTTGTATTAATTTGGTCAGTGATCTGGAAGAGTAAAATCAATGTCACGCCAGTTTTTTCTATATTTGCAGAAAGCACCAACTATTCTTCATCTGGCAGCAGCTACCCTCAGTTTTGTGAATTGCTGCTCTGCTACTGCCCGATGTTGAGAACAGAAATGGAGGGAAAACATTTCTGGGAGGTCAACTGCAGCCTGCTCTCCAGAGTCAGGGCTAGGAAGTAAACTCACTCTTCACAACCAGACAGACATCACAAACCGGAACAATGTTGCAGAATTGATAATTCGGTGGAAAAGGGGGAGAAGTAAATTTGAAGCAGTGCGAAAACAGATATTAAAAATCAGTTGTACACAAAAAGTATTTGTAGTATTATTTGCGAAGGGAATGCAATTCATAGTTTACGGATGCATGTATCCGATTATTTGTGGGTATGCACCACAAAGCGGAGAGAAAATACTGAGGTGCATGGAAACAAATACTGACAGGTGAAAACATCAATGACAGTGGGTAATATTTATTGATGTAGGAGTCACACAAGGAAATGTATCAATGTAAAGTCTTCAATATTTGACAGTTTAGGTCCTGTCCTCTCAATTTCTCTGCCCGTCTTTAAAAAGGACCTTCACAATAATTTTGTTAAATCAAACCTTCAGTCGGCTCTCAATATAAGATACAGGAGCAGAATTAGGCCATTTGGCCCATCGAGTCTGCTTCACCATTCGATCATGTCTGATCTCTTCCTGGCCTTAACTCTACCGTCCTGCTCGTTCTCCATTACCAAAACATTAAAACATTACCAATTAAAAATCTGTCTAACTCCTCCTTAAACTTACTCACTGTCCCTTCATCCACTGCACTCTGGGGTAGCAAATCCCACAGATTCACAACCCTTTGGGAGAAGTAGTTTCTCCTCAACTCCGTGCGGCACCTGTTCCTGTTTTCCCCGTGAAGCAACTTGTGATATTTTTCTACATTCTACATGAACGCAAGTAGTTACTGCTTAGGAAAAAAGTCTGGAGTTTAAAACGAAAGTCCTGAAAGAAACAATTAATAGATATTCTTTACATCCAGAGAGAAAAAAAAATCAAGCACACCTCTATCCTCTAGACCTTTGATCCTTTTTTGAAATTACTTATTTAATTTAACCTTCAATTAAAGACTTACCCTCTAAGTCTCCCCCGAAGAAAATAAATATATGCTTCATCCTTTCCTTGGATACTATTTTAAGTCCTCATTAGTTTGGAATCATGCTGTTCACTCTTCTCTTTTTTTAAAGGTATTTTATTAAAGGTTTTAATTTATACAAGACAAAATAAAACAAATCCAAATACCACTTACAAACCCCCACCCTTGTAAAAATCCCTCAAAACCGTAAACCCCCATCAACACACTGACTGTGACCAATTCCTAAAGCCCTGGCCCAAGACCCACCCAAGACCACTCCTAAGGTAAGACACAGAAAAGCTTGCAGTTCCAATTAGATCCCTACCGCCCACCCCCCCCAAACAAAAAAGCTTTTCAGAGACACAACTCCCTCCTCTCTCCCCACCAAACAAATAAGCTAGACTCACTGAACCTTGTCCAAAGACATCCAACAAGCTGCAGCCCCTCTCTCCACACCGCCCTCCCCCACCCCCATTCACTAGTGGTAGCAAAGGTAACCCGCCCCACCCAACTCAGGGTGTATGTTCAAAGAATGAAGAAATAAAGAACACTCCACAGCCCATTCCAGCCAGAGAAGAGTACCCAAAACCCAACACCCTTACAATACTTAAACTCCCTCTGGGGGCCATATATTCCCCATACCCCCCATCCTATTGAAAGTTTACAGCAAACAGTTTTCTAAGTCTTAGAGCTAAGGCAGCAGAGAAAACATTCGTAATAGCAGTTTTAAAATATCTTTGCTGGACGGGGAAAAAGACGGTTTCCAGATATGAATATCGCCCCCGTACTGTGCAGTAACTAAAGCTGGTTATTCAATTTGGATGTTGTTTGGCTAACTGGGGTAGTCTTAGAGCTCAGCTATCGTAGATATAGTTTGCAACGAGAGGTTCTATAGAAATGTGTTTAATAATTCAGGTATCTTAATTGCGTGAGAATAGCGTCACCCTGTTTCTGTGTATTTGTCTTTTTTTACTTTAACAAATGGTCTTTAATAATTATTATCTGACGGATGGTTATTTATTCTCACTGGGATTTCACTATCTCCTCACACCGAAACAAAGCTCTACACGCAAACGAACCTATGTTCCACAATGGCATACCCTCGCAAATAACATCAGCGTGTTCATGACAATTACAAATATAAATTGTGTGTATAACTGAAAACTTTAAACGTGCATACTACAAAAAAAAGGGTTAATTTCAAATCCATTGGTTAGTCAGTGGGGATTTCAGGAATTCTTACATACGGCCAACTCCATTGTCGACAATGAACAGACTTGTGTTTAAGCTGACTTTAACGCTTAAAGGTACTACCTGACATAATGACAACACATGGCTTCATTTATTTTTAACTAATCCATAACATACCTTGTAAATCAACTGAGAGTAGTAATCTGGAACACTGTCAAGGACAGCACTGCCAAAAGATCCTGTTAGTAGATTATCACCATTCAGCTGTCCACTGCCATAGGGAGGGAAGTATGCAAAATTCACACTGATTGTTGGTTCCAGCAGTGGAAGAAGAGTCAGTTGCTAGTGAAAAATAAATTGAATTGTCAAACACGGATATTCCAGACATGTCTTCGCAACACAACTATTATGCAAGGTCATTTTTACCGCACTGGTTTTGCTGAAAATCAGTGCATTACATTGTTGTGTTCATTTTTATTATTTTGTTTTATAAATTTAGAATGCCCAATTCATTTTTTCCAATTAAGGGGCAATTTAGTATGTCCAATTCACCTAACCTGCACATCTTTGGGTTGTGGGGGCGAAACCCACGCAAATACGAGGAGAATGTGCAAACTCCACACGAACAGTGACCAGAGCCAGGATCGAACCTGGGACCTCAGCGTCATGAGGCAGCAGTGCTAACCACTGCACCACTGTGTTGTCCTCGTTGTTGTGTTATTAATAATAAATCACAAATTATTTTCTAGTTTCTCTCAATGAAAACACTGCGCTATTGTTGAAACAATTTTCCTGTCTACATACAGGTCAAATTTAAACTTTGGCCAATTGTAATTTTTTTGAAGGTTAGCACTATCCCCTTCTGAGCGTGGAGACACATTTTTCTGTTGGTTGCATTAGCCTTTGCATTAATTTACTTCAATTTTTCCAGAGAGGAAGTAGGCAGGAAAGAAGCGTTGAGTCCACAATCAGATCAGCTATAATCTTGATCCTATCGAATGGCAGAGCAGGCTCAAGGCACCGAATAGCCTACTCCTGCTAGTTTGTATTGTATGTTCATATTGCAACAATGGTATCAAATGATTGTACACAGAAATAACTATGAGCAATTCAAGATAATATTGGCAAAATGCCCATGACACTGCCCATGCTTAGCTAATGAATAAAAGTTTTTTTCTGTATACAAAATGGTTTTGGGAGAAACACTTGAGAAATTTGCTCCATTATAGACATAGAACAGTACAGCACAGAACAGGCCCTTCGGCCCTCAATGTTGTGCCGAGCAATGATCACCCTACCCAAACCCACGTATCCACCCTAAACCCGTAACCCAACAACCCCCCCATACCTTACTTTTTAGGACACTACGGGCAATTTAGCATGGCCAATCCACCTAACCCGCACATCTTTGGACTGTGGGAGGAAACCGGAGCACCCGGAGGAAACCCACGCACACACGGGGAGGACGTGCAGACTCCACACAGACAGTGACCCAGCCGGGAATCGAACCTGGGACCCTGGAGCTATAAAGCATTTATGCTAACCACCATGCTACCGTGCTGCCATTAAATCAACAAATGGCCAGAGTCCCCAACTATGCTGTTATTGCAAAATGCAAGATTGGAATTACACAAACAGTATTGTAAGAGTCCTTCCTGCTTGTTCTTGCTTATTCACTGCCTATACACTTGCTTTCCAGTTTTATTTTTGATCCATGGATGATTTATGGGCATTTATCTTTAAGGTGGCCTGCCATTTTAAGTCAAGCAGAAGGAAGCCATGTCCTATACCGTTAATTTAAACAGCAGGATCCAGAAGGCTGTGCTGTTTTAGACTGGTGATTGGAAATTGGCTGACCTCAGTGATGACTCAGTTTGATTGATGTGGCTGGTGGCCAATGAATTGGCCCAAAATGCAGTGCTCTGCCTGGTAACAGGCTGTGATTGAATCTGCTCCTACTGAAATGGTTCAGAGACCTAAGGTGATTTAACAGCTTTCTTTTGGCAGCTTAGGGGGAAGACGCACTCTCTTTCTACTCCATTTATCTCCAGAAAGACTGTTTCTCTGACCTGGCAGAAATGAAATGAAATGAAATGAAAATCGCTTATTGTCACAAGTAGGCTTCCAATGAAGTTACTGTGAAAAGCCCACATTCCGGCGCCTCTTCAGCGAGGCTGGTGTGGGAATTGAACCATACTGCTGGCCTGCCTTGGTCTGCTTTAAAAGCCAGCTATTTAGCCCAGTGTGCTAAACCAGCCCCTTGTGCTAAAAGCCTTGATGAAGCAGTTTACAGCAGCAGCATTACAGGTTGTTCAGAAAAGGTTCAGAATTTGATAGCTCTCTCCAGAAATATCCAGCTAATTCTCATCAAAAGGTCAGTGTGAGAACCAACTCTCTGCATAAAACGCTGGTGTGAACCAACCAATTCTTTCTCCAGAAAGGGCAGAGGCCTAGAAGCAAAGATTGTGTGAAGCAAGAAGCCTCGCCAAGAGAAGTTGTGAGAAATATTGCTAAACTGCAAGGAAGACCATTGCAGAGACTTTAATCCACAAGCATACTGTGGAGAAAGCATTCTGCGAACCACCATTTGTAGCAAGGACTCTTTAATCTTTGTCCTTATTAGTTTCACCTCTTCCCCCCCCCCTCTTGTGTTGTCTGTCTTATGTATGTGGGTAGAGGGTGTGGCAGTTAAAGGGGGTAGTAGGTTCGCTTGTCATTCAGTTGCATTTACTGCACATTTCATCATTATCCTCGTTATAAATAAACAATAATTGTGTTTCAACTTACAAACCTGGTGACTGTAATTATTGGACTGCCAAGGGCAAAAAGATTTCGGGAATTTTTCTAAGAATTATTGTTTAGTTCACTTATGTTGTGACTCCGGGTCGAGTGGGGCTGGAATTGACTGCGCGCTTGCCCAGGGTGTCATAACAGTATCGATATTAGTAGTATTTTGGGGTACAGTATATGAGTATTTTGAGGCATATGTGCAAGTAAAGCATGGAGTGAGGGGGACAAGTGCCTTTTTAACTATGGTTCAATAAATTGTTTCATATCCGGGTCCATTGCAGTTTAATTGATAAAGATTGATTGCCATGATTATTCAATAGTTCCATTATTATTGTATCACACAAGACCAGAATGGTAGAAGGCAATTTGGATGGACCTTAATTTTTCTTTTGTCTAGTAATTCCCAAATGTTTAAATTAAATGTTAACACAGAAGCTGGACCCAAATTAATTGACAACCAGGAAGTTGGCAAGTAGTACACACAAACACAGGATTTAAAAAATTTACGGGCTGATGACCCATTTTATTGTATATACGCAGACATGAGAAAGTGCAGTTTTTAGCTGAAGCAGGAATAAAAAGGCAGGGTTTAATTGGACTGGTGTGCACAAATAACTTATAGACTCTTTTTAAAAATCAAACATTCTTGGCTTATCCTATGCAGTATTTGGTATTATATACAATTATACTTAAACCGGCATGCCCATTTCCTATGAACATTTTTCATTCTGAATTTCTCTGCCCATACTTAGAATGGAACTGCCTCAGTAAATTTGTTTTGCTCTAATTACATTCTCCTGCCTCTGGTAATGCTCTAATACATACTTTGGCAGGGAGATGTAATTACAGTCCGGTAAGTTTACATAAGCAGTTTTAGTTGTATGCGAGCACAGATATTCATGATGAAAAATAGCTCACAGAAAATATACTGAAAAGTAAATAGCCAATAAAACACTATGGCACAAGGTTATTTCAGTCACCAAACGATTCCTCCAGCTCTTAGTGCACGTTCATGCTTTCTAAACCTACTTCTTTGGCCAAGTTAATGATCATCTGTCCCTCTATCTCCTTCTTTGGCTCAGTGTCAAGTTTTGTTCGATAATACTCCTCTGAAGCACCCTAGGTTATTTCATTACATTAAAAGGTGCTACAATAAAAGCAAGTTATTGTTCACTCACTTAACAAATTTACATCCATGCTGTGGGGGTGAGGGGGAAAGAGAATAGGCTAATTTACCACCTGCAATGCCACTTTACATATTGCTACATCGATTTGTCAGTGCTTCGTTTCTTTCTCAACCCAAGATCTTTTATTTGGAAAGACTTGGACCATTGGTCACAAAGAACTGCTCACCTGCTTCAGCTGGTTCATTAGCATGTCGGTGTTGGGGTAAATCGCATGCCTGTCCTCCTCATCTTTTTTTCGTTTCTTATAGCGTGACACCGTCTTCTCAGCCGTTTTCTGTGATCTTTTGTTTTTTGGCCGTTTCTTTTCTTCCTCCGAATCCTTTTTCTGCAGCTGATGGACCTTTGCATCAAAGTTCAATCCACTTGGCGGACTCTGCGTTCCAAAACACACATCAGAAATTTATCTTACTGTTTTGTTTTACGGCATGAAAGAATCTATCATGTTAAATGCACTGAGGTTTGATCACAAGCAGTGTTTACCGCAGGCCTTCAGCAAAGATCTTCATCATTTAGATGGCGCCGGAGTGAGGGACTTCTTGCAAGCTGGGCCCAGCATACCCTCTAATTCTATCTTTTACTCTCGTTCTATGCTTCTAAAACTTCATATTAACTCTTTTAAACTCTCTAACAATGCTCTAATTCAATTACTTACAGATTTAGCGATCTTTAGGACCCTGGAGACACCTGAAACTGACGACCTGAAATCAACCTGGACCAGCTGCCCACACGGGAGCAGCTGCCGGAGCTGCAGTCCCAGGCCTGGGAATTCCCCTACAGCGGCTGCCAGAGACCAGGAAAACGCCCGAGAAGCCAGGGCCTTCACTCTATAAGCTCCCAGAGACCTGGAAAACACCACAGAAGCCGGGACCGCCACTCTGCTGCTTTCCAATGACCAGACCAGCATTGCAGCAGCTGCAGCCCTCCCAGCCCCAGCTTCCAACCCCACTGACCCGGAGAGCTGCGACCCCCTGCAGCCCCCAAGCACTCCTTCCTTCCACCCCTCCCCCCTTCCCCCCCCCTTCTACAGTCACCCCACACTCCTAAAAAAACAACTCCCACAGCCTAACAATCACTAATACTGCTCTTTTAAATTTACTTTCAGGTCTAGAGATCCTCCGTCCTCTGAAGGATGACCGTGATCTGGAAAGGACCCTGCGTCCCCAACACACGGACCCGGCTATCGCCTCATCTGCAACCGCGATCCCAGAAACGTCATCCACTTACCGCCCTTCACCCCATCCACGCCGGACAGTATGGTCTGGACTTCCACCGACGGTGACGACAAGCTGCAGCCCGACAGCAACCCGGAACGCTCGACCGCGCAGACCCACCCACCGACGCAGGAACCGCAAGCAAGGCAACAAATCCTCCATCCACACACCGACCAGAGTGAATAACCTCATTGGACACAACTATTCCCTTAAAACTGCATACTCTCACCGTCTCCCTGGCTCGAAAAGAAGCAGTCACTCCAGGAAGCGTGGAAAACGTGCAGGCCTGCAGGCGAGAGTGAAACAACGCGGCCTCAAAGCCCCTCTGCCTAGATTACTCCGAGCTAATGTCCAATCTCTAGAAAACAAGCTAGACGAACTTAAAGCCAGACTCACTTTTCAAAGAGAACTAAGGGACTGCTTTGTGCTCTGTTTCACGGAGACATGGCTCACTCCTGCTTCACCGGACTGTGCCCTACAACCAGAGTGCTTCTCAATCCACCAAATGGACCATACGGCGGCCTCAGGCAAGGCAAAGGGAGGTGGGGTCTGCCTCCTGGGGCCTAGATGTAGCAACACTGGCGAGTTTCTGCTCCCCGGACCTAGAATACCTGACGCTAAAATGCCAGCCCTACTACCTTCCGCGGGAGTTCAGCTCCGTTATCCTGGTGGCAGTTTACATCCCACCCAATGCGAACGTGAAAATCGCACTGGACAAAATATTCACCACCACAAATAGCCTTTGAAACGAAACATCCCAAGGCCTGTTCATTGTAGCTGGGGACTTCAATCAGGCCAAGCTCAAGAGTGTACTACTAAGTTACCACCAACACGTCACCTGTTCCACCAGAAGCCCAAACATCCTAGACCACTGCTACACAAATATCAAACATGCCTACAGCTCTATTGCCCGCCCACACTTTGGCAAACCTGACTACAAAGCTGTGCTCCTGCTCCCGGCTTGTAAGCAAATACTGAAGCGGGAGAATCCGTCAAAGAAAGTTGTGCATTGTTGATCTGAGGAATCAGATGATCCCCTACGGGACTGCTTAGAGTCAGTGCACTGGTCAGTATTTAAAAACTCTGTGACCAGCCTGAACGAGTACGCCACTACAGTAACTGACTTCATTAGTAAGTGTGTAGAAGACTCGTGTGCCAAAGAAGCAAATCCGCATGTTTCCCAACCGTAAACCCTGGATGAACAGGGATATCCACTGCTTGCTGAAGTCTAAGTCTGAGGCGTTCAGGTCAGGCGACCCTGACCTCTACAAGAAAGCCCTATATCATCTAAAGAAATCCATCAAAGATGCCAAAAGACAGTACCGGACCAAGCTCGAGTCCCAGGCTAGCCACACGATCCCCGCCATCTATGGCAAGGTCTGCAATACATAACGGGCTACAAGGTGAAAGCATGTAAAATCGTCGGCTCCAAGCACCCCTCCCTGATGAGCTCAAAGCATTCTAAGCCTGCTTTGAGCAAGAGGTCAGCGAGAGCGAGCTCTCCACCCCAGAAGCCGCGGATGAACTTGTATCTGAGATCACCACTGCAGACGTCAGAGCAGCCTTCTAGAAGGTCAACCCACGGAAAGCCACTGGCCTGGATGGGATATCCGGTCTTGCGCAGATCAGCTGACGGGGGTATTTTCAGACATCTTCAATCTCTCTTTACAACAATCGGAGGTCACTATCTGCTTCAAGAAGACGACCATCATCCCTGTACCAAAAAAAAGTCAAGTGGCGTGCCTTAATGACTATCGTCCAGTGGCTCTGACATTCATCATCATGAAGTGCTTCGAAAGCATGGCACGAATCAACTCCAGACTCCCGGATTGCCTTGATCCACTACAGTTCGCCTACCGCTGCAACAGGTCCACAGCAGACGCCACCTCCATGGCCCTGCACTCTACCCTGGAACACCTAGATAACAAAGACACCTATGTCAGACTCCTATTTATCAACTACATCTCAGCCTTCAACACCATCATTCCTACGAAACTCATCTCCAAACTCCGTGGCCTTGGCCTCGGCTCCTCCCTCTGCGACTGAATCCTGAACTTTCTAACCCACAGACCACAATCAGTAAAGATAGGCAACAACACCTCCTCCACGATCATCCTCAACACCGGTGCCCCACAAGGCTGTGTTCTCAGCCCCCTACTATACTCCTTATACACATTAGACTGTGTGGCCAAATTCCCCATCAACTCGATTTTCAAATTTGCTGATGACACCACCGTAGTGGGTCGGATTTCAAACAATGACGAGACAGAATACAGGAATGAGACAGAGAATCTGGTGAACTGGTGCAACCACAATAATCTCTCCCTCAATGTCAACAAAACAAAGGAGATTGTCATCAACCTCAGGAAGCAGAGTGGAGAACATGCCCCTGTCTACATCAATGGGAACAAAGTAGAAAGGGTCGAAAGCTTCAAGTTTTTAAGTGGACAGATCACCAACAGCCTGTCTTGGTCCCCCAATGCCGACACTATAGTTAAGAAAGCCCACCAACGACTCTACTTTCTCAGAAGACTAAGGAAATTTGGCATGTCAGCTACGACCCTCACCAACTTATACAGATGCACCATAGAAAGCATTCTTTCTGGTTGTATCACAGCTTTGGTATGGAGCCTGCTCTACCCAAGACCGCAGGAAACTACAAAAGGTCGTGAATGTAGCCCAGTCCATCAAGCAAACCAGTCTCCCATCCATTGACTCTATCTATAATTCCCGCTGCCTCAGAAAGGCAGCCAACATAATTAAGGACCCCACGCACCCAGGACATACTCTCTTCCACCTTCTTCCGTCAGGAAAAAGATACCAAAGTTTGAGGTCATGTACCAACCGACTCAAGAACAGCTTCTTCCCTACTGCCATCAGACTTTTGAATGGATCTACCTCGTATTAAGTTGATCTTTTCTCTACACCTTGCTATAACTGTAACATTATATTCTGCAGTCTCTCCTTCCTTCCCTATGTACGGTATGCATTGTTTGTACAGCATGCAAGAAACAATACTTTTCACTGTATACTAATACATGTGACAATAATAAATCAAATCAAAAGATCTGTACTTCAATAAGTTTTACTTTGAGATGATAGACTAAATGAAATACAAGATGCTTAATGCTATCTATATAACAAAGTTTTACACAGAACAACCTTTAATTAGGTGCAGCTGAGCCTACTGTTTGTTATTATACCTGGAGGAATACTAATATTTGTATCTTCTTTGACCTACAGCTACCCAGAAAGTCAAAGAACTATAAAGTTAATCGATTTGAACCTGAGCCCAAAACCGACGCAAACTATCTTCTAATTCTCTTCACACCACTGCTTCTCTTTCTTACAAATACTTTTTTAAAAATGCAAATATCAACTCTGGTATTTGGAGACTTCACCACAGACAACAAATATAATACACAAGGTGTATGCGTCCTTACTCAAACCCTTTATTTTGAAACTTTGCTACTGAGTTTCAAATATAATTCTCTCACATTTAAGAATAAGCCTAATGATGTTTGAAGCTGAACACAGCTTGTGTGGGGCTTCAACTCTGGCATGGATCTGTTGGACTGATAATAATAATCTTTATTAGTGTCACTATTTCTGTGCTGTAAATGCTTTGTAATATTATATTCCACATTACGGAGATAATCACACAAAATTACAGTTTTAAGGGTTTTTTTTTAACATTTAATCACCTTTTCCCATGTTTGCCAAACAACTATTCCAACGACAAAAAACCTTTCTCTTATGCTCTCTTTCACCAGTTGAAATGAAAATCGCTTATTGTCACGAGTAGGCTTCAATGAAGTTACTGTGAAAAGCCCCTAGTCGCCACATTCCGGCGCCTGTCCGGGGAGGCTGGTACAGGAAGACTGTGAAAGCAGAAACGCTACAACTTTCCTCAAAAGTACAATTTGTGTGAATGCACTTTGTGGCACTTGCATGGATTGAGAATGTGTTAGGAGACAGAGTAGGAATAAATGGGCTTTTTGAAGTGGCTGGCGGTGACTTGTGGGGTCCTGCAGGGATTAGTGCTTGGGCCCCAGCTATTTACAATTTACATTATTGATTTTGTCCAGGGAACCAAATGTAATAGTCCCAAGTTTGTTGACAACACAAAACTTGGTGGGAATGTGAATGGTGAGGAGGATGTTAAGAGGCTTCAAGGTGATGTAGACAAGTTGCGTGAGTGGGCATATGCATGGTAGTTGCAGTATAATGTGGATGATTATGAAGTTATCCACTTTGGATACAAAAAACAGACTGGCAGAGTTATTTAAAGGGTGATAGATTGGGAAATGTTGATATGGGTATCCTAGTACACCAGTCGCTGAAAGCAATATGCAGTGTTAGGAAGGCAAATGGTATGTTGGCCTTCATTGCAAGAGGACGAGTACAGGAGCAAGGATGTCTTACTGCAGCTGTACAGGTCCTTGGTGAGACTACACAAGAGTATCATATGCAGTTTTGGTTTCCTTACCTAAGAAAGTATGTACTTTCTTACAGAGTACTGTAAAGGTTCATAAGATTAATTCCTGGGTTTGCAGGATTGTATGAAGAGAGGTTGGGTCGACTGGGCCTATATTCACTGGAATTTGGAAGAATGAGAGGGGATCTGATTGAAACATGTAAAATTCGGACAGGGCCAGACAGACAGGATGCAGGGATGTTGTTTCCTCTGGTTGAAGAGTCTAGAATAAGGGGTCTCAGGATACGGGGTATGCAATTTAGGACTGACTTGAGGAGAAATTTATTGACTCGAGGGTAGTTCTACCACTTGAATGTGAAAGCAGGAACACTGCAACTTTTTCCAAAAGGACAATGGGCATGAATGCACTTTGTGACACTTGCATGGCTTGAGAATTGGTGAGCTGACAAGGAAACAGAGGGTAGGAATAAATAGGTTTTTTGAGGTGGCAGGCTTGTGGGGGTCCTGCAGGGATTAGTCCTTGATCAGAGCAGTAGTGATACCTGTCCTCCTATATGGCTCAGAGGCGTGGACTATGCACAGCAGGCATCTCAAAACCCTGGAGATGTACCACCAGCACTGCCCCCACAAGATTCCTCAAATCCATTGGCAGGATAGGCGCATCAATGTCAGTGTTCTCGCTCAGGCCAACATGCTCACCATGGAAGCATTGACCACGCTCCATCAGCTCTGTTGGGTAGGCCACATCGTCCGCATGCCTGGCACGAGACTCTCAAAACTAGCACTAAACTCTGAGCTTCAACATGACAAGAGAGCCTTAGGAGGACAGGGGAAATGCTGAAAGGACACCCTCCTCAAATCCTCTTTGTAAAAAGGAGGAACTGAAAACCTCCGGTTTCATCGCTTAGAGCACGCTCAAGCCAATCATCAACTAAGATGCATGTTGCAACCCACCCACTTGCTCCTCCAATCACTGTCTGCTCCACCTGTGGCAGAGACTGCATTGGAATCCTCAAGTCACCCGACAACTTATTTTTAAGCAAGTCATCACCGACTCTGAGGGACTGCTAAGAGAGACTAGAGCATTAAACCACAATTAAAGAACAACCTGCATCATTTGGCTGCATATTTAACTTCTGTTGTTCAGGCAGGTCATTCTGTGCTCATCAGTGCAAGTACAAGCACTATCAGATCGGGTGTAGCGTGTCCAGGTCATTCTTTGCTGCTCTGCTAATTTCTTAGAACACCATTATCCAACGTACCACAGTTAAACTTTCCGCTTTCTTCACCTTTGTGACCTCTCTCAATGAGCCTGCCAATCTGGTACTAATTCCGTGTTTCTTTTTTGCTCTGAGTCCATAAAATCATAGGTGGTCACATGGAGGCCCCCAGGGTGAGGGGCATCTGACCGGCTTGAAAGGATATTGGAGCGGGTGGGGAAGGTTCCAGTTATTGTGGTCCACGTTGGGACAAACAACATAGGCAAGACTAGGAAAGAGGACCTGTTGGGGATTATCAGGCACTAGGAACTAAATTAAAAAACAGGTCCTCAAGGGTCATAATCGCTGGATTACTGCCCGTGCCATATGCAAATTGGCATCGGGATGACAAAATTAGGAAAGTAAACATGTGGCTAAAGGAGTGCAGGAAGGAGGCATTTCATTTAAGGGCAGCACAGTAGCATTGTGGATAGCACAATTGCTTCACAGCTCCAGGGTCCCAGGTTCGATTTCGGTTTGGGTCACTGTCTGTGTGGAGTCTGCACATCCTCCCTGTGTGTGCGTGGGTTTCCTCTGGGTACTCCGGTTTCCTCCCACAGTCCAAAGATGTGCAAGTTGGGTGGATTGGCCATGATAAATTGCCCTTAGTGTCCAAAATTCTATGATCTATGATTAACCTAAGACAAAAGTTCGGCACAACATCGTGGGCCAAAGGGCCTGTTCTGTGCTGTATTTCTCTATCTCTATTTCATGGGGCATTGGCATCAGTCTGTACAGTTGGGGCAGTCCCCATTTGAACCCATCTGGGACCAGTATTCTAGCTAAATGGATAAATAGGGTGATCTCAAGGACTTTAAACTAGCAAGTGGGGGGAAGGAAAGGGTAACATTACAGGAAATAAAATGGTTAATGGGAAGCAAAGGAGCAGGTTAGCAAATGGGAAGGTGGGTTCAACTACATCAAAGGTTATGAAAAGAGATAAAGAGAAGAACTCAGGAGATGTTATTAATGGAGGGGTTAGGATTTAAAAAGAAGGTATTAAAACTAGCAGAAAGGCACTCTACCTGAAAGCTCGTAGTATTCGAAACAAGATAAAAGAGTTGACGGCACAAATCATTGCAAATGAGTATGATTTAGTGGCCATTACAGATACATGATTGCAGGATAGTCACGAGAGTTAAATATCCAGGGGTATCAAATTATTTGGAAGGACAGACAAGAAGGTAACGGAGATGTTGTAGAACAGATATTTTTGAACAGTAAAGGAACAAAGGATTACGGTGAGCGGGCAGGTTAGTGAAGCTGAGTCCACAAAAAGATCAGCCATGATCTTATTGAATAGTGGAGCAGGCTCAAGGGGCCAGATGGCCTTCCCTGTTCCTGTTTCTTTTGCTCCTATGATTGTCATATCAAGGCCAGCTCTTTCAAAGAGTTGTTCAATCCACATCCAAGAAAAACTGGGTTGAGATAGCTTACATCCAACAGGAGGCTCTCTAAACGTACAGTCTCTTAGCAATCCCTACTTAGCCTTACTTGCAAAAAATCCCCCCCCACCCTGTCCCCATTATTATTTTGAAAATATTTTATTCAAGGTTTTTTACATATATATATACATAATATTAGAAGAACAACACATCAACCCAACTAAACAACAACAGATCTCCAACTCGCCCCAGACTCCTGGATCTTCCGGCACACCAAATAATATCGCCACCTCCGGACTTGGCACCACCCCCACACCCATGCCCTCAGACAGAACGTCAAGAACCCCTGCCAGAACCCCCTCAGTCTTGGACACGCCAGAACATGTGGACATACACATACCGTCTGCACCTAGCTTCCAACCCCGCAAAGAACATGCTCATCATCGCCACCATCATGTGGGTCCTATGCACCACTTTAAAATGAAACAGGTTGAACTTCGCACACGACGAGGATGTGTTCACCCTCCGCAAGGCCTCTTCCAAAGTCCCGGCCGACATCTTCCCCTCCCCTATTTACTGCTCCAACACTGGCAGCACCTCTCCCCTCACAAAATCCGGTACCTGCATGTACCTAAAGCCACTCTCCCCTTGGACTACTCATACAATTCCTCCAACACCTCCAGACCACCAAATTTGCCCCTATAAACAGGTTCCTACAATACTCAATCCTCACCTGCTGCCACCCCCGAAGCCACACGTCCAGCCATGCTGGCACAAACCTATAGTTGTTGCATATTGATGCCCACAGCGACATGCCCTCCAACCCTAAATGTTGCCTGTGCTACCCCCACACCTTTAGAGGCAAGACCACCACTGGGCTCACCAAGTACCTGGCCGGTAAGAACGGCGGAGGTGCCAACAACAGAGCCCTCAAGCTTGTTCCCCTACTCGACGCCACCTCCATCTGCCCCCAGACCGACCTTTCCTTTCTTGCCCTCTCAAATTGATCGGGAACATCTTATTCCTTCCCATTTTCAATTTATACCCCGAAAACCGGCCAAACTCCCCAAAAATCTCCACAATCCCTCCAATGCTGATCATTGGGTCCGAGATATATAACCAGTCAGCTGCATATAGCGAGACCTAGGCTCGGCATCCCCCTCTCAAGTACCTCGACTCCTTACGCGCCATTGCCAACGGCTCTAATTGCCAAGGCAAAAAGCAAGGAGTGTGGGCATACCTGTCTTGTCCCACGATGTAGCCCAAAGTACCCTAAACTCATTTGGTTCGCCCAAACACTCGCCACCGGCGCCCTGTAGAACAGCCAGATCCAATCCACAAACCTCTGCCCGAACCCAAACGCATCCTACTCGCCTTCTCCCCGTACTCATACACTACTCCTCTGGCTCTCCGCAACTGCCCACCACCTTCCCCATGGACACTAATCCAAACTCCACCTGGAGCTTCTGTCTCTCCCCTAACAACACCTCCTTTGGAGCCACCAATACCTTCGATCCACCTTCAGAATCTCATCTGCCAGCCTTGCCCTCCACCCTCTCCCTGTGCTCCCAAATTAAAATAAATTCCCCCCTGACCACCCCCTTTAGTGCCTCCCGCAGCGTGGTGGCTGTGAACTCCTAGTGTCATTCAACTCCACGTAGCCCCGGATGGCAGCCCTCACTTGCTCGTACACTCCCTCATCTGCCAACAGTCCCACGTCTAACCTCCACTGCGGCCATTGGGCCTCCCACTGAACCAGCTGTAAATCCATCCAATGCGGCGCGAGGTCTGAAATCACAATTGCCGAATACTCGAGTCGGCCACCCCTGCCAGCAGCACCTTGTCCATCTCAGAAAAAAAAAATCAATCCAGGAATACACCCGGTGCACACGGGAGAAGTATAAAAACTCCTTCGCCCTCAGCCTTCCAATCCTCCACGGTCCGCCCACTCCCCCATGCGCTCTCTGAACCTCCTCAACTCCCTAGCCTCCTGGTTCCCATTAAGTGTATATGAGCAGTAAATTACAACTTAAAGGAATCTCTATGGAATATTTAGTAATCTATTTCTCCTGTAATATAGAAAATAAGAGCAGGACTTGGTTGTTTGGCCCTTTGAGCCTGCTCGACCATTCATTTAATAGATTCATAGAACAGCACGCAGAAATCCAGTTGTGGCCTAACCAGCATTTTATACAGTTCCAGCATAACCTCCCTGCTCTTGTGCTCTGCTTTAACTAATAAAGACAAGTATCCCTTATGCCTTCTTAATCAACTTATCTACCTGCCCTGCCACCTTCAGGGATCGGTGGATATGCACTTCAAGGTCCCTCTAATCTTCAGTACTTTCCAGGGTCCTCCCATTCATAGTGTAATCCTGTACCTTGCTACCCCTCCCCAAGTATATTACCTCTAACATTTCTGCGTTGAATTCCATTTGCCACTGCACTGCCCACCAGACCAGTTCTTTGACATCCACCTGCAGTCCACCACTCCACCAATTTTCATGTCACCTGTAAACATCTTGATCATACCCGGGTTCAATGCTGGTCTTGCGTCACTGTCTGCGTGGCGTCTGCATGTTCTCCCCGTGTCTGCGTGGGTTTTCTCCGGGTGCTCCGGTTTCCTCCCACAGTCCAAAGATATGCGTGCCAGGTGGATTGGCCATGGTTAAATTCCATCTGCCACTGAGCTGCCCATCTGACCAATCCGCCTATACCCTCCTGCAACCCATGACCTTCTTCACTGTCAACCACCCGGCCAATCTTTGTGTCATCTGTCTGACACAGAAAAGCATAGCAGCACAAAAATCTATCCAGTCAATCTGGCTGTTCTGGAAAAACTCTCCACATTCAACACTCCCTTCATCTAAAGTTGTTTCACCTTAATTGCCTTTTATTTTTTTTTTAATTGTCATTTCTTTTGGCACCTCACGCTGACGTACTACTTGAAGTTTAATATCACAAGTTATCCATTTCCACAATAAATGGCCGAATTAGTTCACAGCATGATTTCGGAGCTGTTTGGATATTTTTCACATCTCTAACACAAAAGCCAGCTGACAGGTATAAAAATGTAAAAAATATATTTGCAGCAGATGGGGTTAGAGATAGATATCAGCCACTATCTAACTGAAGAGCAGTCAGGGGCTGACTGACCGATTCCTGTTTCTATGTTAATTTGAAAACTTAATCGTGCTAAAATCAGAATATGTGAGCCTAAGGTAAGCCTATGTGAGTATCATCAATTATCCGTGGTAATGTTTCTTGAGAACCTGAAGATAGCTTCAATACTGCGCAAGGCACATCTTCATTATCATCTTGGGTAACTAAGATAGTCCACTGCTCTTCCAAGGCAGATATTTGATTTATGTACAGATTTACCAATATGACACATGTTTTTGAGGGAAGTGAGTGACGTTAATGACAATTTATGAGTGTTACCCGAATGCTGTTGCGTTCTTTACAGAATACTTTCTAATAATTAAAAAAAAATTTGGTTTGAGTTGTATTTCTGAAATCTCCACATTGTGTAAAAGAACTAGCCGTGTAACTGAATTGTCTGTGTAGAATAAAATAATACATGGTCAGCCATACCTGCCCCTCAAATGGACTCTGTTTCTTTACTAATTTGCTTTCCATACAGGATTCATCCTCTGATTTTTCTTCAGCTCTTTGGTGTGGAGGCAATGGAGGGTTTTTATTCTTCAGTAGGTGTTTCAGCAGTTCATTCCCTGATTCTTGCTTTGATCCTGACACATTTGCTCCTGCAGCTGGACTCGGTGTTAAAGCAGCAGGCTGTTGTAGACTGACCTTTCCTTCTACTTTAACAGAATTCTGAGTTTCCACCTTGGGCTGAGAATTATTGTGGCAGTGTGTGGTTTCTGTCCGTTCCACTTTCACTGTGTTAGTTCTAGCACCTTCATTTAACAGACTGTGATCTGCTTCAGAGGACACACCAGCCTGTTGCACCAGAAGCCTGTGCGGTGCACTGGCACTGGAAGAAAGTTGCCGTTCAAGTTCAGATGGAGGTTGGTGCTGATTTGAATTATTAACCAATTGATTTAGCTCTTCATTCTCGTGTTCACCTTGATGAAACACAAAGTCTCCAGGTAGATTCATTGGTGGATTGGCAGCAGAGTCAGAATTGCAGGGTGTAGTTGGTGCAGTGATATCAGAATGAGGAGTAGATGGCGTCTTGACAGAGTCACTGTCATCATCTTTCTTCTTCTTTCTATTTCTCCTCTTTTTCCCCTTTTCCTCTGGTATAATATTGGAATAAAGTTGAATGAGTGATTGACCTGGACCTGGATAATTGCCTGGTAGTTGCATTCCACTATCTGGGCCAAACTGAGCTCCATCACTATTCCCTCGAGGTCCGGTCGGCATACATGGTCCAAAGGGAGGCCGTGGCTGATTCTGTGGAAAGGCAAGTCCAGTTGGTACCTGATTCATAGGATGGATAGGTGGACATCCACCTGGGACAGCATGACCCTCAGGCCCATATCCTGGTGCTCCCACTGGTCGACGGTCATTGCACTTCATGAAAGATGTTTGAGGTGACGAGTTCATGAATTGTGGAAGTAGATTCTGTTGTTGGGGAGGAACAAGTCCCATCTGCTGCACCTGCTGTTGAGGCCTTTGAGACTGCATGAAATCACATGGTAAATCAGAATTAAAATATGGCATTTGTGACAGGGTGGGTGAGTTTAAATCTGCCATGCCTTGCTGCTGCTCCATTTCCATTCGCTTCTGCATGGCCCGGTGGCGCTCCACTTCCTTCATGAGCTGGACTCTTTGTCTTTCCTGTTGTTCTCGTAAACGCTCTCTCCGTTCCCTCTCTTGAAAACACTCACTGAATGGGTTGTTGTCATCAAATTCAACTCGCGGTGGTACATTGGACTGTTGATTTGTTGTGACTGTAGCCGCTTGAGTAGATGGAGTGCTCGTCGTTGGCAACTGAGATGGTGCAGGATGTTGCACCCTTGGGCTACCCATGGGAACGTGGGTAGGCGCAGTTGCATTCGGATTGCAAGGTTGCCACTGGGGAGCATTTGCCATTCTGGTTGCATTTGGCTGGGCCGGAACAGGCATCTGAATTTGTTGTTGGGGCTGTTGCTTTGGCATTATTGAGAAACTCTGTTGAGTTACTGAGGATGGTGTCCCGCCTTGGACTGAGGCAGGCTGGGCTGATCCAGTAGGCATCATGGTGGGTGATGGCATTGAGCATTGTTGCTGCTGTTTGATACGATATTCCTCCATAAGCTCGGAATGTTCCTTTTGCTGTTTTCGAATCTGAAAAGTTAAAAGTTTATAGATCAAAAATGAGGTCAATCTTGTTGGAATTTGAATCTCGTTATCTAATCGGAAACAATTCAGCAGGAATTGTAATGGATAACACAGAGACTGAATAAACAAATAGCAGAAAATTTAAAATATCACAAGCAGGATCAGAAATATCAGGAAAAACTTTTGAATCATAATAGCATGAGACAAATGATTGAGAAATATCAAGGATGAAAAAAACAAAATGAGAAATGAAGGTAAACTCCTGGAAATTATCCATGCATTATGCTAGTCTGAGCTTCCAACAGCTCAGCTGGTTAAAGCGGTGAGTAGTTGAATCATACTGATCAGGAATGTTGTGGCCTGGACTATTTTAGTTGACCTCAGCTGAGCAAAAGGTGTGGGAACTGTCAATCATCTCAGAAAAAAGTCAAGAAGGTTGGCCAGGAATCCGACTCTGTCCAGTGTCTCGGTGAGGGGTGGACCTGCATGTGAAGGGGCATTAAGGTGAGCACAGGACCAAGACTAGCTGCAATGCCTGCCCCCTTGGGACAACCTGCTGACACTTGCCGTGCCTGATGACCTTTCAAAATCTCCCCAAAATATAATATTGGGCTGGAAATGGGAAATTACCTGCTCCAACTGCTTCTGCACCATACTTTGTTGCTCAGTTACATGCTTAAGCTGCTCTGCATCTTCCTCTGGAAACTCTCGTCCAGCCTTTTTAGCAGTCCGCTGTTTAGCGGAGAGTGCCTTCTTAGATTTTCGATGAGCCCCAATCTGTTCCTCAAGGTATTTCTGCTGCATTTGGAGGAGCTGCTGTGTTTCCTGGAGCCATTCTTCATACTGCTTATTTTGTGCATCATCTGGAGATGAACAATATTTTTAAAAATCATTTTTATTTCCCATTCTATGCTAATTTATGACACTTTAATTAGTGGGAAAAAATAAACTTGCATATATTACAATGCCATGCATAATCTCAGGGCATCCAAAAGGGCTCTACAGTCAATGAGGTACTTTAAAGAATTTTTTTAAGAGTACCCAATTCATTTTATCCAATTAAGGGGCAATTTAGCGTGTTCAATCCACCTACCCTGCACATCTTTGGGTTGTGGGGCGAAACCGACACAAGCATGGGGAGAATGTGCAAACTCTACACGGACAGCCAGGATCGAACCTGGGATCTCGGCGCTGTGAGACTCTAGTGCTACCACTGCGCCACCGTGCTGCCCTAATGAGGTACTTCTGAAGTATCGTCACTGTTATAAGGTAGGAAACAATAGCCAATTTGCACACAGCAAACTCATACAAACAGCAATGTGGCTATGGTCAGTTCATAAATATTGGTGTTGGTTGAGGGATAAACAGTAGCCAAAGCAAAGTCGGTAGATCCCCAGCGTTTTTGTGAAATGGTGCGAAGAGATCTTTTACTTCCAACTGAAAGATGCCACCTCCCACAATGCAACTTCCTCTCAGTTCTGTGCTGCAATATTGAAGTCGAGAACTAGTCAGTTACAAAACTTTAACAGCTTGCATGAAACTGGACATGCTGATTTCCTAACAATCCAAATGCATCTGCGATTGAACTGCTGCAGAATAGCCCAAATAGAATCATAACCTGTCTAATGAGGCACAAAGCCACAAAACCATTGTCGTGATGAGTACCAAAGTGATCCTGCCAAGTTTGACCAACCCACAGCCCATGGACCAGATGTGCGAATGTGCGCAAGCGAGAGAGCGTGCGGGCGAGAGATTGTGCATGCATGAGTGACAGCATGAATGCGTGAGTGACAGCATGCACGTGAGTGAGTGTGCGCATGCGAGAGAGACAGAGCGCATGCGAGAGAGAGAGAGACAGAGAGCACGTGCAAGAGAGACAGAGCGCGAGCGAGAGACACAGAGCGCGTGCGAGAGAGACAGAGAGCGCGTGCGAGAGACAGAGAGCGAGAGAGAGAGAGACAGAGAGCGCGAGCGAGAGAGACAGAGCGCGTACGAGAGGGAGAGAGTGAGAGCGGGCGCGCGAGAGTGAGAGCGGGCGCGCGAGAGTGAGAGCGGGCACACGAGAGTGAGAGCGGGCACGCGAGAGTGAGAGCATGCGCGCGAGACTGAGAGCATGCACACGAGAGTGAGCAGGCGCACGCCTGAGAGCATGCACGCCTGAGAGCATGAACGCGTGAATGAGCGCGGGAGAAAAATAGAGTGCGTGAGACAAGAGAGCGCGCGTGAATGAAAATGCATGCGAGTGCTTGTGAGAGAGCGCACATGATAGACAGTGGCGTGACAGAGCACGCATGTGATAATGAGCGCGCGAGAGAGAGCAAGCACGAGAGCAAGCATGAGAGAATGCGCGAGAGAGAGCAAGCACGAGAGAATGCGCGTGAGAGCGCGCGCGCGCCCAGTGGTGCGCTTGTGATAGAGATCGTCCGAGGGAAAGTTCGCATGTGGCAGAGAGCGCGCGAGAGAGCATGCACTAGTGAGTGCGGGTGGGAGAGACGGAGCGCGCGTGGGAGAGGCCAAGCGCGCGTGGGAGAGGTCGAGCGCGCGTGGGAGAGGCCGAGAGCGCGTGGGAGAGGCCGAGAGCGCGTGGGAGAGGCCGAGAGCGCGTGGGAGAGGCCGAGAGCGCGTGGGAGAGGCCGAGAGCGCGTGGGAGGGGCCGAGAGCGCGTGGGAGGGGCCGAGAGCGCGTGGGAGGGGCCGAGAGCGCGTGGGAGGGGCCGAGAGCGCGTGGGAGGGGCCGAGAGCGCGTGGGAGGGGCCGAGAGCGCGTGGGAGGGGCCGAGAGCACGTGGGAGGGGCCGAGAGCACGTGGGAGGGGCCGAGAGCACGTGGGAGGGGCCGAGAGCACGTGGGAGGGGCCGAGAGCACGTGGGAGGGGCCGAGAGCACGTGGGAGGGGCCGAGAGCACGTGGGAGGGGCCGAGAGCACGTGGGAGGGGCTGAGAGCACGTGGGAGGGGCCGAGAGCGCGTGGGAGGGGCCGAGAGTGCATGGGAGGGGCCGAGAGCGCGTGGGAGGGGTCAAGAGCACGTGGGAGGGGTCGAGAGCGCGTGGGAGGGGCCGAGAGCGCGTGGGAGAGGCCGAGATCGCGTGGGAGAGGCCGAGAGCGCGTGGGAGAGGCCGAGAGCTCGAGAGAGAGAGAGGCAGAGAACGCGAGAGACAGAGAGCGCGTGAGAGAGACAGAGAGCGCGCGAGAGAGACAGAGAGCGCGCGAGAGAGACAGAGAGCGCGCGAGAGAGACAGAGAGCGCGCGAGAGAGACAGAGAGCGTGCGCGCGAGAGAGGCAGAGAGCACGCGCCAGAGAGGAAGAGAGCACGCGCCAGAGAGGACGCGCCAGAGAGACAGACAGCATGCACGAGGGAGACAGGGAACGCGTGAGGGAGAGACAAAGAACGCGTGCGGGAGAGACAAAGAACGCGCGTGGGAGAGGCCGGGCGTGCGTGGGAGAGGCCGGGCGCGCGTGCGAGAGGCCGCGAGCGCGTGGGAGAGGCCGAGAGCGCCTGGGAGTGGCCGAGAGCGCCTGGGAGAGGCCGAGAGCGTGTGTGAGACAGAGAGCGTGTGCGAGACAGAGAGCGCGTGCGAGACAGAGCGCGTGCGAGACAGAGAGCGCGTGTGGGACAGAGAGCGCGTGTGAGAAAATGTGAGTGCTTGTGAGAGCGCGCGTGATAGAGAGTGGCGTGAGAGTAAGCATGTAATAATGAGCGCGCGAGAGAGAGCAAGCGCGAGGAAACGCGCATGTGCGAGAGAGCGCGCGCTGGAGTGCGCATGTGATAAGAGAGCGCCTGTGGGAAAGTGCGCATCTGGTAGAGAGCGCGCGCTCTCGAGCATGCACGAGTGAGAGAACGTGCATGCGAGAGAGAGAGCGCGTGAGAGTGAGAGCGTCCGAGAGTGAGCATGCTGCAAGTGAGAGCATGCACGCTTGAGAGCATGTGCGCATGAGTGAGCGCAGGAGAAGAAAGAGCGCGTGTGAGACAGAGAGCGCGTGAGTGAGAGAGAGCGCGTGAGTGAGACAGAGAGCGCGTGCGAGACAGAGAGCGCGTGCGAGACAGAGAGCGCGTGCGAGACAGAGAGCGCGTGCGAGACAGAGAGCGCGTGCGAGACAGAGCGCGTGCGAGGCAGAGCGCGTGCGAGACAGAACGCGTGCGAGACAGAGCGCGTGCGAGACAGAGCGCGTGCGAGACAGAGCGCGTGCGAGACAGAGCGCGTGCGAGACAGAGCGCGTGCGAGACAGAGCGCGTGCGAGACAGAGAGCGCGTGCGAGACAGAGAGCGCGTGCGAGACAGAGAGCGCGTGCGAGACAGAGGGCGCGTGCGAGACAGAGGGCGCGTGCGAGACAGAGAGCGCGTGCGAGACAGAGAGCGCGTGCGAGACAGAGAGCGCGTGCGAGACAGAGAGCGCGTGCGAGACAGAGAGCGCGTGCGAGACAGAGAGCGCGTGCGAGACAGAGAGCGCGTGCGAGACAGAGAGCGCGTGCGAGACAGAGAGCGCGTGCGAGACAGAGAGCGCGTGCGAGACAGAGAGCGCGTGCGAGACAGAGAGCGCGTGCGAGACAGAGAGCGCGTGCGAGACAGAGAGCGCGTGCGAGACAGAGAGTGCGTGCGAGACAGAGAGCGCGTGTGAGAAAATGTGAGTGCTTGTGAGAGCGCGCGTGATAGAGAGTGGCGTGAGAGAGTAAGCATGTAATAATGAGCGCACGAGAAAACGTGCATGTTGGAGAGAGCACGCGCTGGAGTGCGCATGTGATAGAGATCGCCTGTGGGAAAGTGCGCATCTGGTAGAGAGCGCGCGCTCTCGAGCATGCACGAGTGAGTGTGGGTGGGAGAGACAGAGTGCGCGCAGGAGCGACGGAATGTGTGTGGGAGCGACGGAGTGACCGTGGGAGAGGCGCTCCGCGCGTGAGAGAGGCGCTCCGTGCGTGGGAGAGGCGGAGCGCACGTGGGAGAGGCGGAGCGCATGTGGGAGAGGCGGAGCGCACGTGGGAGAGGTGGAGTGCGTGTGTGAGAGAGGCTGAGCGCGCGTGAGGTGAGGCGGAGTATGCGTGGCAGAGACAGAGTATGCGTTGGAGAGACAGAGTGTGCGTGGGACAGCACACGCGCGCAAGAGAGACAGTGCATGTGTGAGAGAACACGCATGTGAGAGCGAGCACGTGAGAGAGAGAGTGTAGTTTGAGTGTGTGGTTGAGTGTGTGTGTGAGAGAGCAAGAGTGTGTGTTTGTGTGTGTGGTTCATGCCTAGTCTCAGGATTCTCATTCATCCTCAACAACATAAACTCTCAACCACTCTCACAGTAGAGAGTAATGCATGAGCACCCTGAGACTGGGAGTGAGTTGAGCTCACACACACTTTCTCACACTCTAATGGTCATTTTTATTAATTACGCTTGAAATTATTATTTGCTTTGACATTCCACAGCAAGTTCTTCCCTTTGTCCATGCCTCAATGTTTAGGGGAAAATCATGTGTAACGTGCCAAATGTCACCTTTTTCAAATTTGCTCACTGGTCACTTGAGTGGCACAAAAAATAGAAATGTGACCCCCCCTCCTCAATACAAGCCTGATCTTGGCAGACAAATGCCAAAATCAGAAGAATGGTTGCTAAGCAATTGCACTCACTAATAAATTCATAGGTTAAAGAGGTATGTGTTTTTCAGAGGTTTAATATTTTACATAATGCAACCCATAACATTATTTCAATTGTTTTAAAAAGGAGTTGTGGCACCTTTCACAACCTAAAGACAGTCTAAAGTGATTTCAAGTTATTATTTTATGAAGCCATTGTTATGTAGGCAACTGTAACCATTTCAATACAGCAAAGTCTCACGAACAGCAATATGCCAACTGACCCATTCACCTGTTGCTGAGATTTTGGTGTTGGGTGAATGTTGACCAACAGAGAGAACGTCCTCTTTTCTTCGCCTAAAGGACCGCTTACATCAGCTGACGAGGGAGATTAGTACGGTGGGGGGGTTTGGTTTAACGTTTCCTCAAACAGCATTTCTACCTGCACTGTGCATTTGGGGATTTGAACTCGGTGTTATCACCAAGTCACACTTGCAGTAATGTCTAAATATGAAATAAAGCACCGCAAGGAACTAGGGGCGAAATTCTCCGACCCCCACGACGGGTCGGAGAATAGCGGGAGGGCCTTCCCGACATTTTTCCCGCCCTCCCGCTATTCTCGCCCCCCCCCGCCCAACTCCCGACACGAATCGCTGCCGCCGTTTTTTTACGGCCGGCAGCGATTCACAGCTGTTCGATGGGCCGAAGCCCCAGCCCTTTACGCTGTTTTTACGAACGGCAAACAGACCTGGTCTGGCCGTTCGTAAAAACGGCGGGAACAACTCGCTTTTTATAACCATGGCACCGATTGGCACGGCAGTACCACGGCCGTGCCAAGGGGGCCATGGGCCCGCGATCGGTGGGCACCGATCGCGGGCAGCGGGCCCAATGCCCGCGCACTATTTGTCCTTCCGCCGCCGCGCAGTATCCATTCGCGGGGCGGCTGAGGGGCATCCCAGCCCGCGCATGCGCGGGTTTCGCGCAAATACGCGGTGACGTCAGCCGCGCATGCGCGGATTGGAAGACTCCAATCCGCGCATGCGCGGCTGACGTCATATGACGCGTCAGCCGGCGCTAACTCCGGCAAGCGGGCTTAACGAAATTCGTTAAGCCCGTGATGCCGGAGCTTGCGGCGTCGGGCTGCTAGCCCCGACCGGGGACCAGAATCGGTTCCCGGTCGGGAAGGGGCGCGCTGGCGTCAAACCCGCCCGGGTTTGACGCCAGCCTTACGATTTCTCCCGTTTTGGGAGAATCGCGCCCTACGTTTATAGCAGATTTCTGCTAAAGGTTAGCTTCTCTTGACTTATCCCCTTCAAACAATTTTCATTTTGCCAGGGAAAACACTTTGACGCAAGTATTAGGCCTTTGGCCCATCGAGTAAGCTTCGTAAGAGCAAAACAGAGGTATTCCATTAAACAGACAAAATAATTGAATAAGGTGAGAAACAAATGCAATTGAAATAAACTACTGTTACTTACTCATGAATCCTGGGCCAAATGATGGAGGATTTGGTCGCGACATTTGAGGTGGCAAATTCCCATCCTGAAAATAAATCCAATCGAAAGCAATATTTCAGCAACTGTTGAATTACTATTCAGTATGAAACAATCAAATCACTGACAAACAATTGCTGTCCCACAATAGCAAAGTGATCTTTATTTATGGAACATCAATTATTATTCTGCCTTCATTCTCCTCCCAGGATATCAAACCATATTTTTCCCCAGAGATAAAGGCAGTCTAGAAACCAGCTCAAGTTCCTCTTCCAATAATATTCTGTTGCTAGTTTCTGCAATATGAATCCAACAGGTCACTGCAATAGAAACTTAAGCATTTCACAATATAATTGTAAAATGGATCTCTCCCTTCTCCCTCATCCATCTCTCTTGCTAGAACAGTTTAACAGGTACCTGAAAATATATAGAATCTTGTAAATGCAGAGTATAAAAGTAATGAAAAGGAAATATAAGGCTTATTAATATAAGGCTTTCTATAGGTATATCAGGAACAAAAGAATGACTCGAGTAAGATTAGGGCCAATCAAGGATAGTAGTGGAAAGTTGTGTGTGGAATCAGAGGAGATAGGGAAAGCGTTAAATGGATATTTTTCATCAGTGTTTACACTGGAGAAAGACAATGTTGTCGAGGAGAACACTCAGGTTCAGTCGACCAGGCTAGATGGAATTGAGGTTCAAAAGGAGGAGGTGTTAGTAATTTTGGAAAATGTCAAAATAGATAAGTCCCCTGGGCCAGATGGGATTTATCCTAGGATTCTCTGGGAAGCCAGGGAGGAGATTGCAGAGCCTTTGTCCTTGATCTTTATGTCGTCTTTGTTGACAGGAATAGTGCCGGAAGACTGGAGGATAGCAAATGTTGTCTCCTTGTTCAAGAAGGGGAGTAGAGACAACCCTGGTAATTATAGACCTGTGAGCCTTACTTCGGTTGTGGGTAAAATGTTGGAAAAGGTTATAAGAGATAGGGTTTATAATCATCTTGAAAAGAACAAGTTGATTAGCGATAGTCAACATGGTTTTGTGAAGGGTAGGTCATGCCTCACAAACCTTATTGAGTTTTTTGAGAAGGTGACCAAACAGGTGGATCAGGGTAAAGCTGTTGATGTGGTGTATATGGATTTCAGTAAGGCGTTTGATAAGGTTCCCCACCGTAGGCTATTGCAGAAAATAAGGAAGTATGGAATTGAAGGTGATTTAGCGGTTTGGATCAGTAATTGGCTAGCTGAAAGAAGACAGAGGGTGGTGGTTGATGGCAAATGTTCATCCTGGAGTTCAGTTACTAGTGGTGTACCGCAAGGATCTGTTTTGGGGCCACTGCTGTTTGTCATTTTTATAAATGACCTGGAAGAGGGTGTAGAAGGATGGGTTAGTAAATTTGCAGATGACACGAAGGTCGGTGGAGTTGTGGATAGTGCTGAAGGATGTTATAGGATACAGAGGGACATAGATAAGCTGCAGAGCTGGGCTGAGAGGTGGCAGATGGAGTTTAATGCGGAAAAGTGTGAGGTGGTTCACTTTGGAAGGAGTAACAGGAATGCAGAGTACTGGGCTAATGGCAAGATTCTTGGTAGTGTAGATGAACAGAGAGATCTCGGCATCCAGGTACATAAATCCCTGAAAGTTGCCACCCAGGTTAATAGGGCTGTTAAGAAGGCATTAGGTGTGCTAGCCTTTATAAGCAGGGGGATTGAGTTTCGGAACCACAAGGTCATGCTGCAGCTGTACATAACTCTGGTGCGGCCGCACCTGGAGTACTGCGTGCAGTTCTGGTCACCACATTATAGGAAGGATGTGGAAGCTTTGGAAAGGGTTCAGAGGAGATTTACTAGGATGTTGCCTGGTATGGAGGGAAGGTCTTACGAGGAAAGGCTCAGGGAATTGAGGTTGTTTTCGTTAGAGAGGAGAAGGCTGAGAGGTGACTTAATAGAGACATATAAGATAGTCAGAGGGTTAGATAGGGTGGACAGTGAGAGTCTTTTTCCTCGTATGGTGATAACCAACACGAGGGGACATAGCTTTACATTGAGGGGTGATAGATATAGGACAGATATCAGAGGCAGTTTCTTTACTCAGAGAGTAGTAGGGGTGTGGAACGCCCTGCCTGCAACAGTAGTAGACTCTTCAACTTTAAGGGCATTTAAGTGGTCACTGGATAGACATATGGATGAAAATGGAATAGTGTAGGTCAGATAGGCTTCAGATGGTTTCACAGGTCGGTGCAACATAGAGGGCCGAAGGGCCCGTACTGCGCTGTAGTGTTCTATGTTCTATGAAACAATATACATTCACTCAGGTGATAGCAAGAATGGCAAGACCACAAGGGCATGCAACAGGGACATGAAAAGATGGAATAAGTTATGATGCTGAAGCATTTTCTACTATCCTCAGGCAGAAATGCCAAGTGGTGGATCTATCCCGGCCTCCTCCGGCGTTCCCCAGCATCACATATGCGAGTTTTCAGCCAATTTCATTCACTCCACATGATATCAAGAAACAGGTGAAGGCAGAGGACATTGAAAAGTCTATTGGACCTGGCAATATTCCAGCAACTCTACTGATCCCTTCGGAACTTTCTGCGTTCTTTCTAGCTAAGCTGTTCCAGTACAACTACAACTCTGGCATTTACCCAGCAATGGTGAAAACTGTCCAGGTATGTCCCATATACAAGAGAAAAATCCAACCCAGCCAAATACTGCCCATTAGTCTATTCTCGATCATCAGTAAAGTGATCGAAGGGGTCATCAGCAGTGCTATCAAGCGACATTTGCTTAGCAATAACCTGATCACTGATACTCAGTTTGGGCTCCGCCAGGGCTACACAGCTCCTAACCTTGTCACAGCCTAGGTTCTAACATGGACAAAATAGCTTAACTCCAGAATGAGGTGAGAGCAACTGCCCTTGATATCAAGACCGCATTTGACAGTGTGGCATCAAGAAGCCCTAGCAAAAAGGAAAATGATTATGGTTCATAGAAATTACAGTGCAGAAGGAGGCCATTCACCTCATAGAGTCTGCATCGGCCCTTGGAAAGAGCACCCTATCCCCATAACTCAGTTTACCCACCCAAATCGTTTGGACACTAAAGGTAATTTAGCAAGACCAATCCACCAAACCTGCACATCTTTGGACTGTGGGAGGAAACCGGAGCACCCGGAGGAAACCCACGCAGACATAGGGAGAATGTGTAGACTCCACACAGACAATGACCCAAGCCAGGAATTGAACCTGGAACTCTGAAGCTGTGAAGCAACTGTGCTATCCACTGTGCTACTATGCTGCTGTTGGAGGTCACAGCTCCAGGACATAACGTCAGGAGTTCCTTAGAGCAGTATCCTGGGACAAACCATCTTCAGCTGCTTCATTAATGACTTTCCTCGATCACAAGGCCAGAAGTGGGGATCTTTGCAGATGACTGCACAATGTTCAGCATCATTCACGACTCCTCCTGTACAGAAGCAGTCCATGTCCAAATGCAGCAAGACTTGGTGAATATCCAGGCTTGGGCTGACAGGTGGCAAGCAACATTCATGTCACACAAATGCCAGGCAATGACCATCACTAACAAGAGAGAATCTAACCAGTCAGTGGCATTACCATTGCTGAATCTCCCACTATCAACCTCCTTTGGGAGGGTGGGAGAAGAGAGAACTCAACTGGACTAGCACACTTGATGATTACATACTGTGGCTACAAAAACAGGTCAGACATGAGAAATCCTGCGGCGGGTAAACCACCTCCTGACTCCCAAAGCCTGTTCACAATCTACAAAGCATAATTCAGGAGTGTGACAGAATACCTCAATGAGTGCAGCTCCAACACCCAAGAAGTTTTGATACCATCCAGGTCAGAGCAGCCGGCTTGATTAGCAACCCTTTCACAAACATTTATTTCCATCATCACTGACGCACAGTAGCAGTGGTGTGTACCGTCCACAATGTGCACTGCAGGAATTCACTATGGCTCCTTAGACAGCATTGTTCAAATGCATAACCTCTACCATTTAAAACAGGCATTGTCAAACTCGGGGGCGCGGCGGGTGGGTCGCGGGCGGGTGTCGGAAGGGTCGCGGAACCGTCCGTCGCGGCGCTCCCCATCGCGCAAACTTGCGCGCAACAGCCGGCTGTTAATAACGCCGGCTGCAAGTGGCCTTCAAAATGGCTGGGAACATGTTAAAAAAATGCGGCCGCACTGCGAATGTGTGCCAGATCGTCGGCGCACAAGCACAAAACGATGCGCATGCACGCCGATGATTGGGCACGCATGTGCAGTGCAGCCGCTTTTTAAAAAAAAACGGTCGCAGCTTTTTGTTTTACAAGTTCGGGGGGGGGGGGGGGGGGGGGGGTTATTCATTTAATTTTTATTGGTTTCATTTATTTTATTTTTATTTTACAAGTTTGGGGTGCTTTTATTTGATAACATTTAACAGGGAAAAAAATGCAGAACTTTGGACAGATGGAGACTCCATACTTTCTGACACCAGAAGGTTTCACCTTCATCCAACAGGTTCCATTGGAGGAGCGTGTACGAGGGCCAAAGGGACCCAAAACCATTTCCTCCATTTTTGTCAGCAGCAAACAAGGTAAGATAAAATGGTGGGTCGTGCAAGTCAACTGGCGTGGGTCACGAAGGTCGGCCAGCGTGGGTCGCGAAGGTCGGCCAGCGTGGGTCGCGAAGGTCGGCCGGTTGGTAAAAATGGGTCCCCGGAAAAAAAGTTTGAAGAACACTGATCTAGAAGGACAAGAGTACCAGGTACCTGGGAACACCACAACCTGCAAGCCCCCTCCAAGCTACTCACCATCCTGATTTGGAACTGTACCCTGCAGTTCCTTCAATTGCTGGGTCAAAATCCTGGAACTTTATAACAGCAGTGGGGTGTACCTACACCATACAGACTGCAACGGTTCAAGAAGGCAGCCCCGTCACCACTGGGCAATTAGGGATGGCAATTAGTAACGGGCAATGAATGCTGGCCTAGCCAGCGACGCCCACATCCCTTGAATTAAAAAAAAAAGTACTCCAAATATTCAGCAGGTCTGGCAGAAACTGCAGAAGAAAACGTTTTGAGCAGAATACGGCTTTTCTTCTGAACAATTCTGGAACGTTAACTCTGTTTCTCACTCCACAAATGCTACTAAACCTGCTAACTATTTTCATCACTCTGTTTTTATTTCAGATTTCAAGCATTTGCAATATTTTTCTATTTGTTTAGCCTTGAAAATTAGTTTTTTCCCCTCAGCTGAGCTGTGAAGGACAAGAGATTTACTGATTGAGGTCTTAAAGGCTGCAGTAGATTATGATAAGGTACAAAGAGTAATTCTACTGCTTAAAAAGGGCAAGTTTGAGCAAAAAGGCAAGTTTAAGACAATCACAAAAGCAATGGTCGTTAAGTTTGAAAAAGTTACTTTAAAAGAACGGTATTAGAAGGAACAAATATTATTGTGATTAACTGCAATTCCAGTGGGTAAAAAAGGACTAGAATCGGTACGCTGGCATTATTTACAATATACTTCATAAATTCCAAAAGATATCAGAGTTTGCTGAATTAGATAATTACCGGGCTAACTCCTTGATGAATGGGATTCTGTCCACTGTCACTACTCGGTGTACTAGATATTGGTTGACCCACAAATGGAAATCTGTAAGAAACAAAAAGAGCGAATACAGTTTGAAATCCAAGAAATACTTCTTGGTTTCTTCAAACAAACGTTATCTTTAAACTGGAAGGTAACTGCTATCATTCCCCATGGTCCTCTTATACAAACAAATTTCCTAGTTTCACCATATATAAAAGAAAACCCACTCTCGAAAACATTTTGCAGTATATGGTGGAAACATGCATGCATCAAAACAGAAACTCCCGCATTGCATCATGACAGTATAGGGATTTTAAGAAATCAATCGTAGCCAAATTGTATATTTTCTGCTTGGATCTCAATTTTCACCAAGTGCTAGAGAGAATTAAAGATCCCTTGCTATAACCAAATAGCTAAATAGCTACAGATTTAAAAAAAATACCTTTATTGAAATTTTTTCATTATAAACAAAGTACTATAAAACAATTAACCCAAGTTACAATCTCAAAGAATGAGACAGACAAGCAAAAGCACAAAATAATTTAATCACCCCAAACTAATGATGGTGACTAGCTCTTTGAAAAAGGAAATGAATGGCTTCCATCTTAGGTAGAACCCTTCTACCGACCACCGATGGTGCACTTGACCTTCTCCAGAACTACATGAGATTACCCAGCCACGCTGAGGCATTGGGCGTAGTAGTATTCCTCCACCCAAGCAGAACCCGCCTCCGGGCTATTAACTGGGCAAAGACGAGGACATCAGCCTCCAATCCCGTCTGGAGCACCAGCAAGTCTGACACCCTGAAAATGGCCACCGGTGGACATGGCTCCAAATCGACATTGAGAGTAATATGGTGTTGAAGAAAGAGACCCAAAAGCTTACTAACTTGGGACAAGACCAGAACATACGAGTGTGGTTAGCTACCCCCCACCTGTCCTCTGCCCCAGAGAAGAATCCGCTCATCCTTGCCTTGGTCAGATGAGCCCTGTCCACCACTTTGAATTAGATCAGACCAAGCTGAGTACATGTGGATGTGGAGTTGACTCTTTTGAAGGGTCTCGCCCCATACGAACCCCAACAATTCCACATATCAACATGCCCATCCCCAATATCCTACCCTGCACATCTTTTTGGGTTGTGCGGGTGAGACCCACAAAGACACGGGGAGAACGTGCAAACTCCACATGGACAGTGACCCGGGGCCGGGATCGAACCTCAAATTATGGTTCCAATCGTCAAATGTGCTTGAAAAAGCTTGAACTATCTGTAACGTCAAACTATGTTGCCTTGTACCAAACGTGTTTGTACCCAGAAAAGGGAGGGCCTACTCCCAGGTCTGTAGTTATTGTCTCCTATAAGGAGGTGTACATGAACTGCCCTGGGGCAATTTCTCCTTCAAATGTCCCATCCCTCTCTTTGTTGAAATATTTGGGATCCTACTCAAGACATATTATTGAAACTTTATGCGTTAAATTTTCCATGTTCCAATAACACTATTTCAGAAATCATAATATAGAAACTGTACGACAATCACCCTTGACAGCAGAGAATGAAAATAGAAGGACCACAGTCAAAAAGTTATACTCTGCGCCAATTTGCGTAGCTAAAGGATGGCAATGACAAGTCATTGGCCGAAATTTTCCACCATCCATGCCAGCAGGATCTTGCGATTCCACCGACGGTGACTCCCCACCGCGGTGCCAGAGGGTGCGAACAACGGAAAACCCGTCGACAGCCAATGGCAGGCCACCTCCCCAAAATACGCTACTGGCGGGGGTGCAAAGTCCCACTGTATTTACAGCAACACGTAGAGAGCAAGATCAGTGACCTTGGATTGAAGTTGTGGCTTAGGTCATTTTCAGTACGATTTGATAACATAATTATATCCATCAAAGCTTGGAAGGCGGATCTTTGCTCAACTTTTCATGCAATGCACGGTGAGGATTTTGGAAGAGGGGATACAAAGTAAATGGACTATTCTTGCACACTTCATATTGATAGAGGTGTGCAATTAGATCACTTGCCCTCTTCCTGCAGAATATATAAATATGATGGGAGGCTTAAGGTACACGGTACAATGTTATTACTGGTATCTGTATTTCTTTCATTATCAAGTGGGAAAGAAAAAAAATAATGATTGGTTAGTTAAATGTGGTATGTAGAAGGGAATTAACTTTGAGGATATTTGGGAAACTTTTTACAGGGAAAATTAACTATTTTAAACTTGTGGAGTGCAAACCTGAGAATCTTACTAGTGGATAGCAGTTAGCAGACGGAAAACAGTCACACAGGAAGGATGGCATGTACGTAATTAGATGGAGGACTTGGCAATTGGCATAAAACAAAGCTAGCAC
The DNA here is from genome assembly GCF_902713615.1 of Scyliorhinus canicula. NCBI lineage: Eukaryota > Metazoa > Chordata > Chondrichthyes > Carcharhiniformes > Scyliorhinidae > Scyliorhinus > Scyliorhinus canicula. Next base: position 211,863,449 of record NC_052150.1, on the reverse strand, counting down.
TAACTGGGGATTTAATTACATTAGCTTTGGGGGAAGGAAGGAATACTTTAGTAAATGCACAACTGCAGCTGACCAGAATGTGCTGGGGAAGAGGGTTATATACAGGAAGAAGAGGGTTCAAGTGTAATAAAAACATAAGAACTAGGAGCAGGAGTAGGCCATCTGGCCCCTCGAGCCTGCTCCGCCATTCAATTAGATCATGGCTGATCTTTTGTGGACTCAGCTCCACCTTCCGGCCCGAACACCAAATGGTTTATTTTATACCAATATAAAAAGTAGTAATTGTATGTATGGGGAATAAGATGCAAGAACAGCCAATGGCATAATTCTTCCCAAAAAAAAAAAAAAATTGGGCAGGAGAGTTACAGAATATTTGACAAGAAAGGAACTATGCCGCCAGAGTTAGTATTGCTGGGGAAGGGGGAAAATGCCGCTTGCTTTCCCTCATTGTCGTGTATAATTTCGAACTATTCTCTCGGAATTCATCACATTTTCTTGCTGATGGTAAAATGGCTGAACCAAGAACTCTTATAAAAATAAATATTTTCAAAAACACAAAATCTATACCTGTTCATCACTATCGGTGGAATACCTAAATTACTTTGGGCCATAACTCTATTGATTCCCTTCAATGCCACCATTTTTGCTTTCATTATTGGATCAGTAATGGCATCAAAATCTGTAAAAGAATGCAAGAGAATTCAGTTATGATTCAACCAAAATATTTTTTCATTAGTACAATTATGGTTCATTAGTACAAGTATAATTATAAACAACTACGAAACAGAACACCCGGAGGCCTTGTTCATCGTGGTCGGGCACTTCAACAAGGCCAACCTCAAGAGAGTACTGCCAAAATGGTGCTCCTTCCCCGGCATACAAGAAGAAACTCAAGCAGGAGAATCCAGCTAAGAAGGTCGTGCAGTGCTGGTCCGAGGAAACAGAAGAGCTCCTATGTGACTGCTTGGAGACAGTGGACTGCTCCATATTTAAGAACTCAGCGACCAACTTAAATGAGTATGCCACCACCGTCACAGATTTCATCAGCAAACGTGTGGGCGACTACGTGCCAAAGACAGCAGTATGTACGTTCCCCAACCGGAAACCATGGCTCAATCGAGGGACTGACTCCCTACAGAAGGACAGGTCTGAGGCGTTCAAGTCAGACGACCCTGACCTATACAACAAACCCAGGTACGACCTCCGCAAAGCTATCCGAGATGCCAAGAGAGAATATCAGACCAAGCTAGAGTTACAGACTAGCGTTACAGGCTCTCGGCAGTTGTGGCAAGGCCTAAACAACATAAATGGCTACAAAGCAAAGTCGAACAGTATCTCCGGCAGCAGCGCACCCCTCCCTGATGAACTCTATGCATTCTATGCTCGGTTCGAGCAGGAAGCCAACGATCCACTGTCGAGTGCCCCAGCAGCCCATAAAACACCCAAACCCACCATCACAGCTTCCGAAGTCAGATCGGCTTTCCTGGAAGTGAACCCTCAGAAGGCGACGGGTCCGGCCGAGATCCCTGGCCGTGCACTAAGAGCCTGCGCGGACCAGCTGGCAGATGTGTTCGCAGACATTTTTAACCTGTCCCTACTCCGCTCCGAGGTCCCACCTGCTTCAAGAAGACCACCATCATACCAGTGCCAAAGAAAAACCAGGCAACGTGCCTCAATGACTACCGTCAGGTGGCCCTGACTTCAGTCGTAATGAAGTGCTTCGAGAGGTTGATCATGAAACATATCACCTCCATACGCCCAAAATGTCTTGATCTACTGCAATTCGCATACCGTTGCCAACAGTCCACAGCAAATGCCATCTCCCTGTCCCTACACTCACATCTAGAGCATCTCGACAAGAAGGACTCCGACATCAGACTCCTATTTATTGACTACAGCTCTACCTTCATAACCATAATCCCAGCCAAGCTCATATCAATGCTCCAAAACCTAGGACTTGGCTCCTCACTCTGCAACTGGATCCTCGACTTTCTGATCCACGGACCACAATCAGTAAGAATAAACAACAGCACCTCCTCCACAATAGTACTCAATACCGGGGCCCTGCAAGGCTGCGTACTTAGCCCCCTACTACACTCCCTGTACACACATGACTGCATGGCAAAATTTGGTTCCAACTCCATCTACAAGTTTGCTGACGATACGACCATAGTGGGCCAGATCGCAAATAACGACGAGTCAGAATGCAGGAGGGAGATAGAGAACCTAGTGGAGTGGTGCAGCGACAACAATCTATCCCTCAATGCTAGCAAAACTAAAGAGCTGGTCAATGACTTCAGAAAGCAAAGTACTGTACACACCCATGTCAGCATCAACGGGGCCGAGGTGGAGATGGTTAGCAGTTTCAAATTTCTAGGGGTGCACATCTCCAAAAATCTGCCCTGGTCCATCCACTTCGACGCTACTACCAAGAAAGCACAACAGTGCCTATACTTCCTCAGGAAACTAAGGAAATTCAGCATGTACACATTAACTCTTACCAACTTTTACAGATGCACTATAGAAAGTATCCTATCTGGGTGCATCACCGTCTGGTATGGCAACTGCTCAGCCCAAGACCGCAAGAAACTTCAGAGAGTCGTGAACACCGCCCAGTCCATCACACGAACCTGTCTCCTATCCATTTACTCCATCTACACCTCCCGCTGCCTGGGGAAAGCGGGAGGCATAATCAAGGACCCCTCCCACCCGGCCTACTCACTCTTCCAACTTTTCCCATCGGGCAGGAGATCCAAAAATCTGAGAACACGTACGAACAGACTCAGAAACAGTTTCTTCCCCACTGTTACCAGACTCCTAAACGACCCTCTTATGGACTGACCTGATTAACACTACACCCCTGTATGCTTCACCCGTTGCTGGTGTTATGTAGTTACATTGTGTACCTTGTGTTGCCCTATTATGGATTTACTTTTATTTCCTTTTCTTTGCATGTACTTAATGATCTGTTGAGCTGCTCACAGAAAAATACTTTTCACTGTACCTTGGTACACGTGAGAATGAACAAATCCAATCCAATATACAGCAACAACAAGTCTCATTTTATTTCAAAGGGCTCTTGTCTACTGCATCCAAAAAGAATAATTAGGTGTTAACATCAAAAGTAAATGCCACCCCGACTAAGGGGCCAGAAGCAGCATTTGTATCTGATGCATCATAAATTCCCTCCACTTCCAAAATGGAACGTTCTCCCAGCATGGCATGTATGGTAGCGATACACTTCAATGCTGACCGAGCAAATGATTTTTGATTGTGCAGTGAGTAAATGTGCTACATAGTCAGCATTCAGCTGCACACAGCAAAGCTGGTCTTCAGTTCCAGTATATGCAGTGTTAAGGCACATTTACTTCAAATGAGCACCATTCACAATACAAAGCCATTGTTCAAAGTGAAAACATGATTGCATAGATCTAATGCATTGCAGATCAAAAGGTTCCACGGATCTTGCACTTTGCTACTATATCAACTGCCTCCCCATCTTGTAGCATCGTTGGATCTGATTCACGTCATCAAAATGTTAATTCCAACATGTTAAACCAACTACTAAAAATGAAAACTCAAAAATATTGGAAAACAAAATAGGTAGAGCAACAGCAGGACTGGGGGTACAGGTGCACATATCACATAAGGTAATGCCACACAGTAAGGATATTAAATAAAACCCTAAAGTTTAAAACTTTAAAGCCAATCGATCTATCCTGAGGTGTGGTGCACAGAACTACTCATAGTACTCCAGGTGTGGTCTAACCAAAACTGTACAACTGAAGTATGACTTCTACCCTCTTGGTATAAAGGCCAGAATTCCATTGGCCCTTCTGATTATATTCTGTACGGTTCATGATGTTAAATCACTTTGCATTTTCACAACAACTTTGATAAAAAAAACATTGCTAGATTCACAAGGGACAATACAACAAGAAAACATGAAAGTAACTTAATTGCATGCACAAATGATGCCCTTGACATAAGACCATAAGACATAGGAGCAGAATTAGGCCATTTGGCCCTTCGAGTCTGCTCCGCCATTCAATCATGGCTGATATCCCCATTCTCCTGTCTTCTTCCCATAACCCCTGATCCCCTTATTAATCAAGAACCTATCTATCTCTGTCTTAAAGACACTCAGTGAATTGGCCTCCACAGCCTTCTGCAGCAAAGAGTTCCACAGATTCACCACCCACTGGCTGAAGAAATTCCTTCTCATCTCTGTTCTAAGTTAGTCTAAGATGGTCTCCTCTGGTTCTAGTTTTTCCGACAAGTGGAAACATCCTCTCCACATCCACTCTATCCAGGCCTTGCAGTATTTTGTAAGTTTCAATAAAATTCCCTCTCATCCTTCTAAACTCCAACGAGTAGAGACCCAGAGTCCTCAAAGGTTCCTCATACGACAAGTTCTTCACTCCAGGGATCATTCTTGTGAATGTCCTCTGAACCCTCTCCAAGGCCAGCACATCCGACCTGAGATCGGGGCCCAAAACTGCTCACAATACTCCAAAGGGGTCTGACCAGAGCCTTATACAGCCTCAGAAGTACACCCCTGGTCTTGTATTCTAGCCCTCTTGACATGAATGCTAACATTGCATTGCCTTCTTAACTGCCGACTGAACCTGCATGTTAACCTTAAGAACACTGTGAACAAGGACTCCCAATCCCTTTGCGCTGCTGCTTTCCGAAGCATTTCTCCATTTAGAAAATAGTCTATGCCTAAATTCCTCCTTCCAAAGTGCACAACGTCACAATTTTCCACATTGTATTTCATTTGCCACTTCATTGCCCACTCTCCTAGCTTGTCCAAGTCCTTCTGCAGCCCCCTTGCTTCCTCAATATTACCTGTCCCACTACAGATCTTTATATAATCTGCAAACTTAGCAACAGTGCCTTCAGTACCTTCTTCCAGATCATTAATATATATTATAAAAGGTTGTGGTCCCAGCACAGACTCGAGGCACACTCCACTACTCACCGGCTGCCACCCTGAAAAAGACCTCTTTATCCCCACTCTCTGCCTTCTGCCAGTCAGCCAATCCTCTATCCATGCCAGGATCTTACCCCTAACACCATGGGCTCTTAACTTATTTAGCAGTCTCCTGTGCGGCACCTTGCAAAGGCCTTCTGGAAATCTAAATAAATCATGTCCAGTGGTTCTCCTTTGTCTAACTTCCTTGTTACCTCCTCAAAGAACTGTAACAGATTTGTCAGACACGACCTCCCTTTGACAAAGCCGTGCTGACTCAGTCCTATTTTACCATGCACTTCCAAGTGCTTTGCGATCTCATATTTAATAACAGACTCTAAAATCTTACCAATCACTGCAGCATTTGACCGAGTGCGGCATCAAGTAGAACTAACAAAACTGGAGTCAATGAGCACCAGGGGGAAAAACTCTCCGCTGGTTGGAGTCATAACCTGGTGCAAAGGAAGATGCTCATGGTAGTTGGAGGTCAATCGCCTCAGCTCCAGAGCATCACTGCAGGAGTTCCTCAGGGTAGTGTCGTAGGCCCAACCATCTTCAGCTGCTTCATCAATGACCTCCCTTCCATCATAAGGTCAGAAGTGGGGATGTTCGCAGATAATTGCACAATGATCAGTACCATTCACGACTCCTCAGATAATGAAGCAGTCCATGTCCAAATGCAGCAAGTCCTGGACAATATCCAGGCTTGGGCAGTTGCCTTCGTGCCACACAACTGTCAGGCAATGACTATCTCCTACAAGAGAGGATTTAACCATCACCCCATGACATTCAATGGCATTACCATCGCTGAATCCCCCACAATCAATATCCTTTGGGGGGGGGGGGGGGGGGGGAAGAGAGAGAGAGAGAGAGAGAGAGAGAGAGAGAGAGAGAGAAGAGAACCACTTATCAGAAACTGAACTGGACTAGCCTTATAAATACGGTAGCTACCAGAGCAGGTCAAAAGGCTAGGATTCCTACGTAAGTAACTCACCTCCTGACCCCGCAAAGCCTATCCACCATCTACAAGGCACAGGTCAGGAGTGTAATGGAATACTTTCTGTTTGCCTAAATCAGTGTAGCTCCAACAACTCTCAAGAAGCTCAATACTAGCCAGGACAAAGCAGCCTCCTTGATTCCTACCCCTTCCACAAAAATTCAATCCCTCCACCACCAATGAACAGTGGCATCCATGTGTACCATTTACAAGGTGAACGACAGTAACTCGCCAAGGTTCTTTAGGCAGCACCTTCCAAATTCACGACCACTAACATCTGGAAAGCCAAGAGCAGCAGATACCTAGGAACCACACCACCCCTCCAAGTCATTCACCACTCGGACTTGGAAATATATCGCCGTTCCTTCACTGTCGTTGGGACAAAATCCTGGAACGCTCTTCCGAACAGCACTGTGCGCGCACCTGCACCTCAGGGACTGCAGCAGTTCCAGAAGGCAACGCATCACCAACTTCTGAAGAGTAATTAGGGTTGGGCAATAAATGCTGGCCTAACCAGAGATGCCCACATCCAGTAAATGAATTAAAAAAAAAAGTCAGCAACAGGTATTCATCCAACAAATATCCGATAATTTGACAAAGTTTTTCTTTCTCACACTGATTCAAAGCAGCAAAATAAATATCAGATCACTGTTTATATTTAAATGTTTCAAAGCATTAATGTATTATTAAATCCTTCATTCATGGCATTAATTTCCGGTTTTGATCACAACAAAAGAAAGTCAAGATAAACTCACCAATGTTAGGGAAGAAGGAATCAGTGGAGCGATGACGTATCATAGCCTGCATTTGTCGCTGTTGTTGCTGCTCCTGCCTTTCCTGTTCCAAAAGGTCCTGTAAAAGGAGGGGTTGCTCTTCCAAAAGGAGGGGTCTCTCCCGCTGAGCCTGAAGACCCATTGTCTGAGGAAGTACGATTTGTTGTGTGTTGGATAGATTACTGGGACCTGGTTGATTTGTGATAACCACATTTTGATTTGGTTGTTGGCCTGCTGCGTAGTTCTGGCTAGGTGGTTGCACTTGGAAAAATGTCTGGCTTGCTGAAGGGCCTTGTGCGAAGCTACGGTTTAACCGTTGCCCTATCTGCAAATTTTGATTTATTGCGTTCTCAGACATTTGCCCTGGGGAGATGGCCATATTAGGAGATTGGGGGATACCTATATTCGGATGTGATTGAGGTGATGGCACAATCTGGGTTGGTGAACCCAACGATGAGAGTCCAGAACTGCTTGGCTTTTCAGTTAACAAACTTGAAAGGACTGGAGTAGAACCAGTTCGACTACATGAATTACTTCCTATAGAAACAGATGTTTGGGTAGAAGATTGAGACTCACTGAAACCTGGGCTAGCCCCGTTAGTTTCTTGGTTAAAGTCAACTCTTTCCTCTTCCTTTGCCATTTCCAGTTCTCCACCAATGCAAGAGTTACAAGCGGGTGTACTATCTGTTATCGTATCTTTTGTCTCAGTCTCCGCTGTACCCACATCGTAAGGAGCATTGTGATTATTATTGTTGGTACCAGTTTCAGATTTTACAGAATCCATTGCATTTTTAGGACCAGTTTCAATTGTTTCTTCGCTTGGTTTTATAGTTTTTTCTTTCTCAGGGTAGAGATCAGATGGTTCTCCTGCTTTGCCTAGCTGGCCGCAGTTTGTTTCTTCTTCAGTTTTGCTCTGTTCATCCAATTTATCATCTATCGGATCATTAAGCTCCAATTCTTCATTAAACATGTCCTTTTTGTCAGCCAGATCAAGCTCAGGGTCGGTATAAGCTATAAGGTCAAACTCCCCTGATTTTAAGAGATCATCCAAATGTGGGTCATTTGTTTCTATATTGTCTAAATTATCTAAATCAGGATCACCTTTTCCATCTACTGGATCCAAATTTAAGTTTTCCAAATCTTCATCATCTAAGTCTTTAACTTCTAGGTCTCTCACTCCATCAAGATCTTTAACATCAATATCTTTCACTGATGGCTCATCAGAATCAAGTTTTTCTACCATACTGTCTCCTTGAATGGATGCACGGGTAGACAAGGATATCGTTGATGAAAAAGCCTCACTGGCAGGTGGATTGCTCAAAGAACGTGAAAGGGTCATGGCTGGATGATTTATATGCATCTGCTGCTGGTGGTGCTGATTAACATGATCTAAATTATTACAATTTTCCATTTGGTTACGGATGCCTTGCTGTTGATTTGACATAGAGTCCAATGGCTTTGGTCCTTGACTTGGAGAGAAAGTACCCTGCGCTGGTACAGTAATCCCCCCAGGTCTTTGTTGCTGGCTACCTGGATCTAAACCACTTGTAGAAGGCACCAATGATGCAAAAGGAAGCCGTGGCCTATTTTCTGGTATCCTATGCCGTAGTTCTATGAATGGTTGACCCAAAATATTGTGCTGTTGCATTTGCATACCTCGAGGAGGAAAATGTTGAGGGATAATTACTCCATTGTTCACCTGTGGGGCATTTAAAGATCGGGTAAAGTCCACGGATAGCGATCTCCTTAGCTGCTGTGGAAGGCTGGGAACATGCGCCTGCATCTGATGTTGTCCAAGGAAGTGTTCCTGATTTGCAAACGGTCTCTGCCCATTTCCTGCAAAAGTGTTCCTAGAAGAAAGAAGGATTTAGTACGCAAAATTAGAGGGTAGCTAATATAAACCTACTATTTAAAAAGAAAGGTAAGGGAGAAAACAGGTAATTATAGATCAGTCAGCCGGATGTTGGCAGTGGGGAAAGAATCCATTATAGAAGATTTAATAGTAGAGCATTTGGAAAACCCTCGACAAGATTGGATGATTCAGCATGGATTTATGAAGAGGAAATCAAGCTCGACAAATCTACTGGAATTCTTCAAGGATATAACTAGAAGGGCAGCATGGTGGCCTAGTGGTTAGCACAACCGCCTCACGGAGCTGAGGTCACAGGTTCGATCCCGGCTCTGGGTCACTGTCCGTGTGGAGTTTGCACATTCTCCCCGTGTCTGCGTGGGTTTCGCCCCCACAACCCAAAAATGTGCAGAATAGGTGGATTGGCCATGCTAAATTGCCCCTTAATTGGAAAAAATAATTGGGTAATCTAAATTAAAAAAAAAAGGATATAACTAGAATTGACGAGAGGGAGCCAGTGATGTGGTTTATTTGGACTTCCAGAAGGCTTTTGATAAAGTCCCACATAAGAGTAAAATTAAAGCGCGTGGGATTGAGGGTAGTGTATGGAGATGAACAGAAAACCGGTTGCCAGACAGGAAACAAAGAGTAGCAATAACGAATCGTTTTCGGAATGGCAGACAGTGACTAGTGGAGTACTGCAGGGATCAGTGCTAGGACCCCAGTTATTCACAATATATATTAATGATTTAGATGAGCGAACTAAATGTAATACCTACAAATTTCCAAATGACAAAGCTGGATGGGAGAATGAGCTGTGAGGAGGATGCAGAGATGTTTCAGTATTATTTGGACAAGTTGAGTGAGTGGACAAATACATGGTAGATGCAGTATATTGTGGATAAATGAGAGGTTATCCACTTTGGTAGCAAAAACAGGAAAGTAGATTATATGTGGGCAGCATGATAGCATAAGGTTAGCACTATGGCCTCACAGTGCCAGGGTCCCAGATTCGATTCCCGCTTGGGTCACTGGCTGTGCCGAGTCTGCACGCGTTAGTGAAACCACACCTGGAATATTGTGCGCAATTTTGGTCACATTATCTGAGGAAGGATGTTCTTGCTATAGAGGGAGTTCAGTAAGGATTTACAAAACTGATGGCAGGACTGACGTATAACGAGAGATCGAGTCAGTTGGGATTATATTTGCTTGAGTATAGAATGGAAACATCTAAAATTCTATCCGAACTAGACAGGGTTGATGCAAGAAGGAAGTATCTGATGGTGAGCAATCCAGAACCAGAGGTCACAGTTGAAGGATATGGGGTAAAACATTGAGGACTGACATGAGGAGAAATTTTGTCACCCAGAGAGTGGTGAGCCTGTGGAATTCACTGCCACAAAAAGTATTTGAGGCCAAAACATTGTGTTTTTTCAAGGAGTTAGACATAGCTCTTGCAGCTCAAGGAATCAAAAGATATGGGAGGAAAGCGGGAACAGGTTACTGAGTTGGATGATCAGCCGCCATCTTAATGGTCTACTCCTGCTGCTACATTCTGAGGCATTTTCGAAGCTCCACATTTACTGCAATACTTTAAAAAGTTTTGCTCATAGCTGCCAGCTTAAAATCCAAGTATTTTAAAATCAATTTAACATGTCAAAAAAAGATAAAGATCATCTGACTGAAATCTGCAAAGTTTCACGTTTTTGTTATAATGTTTACCTTGGACCTTGGGGCCTCATGACCATCCTTGTAACATCTCCAGAAAATTGTGGTCTGTTAAATTGACCGTCAGTTATAAAACGACCACGTGGTTCATTTGCGAAAAGGCCTGAAAATCTTTGGCCAACTTGAGAAACACGAGGGAGTCTAACGATACCAGGGTAAGGGGGAGGTGGTCTGCCAAACAGTTCATTTTGACGTTTTAAATCCTCCTGTGGCCAGTGCCTAAGTGGTGTTGCTGCAGATGCCATTGCTTGCTCTTGCAGGCCTTTTTCCTGACGAACTGCAATCTTCTGCTGCTGCTGTCGAAGAATCAGTTCACGTAATCGGAGCCTCTAAAAATTGAAAGTATTCACATTTACATACAGTTTTACTATGAATACAAACAATTAATTTATCTTATTTCAGTCATTAAAACCATGTTTTATTGTTCTCCTACTGCTGAACATTTAAAAGTACAAACCTGTTCATAGAAACCCGTACATAAGTAACATAAATGATACAGAAATGGCTCATGGAAAATGAATCAATCTACCATCATGTTCAAAATCAAATAGCTAAGCCCATTCTAAAACAGATTCAAATGATGTATCGAATCATTTCCCAAATATTAAATTGGTGTTCAAGTTTGTTTTGTTAGAGAGTATCAAAGCAGCATAACCAAAGACAAGGACATTTGTTTAAGAAACATGATCCTGGTGGTTTCTGCGAGCACAGGAAGTCACTGGGAAATCACACTGCAATATTAAGGCATGTGAGAAATTCCTGATTTATAAAGCATCTTCCAATAATCTTGGTTTACCAAGTGCCGGTTAACTTAGCTCTCAACTTCCTGGCCAGAGTACAACATTCCAATTATTCGTCCAGAGAAATGATTTTTCCGCACTTTTATTACTGGTGTTATGAAGGCCTTTTTAGGTTTGAACAGAATGCTAAATACAGCCGCAACAGCTGTTCTGTCACTGACCAACATGTCATCAGTTCTGGCTTTGCTTGAGATTGACAGTCAAGTCACATTTTTCTAATGCAATATTAAAATACTTCAAGTTGGAAGTGTGAAATAGAAATAAAAGAAATGCTGGAAATATTCATTAGGTCTGGCTGCACCTATTGAGGGAAAAACAGAGTTAATATTTCAGTTTGATGACCTAAAAGAACTTTTCTCACAGGTCATCAATCTAAAACGTTAGTATCCTGATCAACTCTACTGATCTAAATACTTGGTATTATACTGAATCAAGGAAAACTGATGACCGACCTCCAGGAGTTCTCGGACATTTGTTCTGAATCTTTTATTCTTTTGCGTAATTATTAATCTCATTGTTTAATGGCATTTTCCTCAGCTGGTTCTTTTAGAAGGTGCTGATCTGAATTGCTTTGGCAGCAGATCTCCTGCTATGAATTAAACAAATTTCTAGAATCAAGGACACCTAACTTTCTAGTAAAGCTTTCTGTGAAATGGCTCAGCTTTGGACAAGCATGAATATAAAATACAAATTTGTTTTTCTTTTGAATGAAAAATTATGTGGCAATGCTTTGAGAGGTATGGCGAGCATGCCTCGAGGTGAAAAGTGGTGCACATTTTGGGACCAGCCAGTTCATTACAATGGCCGTTCCACGTCTGCGCAATTGTATTTAACACGATAATTTAGGGCGGCTTCAAAAATCGAACCCTTCAGTGTAATTGGATGCAAAATAATCTTAATTTTATTAAATCTTTCAATTTAAAGCCTGCATTCCAACTGAAGCAGGTATTTACAGCTGCACTTTGACGAATATATAATCTCTACCAATTTACCACAAATTATTAAAACTAGTTCAAAGTAGGCAATTAGATTTACCTGTCTTTGCTTTTCTTCTGTGTCCATATGACCTGTGCTTATGTTATTCTGTGCTTCAGATGTCAACACAGATTGGCCTTGGTCTAGTGTTGGAGGTGCGGTATGAAACTGTTGCACATGTGAATTCATGGGCGATCCTATGGAAGTGTTGAAATTCGAGGATTCTGATGCAGGTCCTTGTTGGTCACTAACATCATGATTAAGTCTCCCTGGCGCAAATGTATCATTAGTTTGAGATCTTGGAGTCCTTGGTGGCTGATCATACAAATCGTGTACCATGTGTCCAAATGTGTCTGCAGGTGATCTGACTGCATGGGATGAAAAAGCGTCATCCGATATTCCAGCTTGTCTGATACCCTGAGGAACTCGATAATGCACATCAGCTGGCCGCACAAATGTATCTTTTAAATTTGGAACTCTGTTGTGAGGTGGTTGCACAAATAGATCCTGATTTGCCAACAGACCTGGTCTCGTCAATGCTTGCCGGTCTGAAGTAACTGGACGTGGAGACTGAGGAGGTTGTGCAAAGTGATCAGAAACAACTGGTCTTGGTGTTACAGGAGGGTGCGCGTATGGATCTGAATATCTCTGATTAATTGCTGATTGCACAAAACGATTTACAGTTAAAGGCCTTGGTGTTCCAGGGGGCTGGGAATATGGATCTGTTTGTTGTGGAGAGGGTCTTGGAGTAAGTGGCTGCTGTGAATAAAGATCAACTATAGGTCGAGGGGTCCCAGGAGGCTGGGAATAAGGATCAACTGCAGGCCGAGGGGTCCCAGGAGGCTGGGAATAAGGATCAACTGTAGGTCGAGGGGTCCCAGGAGGCTGGGAATAAGGATCAACTGCAGGCCGAGGGGTCCCAGGAGGCTGGGAATAAGGATCAACTGTAGGTCGAGGGGTCCCAGGAGGCTGGGAATAAGGATCAACTGTAGGCCGAGGAGTCCCAGGAGGCTGGGAATAAGGATCAACTGTAGGTCGAGGTGTCCCAGGAGGCTGGGAATAAGGATCAACTGTAGGCCGCGGGGTCCCAGGAGGCTGGGAATAAGGATCAACTGTAGGTCGAGGAGTGCCAGGAGGCTGGGAATAAGGATCAACTGTAGGCCGAGGGGTCCCAGGAGGCTGGGAATAAGGATCAACTGTAGGCCGAGGAGTGCCAGGAGGCTGGGAATAAGGATCAACTGTAGGCCGAGGGGTGCCAGGAGGCTGGGAATAAGGATCAATTGTAGGCCGAGGGGTACCAGGAGGCTGGGAATAAGGATCAACTGTAGGTCGAGGGGTGCCAGGAGGCTGGGAATAAGGATCAACTGTAGGTCGAGGGGTCCCAGGAGGCTGGGAATAAGGATCAACTGTAGGCCGAGGAGTGCCAGGAGGCTGGGAATAAGGGTCAACTGTAGGTCGAGGGGTCCCAGGAGGCTGGGAATAAGGATCAACTGTAGGTCGAGGAGTGCCAGGAGGCTGGGAATAAGGATCAACTGTAGGTCGAGGAGTGCCAGGAGGCTGGGAATAAGGATCAACTGTAGGCCGAGGGGTCCCAGGAGGCTGGGAATAAGGATCAACTGTAGGTCGAGGGGTCCCAGGAGGCTGGGAATAAGGATCAACTGTAGGCCGAGGGGTGCCAGGAGGCTGGGAATAAGGATCAACTGTAGGCCGAGGGGTGCCTGGCGGCTGGGAATAAGGATCCTGAGGAGAGCGTCTTGACATTGGCCCTTGTTGAACAAACATGTCACTCTGGGTCTGCCGGGGAATTCTCTGACTGTGTGAAAATGGCTCATTCACAGGACGAGGTGTATGTGGTTGCTGTGCATAAGGCTCAATTGCCTGTGCCTGTACTGGGCTTTGTGGAAAGTTATCCATAGGTCTGGAGGTCAACACAGTTCTTTCATATGGATCAACAGGAAAACGTCTTGGGGTTAAAGGCATAGATGCATAGGGATCTTGAGGTGATTGAAGTGGTGGCATTGGTGTCTTAAACAAAGGTCCACTTCCACCAATACTTGTTGGACTAGATGCAGGTTGTGATCTTGAATACAGATCAAGGGGTCCCAGTCGATTATGTGGCACCTGATGTCTTGGAAACATATCAGGTCTAAGTGCAGGTTTAGTAAAGGGATCATTTGCATTTACTGACATATTCCCTGATGGATCAGGATTCATAGGTGGTCTTGGCAATCCTAATGGTTTTGAAAAATGATCTGTTGATATTGTCAAGAAGGGTCTAGGTGTATCGGGTGCCTTTGCATAAGGATCATTGCCAACTGGTGATGGTGCCCCAAAAGTCTCATCAGCTAATGAAGGCCTATTTCTCTCGATCTGTTCAGCAGCTGGGGATGGCCTCGTTACACTTTGAGAAACAACACAGGAATCTAAAGAAGACACTGAATTTCTTCGAACAACAGGCGGTGGTCTTGGTGTTCCTACCATTTTAGCATATGGATCCCAAGGAGATGATGGCCTTGATACGTTAGCAGTTGGAGAAAACTGTGGTGATTGTGGTTGTGAAGTCTGGGGCTGTGTGAATGGATCCTGCAGTATCCTGGCCTGGGTGGGTGGAGGAGCCTGAGGTCTCAGAAAGACATCATCGGACGACGTCGACGCAGAAGTGCCAGGACCTTGGGGCCCTGTAAACTCTTCTTTGGGCAACTGTAGAGGAGACAAGTGTCCACTGTCCTGTTCATTTGTTTTAGGACTGTTGGAATCCTCCCCTGCAGACGACTGTTGGGACCCAAACTGTTGCTGCTGTTGCTGCTCATGCTTCACCTGTTCCAGTTTCTGTGTAGCTTCAATCTTGGCTTGCTGTTTACTCTTCTGGCGCATTTGCTGTTTTGATGCGAGACAAAATGTAAAATGATCAGATTTATGTAACCTGAATAAGATACATTGTTCATATGGAAGCTGAAGCAAAATCCTTGGTATTGTGTTAAGAATATTCCCATTGCTGTAGCAATCAAACTATTGTTTTGTCTGATGCAATTAAAGAAATGTAAGTGTCAAGAACTGAATGTTGAGAATTATATCTAGTGTAAACTCCAGTACCCTTCTTGGAAGTTTTTAATAACCTGGCAACTAGAGATGCTACACGTGCATAAGTGAAGTAACTAATTTTATATCTGTATGATAAATACCGATGGTCTTACAAAGTTCATTTTAGAGCTAATATCGTGTCCAGATTCTGCTGAAAGGCACTGTATTTCACAGAATTCATACAGTGCAGGAGGCCATTCGGCCCATCGAGTCAGCACCGACCCTCTGTAAGATCACCCTCTCCCACCCTATGCCCACAACCCCAACTAACCTGCACATCTTTGGACACTAAAGGGCAATTTAGCATGGCCAATCAACCTAACCAGCACATCTTTGGACTGTGGGAGGAAACCGGAGCACCCGGAGGAAACCCACACAGACAAGGGGAGAAAGTGCAAACTTCACACAGTCACTCAAGGCCAGAATTGAACCCGGGTCCCTGGTGCTGTAAGGCAGCAGTGCTAACAACTATGTCACCATGCCTCCCCTTTATACCATTTCTCTTCAATATTTCCAGCTCTCCTCCTCAAAATCTACTTCAACAAAGCTTTAGGGCATCCCCTTTCTGTTATCTCCTCCATTTGCAAAATATCAATTTTATTCAATCAAGTCTCAGTGATACCTTTATGCTAAAAGGTGCTGCAAGGGACATACTATTGTTAATATTCTGCACTCAGATATTCATTATTCCATATTATCAATAAATATTATTATTCCTCCAACTTTATTTATTAGCATGTTATCAAAGACATGACTGACACCATATATCCATCAATACAAATGTATTCCATTTTCCCCAGTTGCTCTCCACAACCTGCCCTGCTGTTCCCACATTACAGACTCATCTTTATGTTGCATGCAAAGGTCAAAGGAAATATAGAATCCTAGGATGGTTACAACACAAGGCCATTCAATA
Organism: Scyliorhinus canicula; assembly: GCF_902713615.1. Lineage (NCBI taxonomy): Eukaryota > Metazoa > Chordata > Chondrichthyes > Carcharhiniformes > Scyliorhinidae > Scyliorhinus > Scyliorhinus canicula. The sequence goes on along the minus strand of NC_052150.1, from coordinate 211,847,355 downwards.
TGTTGTATTTGTGCCAGTTCTTTGCAAGAGCAATTCACCCAGTCCCACTCACCCAAATTTTCACCATAGTCTTGCAAATCTTTCCACTTCAGAAAATTATCCAATTCTCTTTTGATGGCTTAAATTGAATTTGCCTCCACCACTCTTTCAGGATTTGGATTCCAAAACCTAACCACTCACTTCGTAGAAAATGTTGCCATTGCTTCTTGTGATGGCCACACCCCAGTAACCCCCTTCGGTGGGCGGGGCAAACCAGGTGAGAGTTGGGATTCCTACCCCCGGCAATTTAGAGATTTATCTACCATGGCAAGATCGGGCAGCACGGTAGCATTGTGGATAGCACAACTGCTTCACAGCTCCAGGGTCCCAGGTTCGATTCCTGGCTTGGGTCACTGTCTGCGCGGAGTCTGCACATTCTCCCCGTGTGTGCGTGGGTTTCATCTGGGTGCCCCGGTTTCCTCCCAAAGTCCAAAGATGTGCAGGTTAGGTGGATTGGCCATGCTAAATTGCCCTTAGTGTCCAAAATTGCCCTTAGTGTTGGGTGGGGTTGCTGGGTTATGGGGATAGGGTGGAGGTGTGGACCTTCGGTAGGGTGCTCTTTTCAAGAGCCGGTGCAGACTCGATGGGCCGCATGGCCTCCTTCTGCACTGTAAATTCTATATAATCTATACAAGACTAACTGGGGTGGCCTGGGCGGGTGGGACCAATCTGTAATACAAGGCTTTGAAAGCTGGGGAACAAGGTGAGCGCGACAAAGCACAAAAGATGTCCTGGTCATTCACTGCACCTGAATCTATCTCATTCTATCTTGCCATTGGTCCAAGTTTTTTTCTATATAAATTTAGAGTACCCAATTCATTTTTTCCAATTAAGGGGCAATTTAGTGTGGCCAATCCACCTAGCCTGCACATCTTTTGGGTTGTGGGGGCGAAACCCATGCAAACACGGGGAGAATGTGCAAACTCCACACGGACAGTGACCCAGAGCAGGGATCAAACCTGGGACCTCAGCGCCGTGAGGCAGCAGGGCCAATCCACTGCGCCACCGTGCTGCCCAAGGACCATGTTAAGTCAGGACAAGAGAGTGAGCTTTTCCACTGCCGAGTTTAATCTGACTGGTCTGTAGTTGCTGAACTTAACTTTACATCCTTTTTAGAACAAGGCTGTAACATTTGCTATTGTACAGTGCTCTCACACCGGTATCTAAAAAGGATTGGAAGATTGTGGTTAGCGCCTCCACAGTTCCTGCACCCTTTACCTCCCTCAGTTTCCTCATCTGATCTTGGTAACTTATCAACTTCATGTACAATCTGCCTTTTTAATATCCTCTTGATCAATGCTTAGTTTATCCAGCTTTTCAACGACCTTGTCTTCTACTAAGGCTCAGGAGCATCTTCCTCCTTGGCAAAGATGGATTGAAAATACACATTCAACGCCTCAGCCCTGGCCTCCATGGGTAAATGCCCTTTTTGGTCCTTAATTGGCTCTATTCCTCCATTTACTACCCTTTTACTGTTCTTGTGCCTCCAGAAGTCTCTTGGATTTTATTTTTGTTCACTGCCAGTATTTTCCCATACTTTTTATTTATTTCTCCTATTTTCTTTTTCATTTGCACCCTGCACTTCCTATAGTAAACCTGGTACTCAATTGCACTATCCACCTATCATCTGTATGTGCAACTGTATTGCTTGATCTTATTACCACTTTAATTACCCAGGGCCTCTGGATTGGTTTGTCTCACCTCTTCCTCTTGCAGCAATCTATCAACTGCACCCGACTTAAGTCCTCTTTGAAGACAGCCCATTGTTCAGTTAGTTTTGCGATACAGTCTTGAGTTCTAATTTACCTGGGCCAAATCAGTTCTCACACCGTTGAAGCTGCCTCTCCCACAAGTACTTATTTTTATGTCAGACTGCTCCTTGTCCATTTCTGTAGCCAACCTAAATCTCATGATACTATGATCAGTGTCCCCTAAATGTTCACCTCATCACATTCAATTTACTTGACTCACCTCATTCCCCAAAAGCTGATCCAGCAGTGCCTCCTTCCTCATTGGGCCAGAAACATAACAATTTAGAAAACTCTTTCTGAACACATTTAAGGGCAGCATGATAGCACAAGTGGATAGCACTGTGGCTTCACAGCGCCAGGGTCCCAGGTTGGATTCCCCGCTGGGTCACTGCCTGTGCGGAGTCTGCACATTCTCCCCGTGTCTGCGTGGATTTCCTCCGGGTGCTCCGGATTCCTCCCACAGTCCAAAAGACATGCGGGCTAGGAGGATTGGCCATGATAAATTGTCCTTAGCGACCAAAAAGGTTCGGAGGGGCTATTGGGTTACAGGGATAGGGTGGAACTGTGGGCTTGGGTGGGTCGGTGCAGACTCGATGGACCGAATGGCCTCCTTCTGCACTGTATGTTCTATGTAATCTCTTGTCCTTTATACTATGAATTACCCTAATATAGACTGGGATAGTAAAAGACCCATTATAATTGCTCTATAGTTAGAAATAGTCATTTTGGAATATTGCTGAAAAGAAAAGAGACATTCAATCGAAGCATTTCCTCTTCCATTCACTAGGACAGCTTGCAAGATAAATTTACAGTAAAGGGAACAACAATTTATACTGCATGAGTAAAGAGTGCAGACTGGTTGGCAAGTGTGCTGATTGCCATAGCGAATGCAGCTGGGAACAGTATTCTACCAAGATTTTGTCCAAATTCAAACCAGAACGGTCAATTTTGATTTAAGACAATTCCATGGGGAAATTAACCATGGAATGGTTGTCCCTCGAGCCTTGGTTTAATTAGTGAAGGTACAGGTATGGACCTGCTCTGTCTGCAAAGGACAGGGTCCTGTGTGCAAATATTTGTGGCTTCTGGCATGCATAAGTGAGCCACAGTGTGAGCCTAACTGATAATCTTAAATTGGATTTCAGTGCCATTCTTAGCACAATCAGGATTGTATAGCAAGTGCTGCCCAGTCGCGGAATCCCATCTATTGTTGGACACAGTTTTGAAAACACTGGCTGGTTGGGTACGGTCAGCCTGTTGTGAACAACTGAAGGGACGTTCTGTTTGATACAATTCACCAGTCTTTGGGATGTATGGCCTACATAACTGGCATTATGCCGGCACTGAAATTCCCAACCAGCCCATACTTGCAAAACCCCAACATCAGACGTGACACCATGTCAGGCTTAATAAAGAAAGTACAGGTACACGATTTCCAAGAGATTATATGAATTCAAAACTTGGATGGCAGTTTGGTTTCCGCCCCGAATTAAGTCAATGTTGCCTTTGAGTCCTTTTACAGGCACCGCTATAGGTCAGAGCCCTTGGAGAATAAGTCGGACATTTTGGTATTTTTAGATGGGGTGCCCTTTCCGATGGTGCAGAGAGAAAGGCAGGGGGAGTTGGGGCTCCATTGAGCCAGGAGGAAGTACAGAAGGCCATTGGTTTGATGTAGTGGGATAAGGCCCCAAGGGAGGGGACGTGATCTGGGGTTATTACCTTTTCGCCTTGCCAGAGGTAGCTTTTGTTATTTCGGTATCGGAGTGGCCCGTGACTGGTCTTCGCTCCATAGACAGATGGAGGCAAGCTCCTGTCGGGTATCTAATCTAAGGGCTTTGCCAACAGCCCTGCTTCCCTTTTCTCTGATGAGGTTCTCCTCGAACCCGGTGGTGGTGTCCATTTTTAAAATATGGTGGCAATTTAGGCAGCATTACAAATTGGGATCCATGTCATTGCTGGCCTTCATCTGTGGCAGCCACCTATTTACTCTGCTGGGTTTAGAGGCAACGTTTAGGTCATGGGAAGGGAAGGACCGTGGGAACTTTAGGAATATATTTGTGGAGGGGCGGTCTGCTAGTTTGGAGGTATTATTGACAAGTTTCAACTTCTGAGAACGAAATGATTTTTGTTCGGAAGGCTTTTCCCACATTCCACTCAGCTCCGCAACCCTCCTTGTTGAGTCGGCTCCTATCGCTTGCATGGTCTGGTGGGAGGAGCATTTCCAACATCTATGGGCAAAATGGGAGGGAGAACTGGGACCTATTTTGGACGAAGAGGTGTGGCATGAGGTCCTTCATAGGGTAAACAACACACTCTCCTGAGCATGATTTAGTCTAAATGGCCCTTTGGCTATCTACCGTACCTGGTTTACAGCAGCTAGTGCTGTTAAAAAAAAGGGGCATGTCCTCCTTCAATTAAGACTTTCCTGCACTTTGACTCTGGGTTTCGAGGGCTCCTGTACTGCCTGGATCTCGCTCTCCCGAGTCGGAAGGTCAGGAGAGACAGTTAAGAAACGTCACACAAGTAATTTTCCATGGGGTGACTGCCACTCCGAGCAAGCTACGGCACAAGGTGTTTCATGCCAGTCTGGACGAAACTTAAAATAATGGAGGCAAGATCAAATTCAGGAACTTGAACGTTTAACCTTCAATTTAACTACTGCCATCGCAGGCAGCCTAAATTTGGTTAATGACGGTTTTCGAACTAAAATAATGTTGCCAATGTGCATCGACATTCTGTGCATATTTTAGTCACAAATTGTACACAACTGACTTGGATAATTATATTATATGAAAACTATCAGTCGTATCACATATGAATCTGATTACCTGTCTAAGCTTCCATTCCTGTTCATGTTCGGATTCCTTTTGCTTCATTTGATCCTTAAATGGCAAATCAATGTCAGTGCGAGACACAGAATCGATGCATTCTTGCTGCTGTCTTCTCAAAGTCTCACTGGTCATTTGAACCTTGTTTATACGGAGCGCTGCACGATTGTCTCTTGCCTTTTGCTAAAAATTGTATTTCAAGCAATTTTAAGTTTGCAAGTGAAAATTATACTATTTTGCAAGGTGAATTTTATCAACTTTTAACATGTTGCCCAAAGCGCAAAAACGAGAATTTCTTATTTGCTATAAATAATTACCTCTAACAAAATCGTAAGAAAACAAGGCTCTTAATATCTGAGAATGCAAGCTTGTCAGTAGATCACTTAATTCTGTTTCAAGAAGTTCATACCTCAGGAGACCATAAAGCCATTATTTTAATTCTGACTGCATGACATTCTTCCCCATTTAAGCAAAGTGATCCCTTTACAATTTGAGAGATATTTAAAGGAAAATAAGGAGGACTACAACATAGAGCGGTACGGTAGCACAGTGGTTAGCACTGTTGCTTCACATGCCAGGTTCCTGGGTTCAATTCCCGCTTGGGTCACTGTCTGTGTGGAGTTCTCCCTGTGGGTTTCCTCCGGGTGCTCTGGTTTCCTTCCACAAGTCCCGAAAGGGGTGCTGTTAGGTGAATTGGACATTCTGAATTCTCCCTCTGTGCACCCAAACAGGTGTGGTGACTAGGAGATTTTCATAGTAACGTCATTGCAGTGTATGTAAGCCTACTTGTGACAATACTAAAGATTATTTATTTATAAGACCCAAATGTCCCCAGTAATAATATTTTGGCTATTTTTTACACTACCCATGTTCACACTTTAGCAATGATGGTGATATGCCATCATTGCTAGTAACATGAAAGTTAATAGAATTTAGTTTTTTTTTGATTTTGAAAATTTCTCTGACACTCTATGTTCAGACTTGGGAACATGCAGTTTTTGTTTCAGATACAGATTTGAAACATATTTACCCTGGCCGAGGTGCTTCCCAAATAGTGACTACCGAACTCAAAATCTTAACAAGACTAGCTTTGGCCCACAGTCTTTATCTATCTTACATCTCCATCTGTATGAGACATAAACATAGACATAGAATTTACAGTGCAGAAGGAGGCCATTTGGCCCATCGAGTTTGCACCGACCCTTGGAAAGAGAACCCTACTTGAGCCCACACTATCCCTGTAACCCCTCCAAACCTTTTTGGACACTAAGGGCAATTTAGCATGGCCAATCCACCTAACCTGCACATCTTTAGACTGTGGGAGGAGACCAGAGCACCCGGAAGAATTCCATGAAACATGAAGAGAATGTGCAGACTCCAACAGTGATCCATGCCGGGAATTGAACCTGGGACCCTGGAGCTGTGAAGCCACATTGCTAAACACAATGCTACCATGCCACCCTAGTAGCTATTGAAAGCACTTGCAAATCTAAATTATATACAGTGCTAAAATGTTTTGGTATAATGCAGTAAAAAAAAGGGCTCTATTCACATTGGTCTCATTAGACTTGAGAAACTTATAAGTTGAGGTCCCAATCTAATATAATCATGAATCAAATAACATCCTTAAACAAGTCATTGCGTTTTAATTCCTTACTGAATCACAACATTCAACAGCCAAAATCATGCCCAGAAAATAATGCTTACCACATAAGGGGCTCTCTCTTGGGAACTTGCCTTCCTCCACAGTTTAGCTATTTGTTTCACTCTTGTCGCCCAATCTGAATGACAAATAGATACAGTGTCTGATTTGCGGTTTGGAAATACCTGGTGATTTCCTGAATTATGAACTTGCAAGCAATAAGCGATGTGAAAGCCAGAAAACCAACTGTCAGCTCCACTTGGGTGTCCACCTTAATAAAACACTGCCACGATTTAAACTGGCTGCAGAATCTAATTTACACTGGCAATTGGTGATCCAACACCTGCCAAAGTCTGACCGCAAATCACCAGCATTCTGCATTTTAAACTGTTCAGTCCAAAATAAAACCAGATCTGGAGTTCGGCTGTACACCAGAACTAATTTGGAAGCGGCACAATGCAATACAGTCAGTAGATTATAACTGCTGTATTGTCTACTACATATATATATATATATTATATATATATATATATGTATGGGGGAAAATACAGTCTCATGCAACTGACTTATACAAGATTGAAAATTATGCTTCTGGAGTAGCTTCAAGGGGCAGCAGTACAAATAAGACTTCTGACTCTAGCTGCGTGGATTTATAGTGAGATTAGATAAAACTGATAGAGGCCTTCAAGATTGTGAAAAGTTACGATAAGGCAAATACTGACAGACTGTTACCAGCTGTCTCGTTAACATTAGAAAAACATGTTGAATCCTCTGGTGAGAACAGCTAACTCAGCACAGGCTAACACTGATTGCAGTACCTTACTGAACTGTGCGCGCAATATCATACCAGACAGTTAAGTAGTTTATCTCATGATCCACTCAGGGGGCACTGTTAACTGTTCATCTAAATGGGTCAGTTTAACAACTGTTGATATGAGAGTTGAATCAGTGTCAATGCCGGATGCGAACTAGAGACCAGGTTTTTACTTCCAGGAGGTTCAGCAGAAATAGGCACTTGTTAAACTGGTACCTGACAATCAGATTACAATACCGCAGAACTATTTGTATTTGCACAGGGAGAGATTCATGAACAGGTACATGCATATTGAAGCTTAAAATGGTGCTATCTACTTTACAATATCCCACCAGATGTACAGGTCAACATTATCTGTAGGAAGAACAAATAACTATGATTTTAAAATATATTCTCAGTACTGGCAAGTCTTCCTAAATTGTACAAGGCGGAATACCTTAAAATTATAAATTTGGAAGGATGGTTAAGATGTTTTTGAACAAATATGTATTAGACTTTATTTTTTGTTATGTAATTTGGCAATTTCCTTCAGCCTGGAATGAGCAGTAAATCTATAATATAAAACGGCCAAATGGTATGGCTCTAGAGTCATGTTGTTGCTATTTTTAAAAAGGGTTATTTTCATTACAGTGGAGACACTTGCAATTCAGTTTACAGAATCAATACTGCCAAATTTCAAGAGAAAAATCTGTGCAGTAATCTGGTGCAGTGCAAACATTGGCTTAGCAGCTTTCACACTAACCAGAGATGTTGTGAAGACATCAGCACACATCATTACATTGTGTTGCTCAACATGTCTGATATTATTGAACTAAATTAATGAATATTGCTCTCTGTAACTGCCTTAAATAAGTACATCCTAACTCATAGAAAATCAGTGAAACAACGTGCAGGGCACGGCAGTACATTCACATGGTGATTGTCTAGCACAAGATCGGATCAGGCAGCAATACTTTATTACGTTTTGAAATATGTTTTCTCACTTCCGGTTGCGGTTATGTCTGGGTAGGTCGCACGGTCGGCAGCTCCCGCCGATAATGAACTTTCGGGGCCCTTTTAAGGAGCTTCTGCAGCATTTGGACAACGATTCCCGGTGTGGGAAGGTAGCAGTGAGGGTCCCCCAGCACTGTATGGAGTGGACCAGGAGCGGAGCGGTCAAAAAGGTGGCTTTAGAGAAAAGAGGTGAACGGGCACGAAAAAGAAAAATGGCGGCAAGCGGGGATCAGGCAACGTGGGCCCAGTGGTCTCGGGAGCAGCAGGACTTTTTAAGAAGCTGTAAATTGTACGAGTCAGGACCCCCGGAGGGGGGCGGGGGGACGACAGTTCCTGGACCAACTGAGGTTTCCAAAGGTGGAGGAAGGGCAGTTAGAGGCATTGGGTGCCCCGATTGAGATGGAGGAGCTAGTTAAGGGGTTGGGGAATATGCAGGCGGGCAAGGCCCCGGGGCCGGATGGGTTCCCCGTTGAGTTCTACAGGAAGTTCTCGGAGCTGTTGGGCCTGCTGTTGCCGAGAACCTTTAACGAGGCTAAGGAAAAGGGAATTCTTCCCCCGACAATGTCGCAGGCTTTGATCTCGCTTATCCTCAAGCGAGATAAGGACCCGTTGCAATGCGGCTCCTATAGGCCGATTTTGCTTCTCAATGTGGATGCCGAGCTGTTGGCCAAGATCTTGGCCACTAGGATTGAGGATTGTGTCCCGGGAGTGATTCATGAGGATCAGACGGGATTTGTGAAGGGCAGGCAGCTGAATACGAATGTGCGGAGGCTCCTGAATGTGATCATGATGCCCTCGGAGGGGGGGGGGAGACGCAAAAGTGGCAGCGGCAATGGACGCGGAGAAAGCCTTCGATCGGGTGGAGTGGGAGTACCTGTGGGAAGTGTTAGGCAGATTTGGGTTCGGGGAAGAATTCATAGGGCGGCCCCGGTAGCGAGTGTTTTGACGAACCGGCTGCGGTCAGAGTATATTCGGTTATATCGTGGAACGAGGCAGGGGTGCCCTTTGTCCCCCTGCTGTTTGCCCTGGCGATTGAACCGCTGGCCATGGCTTTGAGGGGGGTTGGTTCGGGGGTTGGAGGAGCATCGTGCCTCACTATATGTGGATAACCTGCTTCTGTACATTGCGGTTCTGGTGGAGGGGATGGGGGAGGTCATGCAGATTCTTAGGGATTTTGGAGACTTCTCGGGATACAAGCTAAATGTGGGGAAAAGCGAGCTTTTTGTGGTGCATGCGAGGTGCCAGGAAAAGAGGTTGGGGGAGCTACTGCTCAAGATGGTGGAGTGGAGCTTTCGGTACTTGGGTATCCAGGTGGCCAAGAGTTGGGGGTCTTGCACAAGCTCAATTTAGCGCGGCTGGTGGATCAGATGGAGGAGGACTTTAGGAGGTGGGACATGTTGCTACTCTCCCTGGCGGACAGGGTGCAGTCCGTAAAGATGACGGTCCTCCCTAGGTTCCTGTTCGTCTTCCAGTGCCTGCCCATTCTCATCCCCAAGTCCTTCTTTAAGCGGTATTACGGGATTTGTGTGGGCAAATAAGCCCCTGCGGGTTAAGAGACTGTTTTTGGAGCGCAAGCGTCCTGTACAGATACTAGCCTGGGGGAACTGGTGTGGGCACCGTTGCCGCTTCCACCGACGCGGTATACCATGAGCCTGGTGGTGGCGACGACACTGAGGATTTGGGGGCAGTGGAGACAGCGCAGGGGGGAGATGGGGGCCTCAGTCTGGACCCTGATACGGAACAACCACAGGTTTGTTCCAGGTAGGAGAGATGGTGGGTTCCTAAGCTGGCATAGGGTGGGAATCAAAAGGATGGGGGACTTCTTTATCGATGGGACCTTTGCCAGTCTCAGGACGCTGGAGGAGAAATCTGGGTTACCCCCGGGGGTTCAGGCGTTTGTGAAAAAGCAAGTGGGGGAATTTCCACTGCTGCCTGCCCGGAGGATACAGGACAGGGTGGTCTCGGGCGTGTGGGTAGGGGATGGCAAGATGTCGGAAATATACCAGGAGCTGCAGGAGGCGGAGGAGGCCTCGGTGGAAGAGCTGAAGGACAAGTGGGAGGAGGAGCTCAGCGAGGAGCTGGATGAGGGCCTGTGGGTTGACGCCCTGGGCAGGGTCAATTCCTCCTCATCTTGCACCAGGCTTAGCCTGATTCAGTTTAAGGTGGTGCACTGGGCGCAAATGACAGGAGCGAGAATGAGTAAGTTTTTTGGGGTAGAGGACAGGTGTGTGAGGTGTTCAGGGAGCCCAGCAAACCATGCCCATATGTTCTGGACACGCCCGGCACTTACGGAATTTTGGAAGGGCTTTGCAAAGGTTATGTCCAAGTTCTTGGATACTCTGGTAAAACCGAGCTGGGGGATAGCGATATTTGGGGTATCAAACGATCCGGGAGTGCAGGAATCGAAAGAGGCCGGAGTTCTGGCCTTTGCCTCCTTGGTAGCCCGGAGAAGGCTCTTGATAATGTGGAGGGACGCGAATCCCCCAAGCGTAGAAGCTTGGGTCAGTGACACGGCTGGGTTTCTCAGGTTGGAGTAGATAAGGTTTGCCTTGCGAGGGTCTTTGCAGGGGTTCTCCAGGCGGTGGCAACCATTGCTTGACTTTCTCGCGGAACGTTAGGTGGAGAGCAGCAGCAGCAGCAACCCAGAGGGGTGGGGGGATTTCATGTTATTTGTAAGGGGCGGATGCCCCACTTGGCTTTGTTTTGTTTGTTACATTTTTAGTTGGTTAGAGGGTTAAGTTGTTTTTGTTGGCATATTGCTTTGTTTTCTTTGCATTATTTTCTCTTTTGTAGTGTTTTGTAAAAATTATTGAAAAATCTGGAATAAAAACATTTTAAAAAAGAAAAAAAGAAACATGTTTTCTGTAAATAAATCAAACGCAAATTCTTGAACATCAAATCAACAATACAATGCGAGTAAGAGACAGATCTTTTTAGGTTAATATAATTGTAAACATATCAATACATCAATATTTAAACTAATTCATACAATGTGTAATTAAGAGAACTAAAAAAAAGACACTGCACTGCAAAATCTTTCATTTAAGAGAACAAACTGACGTTTCCAGAAATTTAATCCAACTTTTTTTTTTCTTTTTATAAATTTAGAGTACCCAATTATTTGTTTTCCAATTAAGGGGCAATTTAGCATGGCCAATCCACTTAACCTGCACATCTTTGGGTCGTGGGGGTGAAACCCACGCAGACATGGGGTGAATGTTCAAACTCCACACGGACAGTGACCCAGGGCCGGGATTCGATCCCGGGTCCTCAGCGCCACAGTCCCAGTGCTAACCACTGCACCACATGCCGCCCATAATCCAACTATTATGAGATTACCTGGAAAATCTTCTTTCAGGTTCGGGAAGTTTGTGTTTGTGTACAGTACAGGGGCGACTGTTGCCATCTCTCCCAGAGCTTCTTCTTTCTCCCATTTCAGAGTACTCCGCTGTGTGTAGTTTAGTGTGTCTCCTTCTGCTTCCACAGCAGGGGCAGAGGGAACCCACTGGTTAGGAGACTCTGTAACAACTTGACTAAACGTATGGTTCTTGTCTCTGTAAAATTGATTCAGTTCAAATGTGTGTAGTTAAAAGTACTGCCAAATCATGCATTAAAGCTGTGAAGCTACATACATGTATCTAAATAGAAAATAAATCTAAAATACATCCGATGCGTACATGTGCTAGTTCAATTAAAATGTAATCTTTCATTAGAAAGCTCTCCTTTTTCAATGCAGGTTTCATATAGGCACAATTCAAATGACAGCAAAACAATGCAAAACACAGAAGGAGGCTATGTGTCTGTGTTGACCAAAAAAAGAACTCTCCAGCCTATTCCCACTTTTCTTTGGCCCTTGGCCTTTCAAGCTCATATCCATTTTCATTATATTTTGCACGTAACAACATTCTACCGTCTGCAATTGGTATGCACCACAGAAGTGGATGAATTCTCCTGCATATTCCTCTCCTTGGCACTGAAAATAAATTGCCGTTACGTTGTGAAATTGGAAACTCTCAAATGTGCAGATTGCTGATGTGCAAACCAGAGCAGGTTAGAGTGTTTTGTACTGGATAGCTGAATTAAAAATTAGGGGGAACGTTTATCTTATTTAAATTGGAGTGGCCAGAAGTCCCATGTTGTGAAACAGCTGTTTTACAGATAGTAATTCTATGATTTTGTTAGGTGGTACAAAATTGTTTATCTTTATTCTTTCATGGCATACGGGTGTTGTTGGCTCGACCCGCTTTTGTTACCCATCCTGAATTGCCTCGAGAAGGTGGTGGTGAATCACCTTCTTGATCCGCTGCAGTCCATCTGGTGGAGATGCACCCAAAGAGCTGCCACTAGGGCATTCCAGGATTTTGATTCCCAGACAGTGAAGGAATGGCAATATAGCTCCGGGTCAGGGTGTTGTGTGGCTTGGAGGGGAACTTGCAGGTAGTCTGCTGCCCTTGTTCTTCTAGGTGTTAGAGATTGCGGGTTTGAAAGAGGCTATTGAAGCAGACTGGGTGAGTTGTTGAATAGCATCTTATATGTAGTATACACTGTTGCCACTATGCATTGGTGGTAGAGGGACTAAATGTTTAAGTGGTGGATAAGGTGCCAATCAATGTACTCTGTAATCAGTGTACTCTCGCTAACATGCCCTACCTACCAACGTTTTCCAGTGGCAGTCACAATATGTGGAGAAAGTTACTTTGTAAGCCGAATTTTCACAAAACAAAGGTTGCATTATCAAAATATCTACCTTTTAGTAGGAAAAGAGCAGTTGTTTCAATGAAATCCATTTCACAACTTAAAAAGCATGCCAATAGGTCAAACGTATTCTTTTTGTCATGTTAAAATACATTTGCAGTAAGTCATCGAACATGCAGGGGCTTTTCACAGTAACTTCATTGAAGCCTACTTGTGACAATAAGCGACAATTATTATTATTATGCAACGAATAGTGTTGCATACTCACCTGCAGCTATTGGGGAATGGTGACTGAGGGATAGAAGAGTAAGTGTTGGTGAGGCATCGTCCACCTCCTGCTGCTAAAGATGTTTGTTGCTGCAGACGTGGCCCAATTACTCCATTCATTGCTGGCATCCTTGTAAATCCACCATCTCCTTAATGACAGTAGGGAAAAGAAGCGTTACTGACTGTTAAAACTATTATTCATGGATTTACACAGGTGAAGTGGCCTCAAATTTTCAAAGAGCTTTACAACCATTATTTTTTCGTAATGTAGTCATTGCTGTCATGCAGGCAAAATCTTTAAGTTCTTCTTACAAGTTTGATATCATGTACTAAGTCGCTCAATAACAGCATGAACATTGTAAATTTGGAAAAGCAAGGGAAAGTGTAAACTTTTGTATCTATTTCAAAAGTATCAGTTCACATCTGCCTATTTGATTTTGAAGCAGGTGGTGGAAGGTTTGGAATTCTATGCTGGCTTTCAAAGGCTCATATGGCAAGTAAAATTTCACAGTTCATTGGGGACATGTTAATCTCTCTTTTGCTATAGCCAGTTGAAAATATGATAGCATTCACACCTCTTGTAGAACTAGTATATAAGCCCAGAGATCTAAACTAACCAGCATAACTCCTATAAATACAAAAGATGGATGACTGTATTTGAGAGCTGTGTTATTTTGTTGTCTGCTGAATATGAACAGAGGGTTATTGCTGTCCTCAAGCATGGGAAAGCTGGACAGAATCTCCAAAATCACATCTTGAAAACATTTGTACTTAGGTCTATGTCTCCAGGTGGTGCGAACAAAGTTGCCCGGAGTAATGTTAAGTCTATGGTGACCAAGGAAGCAACCCTAGACATCGTGCGATAAGAGCACATTGAAACTGGCCACGGTGGTGAAAATGACTCACAACTAACCTTCTGAAAAGTATGTAACCATCCCATGATCTCGGATAGGACAGTACATCAGTCGCTGAGAGATGTATAAGAAAAGCATCGCAGGTAGGAGTAGATGACCACTGGGGCTGGTTTAGCTCACTCAGCTAAATCGCTGGCTTTTAAAGCAAACCAAGTAAGCCAGCAGCACGGTTCGATTCCCGTACCAGCGTCCCCGGACAGGCGCCGGAATGTGGCGACTAGGGGCTTTTCACAGTAACTTCATTGAAGCATACTCGTGACAATAAGCGATTTCCATTTCATTTTTCATTCATTTCATGAGAGATCTCTGTTTGTCAATGACTTTAATGAACATGAGCAAGTAGCCTATGAAGGATGGACATTCTGACTTCATACTGTACTTCTTGGAGTACCTAACCAAGTTCCATGTCATTCATCCTTTGACATCCAAGACAGGAGCTGAGGTTGCCCATGAGCTATTTCTTATTTTTCTAGACATTGAAGCTTCATATATTCTTCAGTGAACTTTAATTTACTTATTTTTATTCATTAATGGGATGTGGGTGTAGCTGGTTAGACCAGCATTTATTGCCCATCCTGAGTTGCCCGTAAGATGGTGGTGGTGAGCTGCCTTCTTGAACCATTACAGTCCCGGAGGCGTAGGTACACCCACAGTGCTGTTAAGGAGGGAGTTCCTGGATTTTGCCCCAGTGATAATGAGGGAACGGCGATATATTTCCAAGTCAGGGTAGTGAGTGACTTGGAGGAGAACCTCCAGGTGGTGGTGTTCCCACGTATCTGCTGTTCATGTCCTGTAGCGGTCGTGGATTTGGAAGGTGCTGTCTAAGGAACTTTGGCGAGTTACTGCAGTGCATCTTGTAGACGGTACCTCATGGCTGCCACTGTTAGTCAGTGGTGGAGGGTTTTAATGTTTGTGGAAAGGGGAGCAATCAAGCGAGCTGCTTTGACCTGGATGGTGTTGAGCTTCGAGTGTTGTTGGAGCTGCACTAATCCAGGCAAGTGGAGAGTATTCCATTATACTCCTGACCTATGCCTTGCAGATGGTGGACAGGCCTGGGGGGTGGAGGTGAAAGTTAGGAGGTGAGTTACTCGCCATAGGATTCCCAGACTCTGACATTCCCTAGTAGCCACAGTAATAATATGGCTAGTCTGGTTCAGTTTCTGATCAATGGTAACACCAAGTTTGTTGTCTGTGGAGATTCAGCAATGGTAAATCCTCTCTTGTGGGAAATGGTCACTGCCTGGCAAGCGCAGCATTTGTGCATGCAATTAAGTTACTGTCATGTTTTGATTGGGTGGGGGGGGGGGGGGTTCAGTGATGGTAATATCATTGAATGTAAAAGGGTGGTGGTTAGATCCTCTTTTGTAGGAGATGGTCATTGCCTGGTACTTGCGTGGTGTGACTCGAACTTGTCAGTCCAAGTCTGGATATTGTCCAGGTCTTGCTATATTTGGACATGGCCTGCTTCATTATCTGTGGAGTCGCAAATGATGCTGATCATTGTGCAGTAACCCGCAAACATCCCCACTTCTGACCTTATGATGGAAGGCAGGTCATTGATGAAGCAGCTGAAGATGGCTGGGCCTATGACACTACCCTGAGGAACTCCTGTACTGATATCCTGGAACTGAGACGATTGATCTCCAACCACCACAACCATCTTCCTTTGTGTCAGCTATGGTTCCAACCAGCGGAGAGTTTTCCACCCAATTCCCATTGACTCCTGTTTACCTCGGGCTCCTTGATAATAATCTCCAATTATTAGCCTAAGAACAACACTGACATTTTCTTGTAAGTATTTATTCAAAGAACAAAGAAAAGTATAGCAATGGAACAGGCTCTTAGGCCCTCCAGGCCTGTGCCGATCATAATGCCCTAACTAAAAACAAGAAGTGGCAGGAACGCTTCGAGGAGCTTGATCACCGCATGAGGCGGAAAAACCTGCGGATCCTGGGCCTTGCGGAGGGGCTAGAGGGGTCGGACCTGACAGCCTACGTGGCTGTAATGCTGAACTCGCTAGTGGGGGCCAGGTCTTTCCATCTGCCCTTGGAGCTGGAGGGAGCGCACACGGTGCTGGCCAGGAGGCCTAAGGAAGATGAACCCCCGCGTGCGGTGCTGGTGAGGTTCCACCGGTTCAGTGATCGGGAGTGCTGCGCTGGGCCAAGAAGGTGAAGACCAGCAAGTGGGAGAATGGGGTAGTACGGATCTACCAAGATTGGAGTGCGGAGGTGGCTAAGCGGCGGTCCGGATTTAATCGGACGAAAGAGGTGCTTTATAGAAAAAAGATAAAGTTCGGAATGGTGCAGCCCGCCGCCTGTGGGTAACTTATTCGGACCGGCACCATTATTTTGATTCCCCGGAGGAGGCGTGGGCCTTCGTGCGGACGGAGAAACTGGACTTGAACTAGGGGTTGGGGGTTGCGAGGTCGGCTGTAATATATTAGTGCTGGATTCTGCTGTTGCTGTGTTCTCTTTTTCTTCTGTTTTTCTCTTCTTGTCTTAGTACTTTTGCAATTTTGATATGGTTATTTACGGAGGGGTTGTTCTGCTATATTTTTGTGCTGTGGTGCATTGTTTGGGCTGCGTATCTTGTGGGGAGGGTTGGGGGGGGGGGTCTGTTGTATTCTATGTCGGAGTGGGGGTATGGAGTGGGGCTGATATTTGGGAGCTGCGTCAGAACGGTGTGGTGGGGCAGTGCGAAAGCGCGGGCTTTCCTCTGGTTTCCCGCGCTGCGGGGCTGGGGGGTGGAGACGGTGACGGGGCTTTAACTGGTTCTTCCCCGCGCTGGAGCGGTGCCTGGAGGAGGGATAGATTGGGGGATGATCCCACTTCGGGAGGGGTCGGGCTATTGGCGGGAGTTTCCGGGGTCAGCAGAAGTGAGCTGACCCACGGAAGTACAATGGAGGACGATTCGTGGCTGGGAGGGTTCCTAGCCTGGGGGGGGTGGGGGGGGGTGGAAAGGGGAATACCGGGTTGCTGCTGCTAGGGTCAAGAAGGAGCTGGGGGTGGCTGGGGGGACAGAGGTGAGGTGTTGTCGCTATGGGGACTGGGTCGGGCAGGGGGTGCTGGCCTGGGGCGGGCAGTCGACGGGCTATGGCTAGCCGACGGGGGAGGGGAGCGGGACGCCCTCTGATCCGGTTGGTCACTTGGAATGCAAGAGGGTTGAATGGGCCGGTGAAGCGGTCGAGGGTACTGGCTCACCTGAAGGGGCTAAAGGCAGATGTGGCAATGCTTCAGGAGACCCACCTGAGGGTGGCGGACCAGCTCCGCCTGAGGAAGGGATGGGTGGGGCAGGTTTTCCACTCTGGGTTGGATGTGAAGAACCGGGGAGTGGCGATTCTGGTGGGGAAAAATGTGTTGTTTGAGGCATCGGAGGTGGTGGCGGATAAGGGGGGTAGGTATGTTATGGTTAGGGGCAGGCTACAAGGAGAGAAGGTGGTACTGGCTAGTGTGTATGCCCCAAATTGGGACGATGAGGGCTTTATGAGGCGTATGTTGGGACGGATCCCGGATCTGGAGGCGGGAGGTCTGATCATACGGTGTTGGATCCTTCACTGGATTGGTCCAGCTCTAGGACGGGTAGGAGGCTGGCGGCCGCCAAGCTACTGAGAGGGTTTATGGATCAGATGGGTGGAGTGGATCCATGGAGGTTTGTGAGGCCGAGGGCACGCGAGTACTCTTTCTTCTCCCACGTACATAGGGTCTACTCTCGGATAGATTTCTTCATGGTGAGTAGGGGACTGATTCCGAGAGTAGAGGAGGCCGAGTATTCGGCCATCGCAATCTCCGACCACGCTCCGCATTGGATAGAGTTGGAGATGGGAGAGGTGCGGGACCAACGTCCGTTGTGGCGGTTGGATGTGAAAAAAAAAAAATGAAAATCGCTTATTGTCACGAGTAGGCTTCAATGAAGTTACTGTGAAAAGCCCCTAGTCGCCACATTCCGGCGCCTGTCCGGGGAGGCTGGTACGGGAATCGAACCGTGCTGCTGGCCTGCTTGGTCTGCTTTAAAAGCCAGTGATTTAGCCTGGTGAGCTAAACCAGCCCCTGGATGTGGGGTTGTTGGCGGAGGAGGAAGTGTGTAGGAGGGTCCGGGCAAGTATTGAGGGGTACCTTGAGGTGAATGATACGGGGGAGGTTCAGGTGGGGATGGTCTGGGAAGCCCTGAAGGCAGTAATTCGGGGGGAGCTGATATCCATCCGAGCACACAGGGAGAGGAGCGAGAGGAGTGAGAGGGATAGACTGGTGGGAAAGATGCTGGAGGTGGACAGGAGGTATGCAGAGGCACCAGAGGAGGGACTGTTGGGGGAGAGGCGCAGCTTGCAGGCTAAATTTGATTTGCTGACCACTAGAAAGGCAGAGGCACAGTGGAGGAAGGCACAAGGGGCAGTGTACGCACATGGTGAAAAGGCGAGTAGGATGCTGGCTCATCAGCTCCGCAAGCGGGATGCGGCTAAGGAGATTGCTGGAGTGAGAGACAAGAGTGGAAATGTGGTGCGGCAGGGGATAGAGGTGAATGAGGTCTTCAAGGACTTTTACGGGGAACTGTACCGGTCGGAGCCAACGGGGGAGAGGGGGGGAATGGAGAGGTTCCTTGACAGGCTTTCTTTCCCGAAGGTGCAGGAGGAGAAGGTGGAGGGGCTGGGTGCGCCGATTGAGCTGGAGGAGCTAGTTAAGGGGATCGGGCAGATGCAGTCAGGGAAGGCACCGGGGCCGGATGGGTTCCCGGTGGAATTTTATAAAAAGTTTGTGGACCTAGTGGGCCCCTTGCTGGTGCGGACACTCAATGAAGCGTGGGAAGGGGGGACTCTGCCCCCGACGATGTCGCGGGCGCTGATCTCGTTAATTTTAAAGAAGGACAAGGACCCCCAGCAGTGTGGTTCATACAGGCCCATATCTCTCCTCAACGTGGATGCTAAGGTGCTGGCAAAAATCCTGGCCACCAGGATATAGGACTGTGTGCCAGGGGTTGTGCACAAGGACCAGACAGGTTTTGTGAAGGGAAGGCAGCTGAACACGAATGTGCGGAGATTGTTGAATGTCATCATGATGCCGGCGATTGAGGGGGAGGCAGAGATAGTGGTGGCGCTGGATGCGGAGAAGGCCTTCGATAGAGTGGAGTGGGGGTACCTATGGGAGGTGTTGGGGAGGTTTGGATTTGGTGAAGGGTTCATTAGATGGGTAAAGCTGCTATATGAGGCCCCGATGGCGTGCGTGGCCACGAATAGGAGGAGGTCGGAGTACTTCCGGCTTTACCGAGGGACCAGGCAGGGTTGCCCCCTGTCCCCCTTGTTGTTTGCACTGGCAATCGAGCCGCTGGCGATGGCGTTGAGAGATTCAGAGAGGTGGAGAGGCTTGGTGCGAGGTGGAGAGGAACATAGAGTGTCGTTGTATGCCGACGACCTGTTACTGTATGTGGCAGACCCGGTGGGAGGGATGCCGGGAGTGATGGAGTTGCTAGCTGAGTTTGGGACCTTTTCAGGTTATAAATTAAATTTAGGCAAGAGCGAGGTGTTTGTGGTGCACCCTGGAGACCAGGAGGAAGGAATTGGTAGGCTCCCGCTTAGGCGGGCAGGGGAGAGCTTTAGGTACCTGGGGTGCAGGTGGCCAGGGACTGGGGGACTCTGCACAAGCATAACTTCACCAGACTTGTAGATCAGATGGAGGAGGAGTTCAAGAGGTGGGACATGCTGCCATTGTCGTTGGCGGGGAGGGTACAGTCCGTCAAAATGACGATGCTTCCGAGGTTCTTGTTCCTCTTTCAGTGCCTGCCCATATTTATCCCCAGGGCCTTCTTTAGGAGAGTGACTAGCAGTATTTTGAGCTTTGTGTGGGCACATGGGACTCCGAGAGTGAAGAGGGTGTTCCTGGAGCGAGGAAGGGATAGAGGCGGGCTGGCGCTGCCCAACCTTCTGGGGTACTATTGGGCAGCCAATGTGTCAATGGTGCGTAAATGGGTGATGGAGGGGGGAGGGGCAGCGTGGAAAAGAATGGAGATGGCATCATGTAGAGGTACGAGCCTGGGTGCCATGGCAACGGCACCGTTGCCGCTCTCCCCTAAGAGGTTTACCACGAGCCCGGTGGTGGCGGCGACCCTAAGAATCTGGGGACAGTGGAGACGGCATCGGGGGGAAACAGGGGGCTCGATGGAGGCTCCACTGGGTGGCAACCATCGGTTCATCCCGGGGAACACGGATGGGGGATTTAGGGGGTGGCAAAGGGCGGGCATCAGCAAATTGAGGGACCTGTTTATTGGCGGGAGGTTTGCGGGCCTGGGGGAACTGGAAGATAAATTTGGCCTTCCCCAAGGGAACATGGTCAGATACCTGCAGGTAAAGGCGTTTGCTAGGCGACAGGTAGAGGGATTCCCTTTGCTGCCCTCGCAGGGGACGATGGACAGAGTGCTTTTGGGGGTGTGGGTCGGAGAGGGGAAGGTGTCTGACATCTATAAGGTAATGCAGGAGGTGGAGGAGTCGTCAGTGGAGGAGCTGAAGGCTAAATGGGAGGAGGAACTCGGGGAGCAGATAGAGGACGGGACTTGGGCGGATGCCTTGGAGAGAGTTAACTCTTCCTCCTCATGTGCGAGGCTTAGTCTCATCCAATTTAAGGTGCTGCACCGGGCCCACATGTCCGGGACCAGGATGAGTAAGTTCTTTGGGGGTGAGGATAGGTGCACCAGACGTTCGGGGAGTCCAGCGAACCACGCCCATATGTTCTGGGCATGCCCAGCACTGGAAGAATTCTGGAAGGGGGTGGCGGAGACGGTGTCGAGGGTGGTTGGATCCAGGGTCAAACCAGGGTGGGGACTCGCGATCTTTGGAGTTGCGGTAGAGCCGGGAGTGCAGGAGGCGAAAGAGGCCGGTGTCCTGGCCTTTGCGTCCCTAGTAGCCCGCCGAAGAATTCTGTTACAGTGGAAGAATGCAAGGCCCCCAAGCGTGGAGACCTGGATCAGTGACATGGCAGGATTTATAAAATTGGAAAAGGTCAAATTTGCCCTGAGAGGATCAATACAAGGGTTCTATAAACAATGGCAGCCTTTTCTGGACTTCCTGGCTCAGAGATAGGTAACTTGGTCAATAGCAGCAGCAACCCGGGGGGGGGGGGGGGGGGGGGGGGGGGGGGGTTGCACTATTGTAGTGTCTATCTGTAACTTTATAGTGTGTTAATTTGCGTTGTTGTTAAAATGCTGTGTTGTTCATGGAGGTGGGGGGGGGGGGGGGTGCACTATTGTAGTGTCTATTCTGTAACTTTATAGTGTGTTAATTTGCGTTGTTGTTAAAATGCTGTGTTGTTCATGGAGGTGGGGGGGGTGCACTATTGTAGTGTCTATTCTGTAACTTTATAGTGTGTTAATTTGCGTTGTTGTTAAAATGCTGTGTTGTTCATGGAGGTGGGGCGAATGTATATGATTGTTAATATTATTGTTATTTTCGGTATTTTACTAAGGTGTGTCAATGTTGTATAAAATCAAAATTTTTCAATAAAAATTATTTCAAAAAAAAAAGTCTGAATTAAGCTAAACCTCAAATATTTTAGTAAATATACAATTTACAATTGGAAGCTTAATTGTCGCTTTGAAATTACAGGTTGAAGGGACAGTTTGAACAGCCTAACGACGATGCATGCTATGTGATTACGTGACAAATCCTTGGCAAGGGCTAAAACGACCATGATGGAGTTCCATTTATGTATGTCATAGATAATCCCAATTTTATAATGTATAATAACATAATAACACTAGCTGGCATTACTATTGTGCCATTTTTGGGAGGTGGTGGAGGAAGAAAGAAAAAAATGATGATGGACAATAAATCTGAATGAAGCAAGTAACTAATACAAATCTGTCAATTTCATAATCAAGCTAACAGCAGTAGATGCATAGAGCTTTAGAACAATGAAATTGGCAGCATTTACTTTAATGAAGTCACGTCATACCATGGTCAGGTGGAGGCAAAGGAGGCAACGGGGGTGGAGGCGGAGGTGCCTGGTTAGCTGAAGGACTTAACACGGCCGTGAATAGATCTTCCACCTCTTTCCCCTCCAGTTCTTTATTTGAAAAATAAAGGTGATAATGTTAGTATGAATTAAACTCAGGTGATATGCAGATTGCTTATTTAACAGCTTAATACTTGAAAATAAATACCTGGAATTTTGTACAGCTTACTTAGAATTGTACCTGTACAACAAAATAAAAATTTCAAGTCATTTGTCAAGAAGATTTTCCACAATGTAACCCAAAATAATTGCAGTGGGGGGTGGGTGGCACATTTTCAGAAAATATCTTACCATCTGAGACGATTTTCTCAAGATCAGGGCTAAGTATTCGGTCGAGTTGCTCCTCGATCAAAGGTCGGGAACCTTGGCCTCCACTTGACTGTGAAACTGCAGATGGATCCTCTGAAATGGGGTCAATATCAAGTCCAGCTAAACAAAATGTTAGTCTTGTTATTTTAACATGAATCAGTAAATGCACTGGAAACCTGCACTTTGAGAAGCTGGCAGTACTCATTAGTTGTGTCTTCTAAAGTCAGAATTATTTATCAATTCATTGCAGTAATTTATTCTGAATAAAATATTCTAGTTTGCAAAGGTCCTGTGCAGATTGTTACTCAGCTAGAAGTGACCCAAATTCTGAAAAGCTTAGAATCATTGAATGTAATATAGCACAGGAACATGTAGTCAAGCACCAAGTCTATACTATAACATTCTATGATTCATCGCATTGTTGATTTTTTTTCTTCATAAGATGTCTGGTCTAATCCCACTCCCATACCTTTTAATAATACTCTTTTTCAACCAACTATTTATGGATTCTGCTTTAACAATGGTTGGTGGCAAAAAGTTCCAACTTCTCGGCAGTATAAAGAAGTTGTTTGTAATCTCTCTGTTAATTCTCCGTGTGAGTCACTTATCTCCGTTTCAACAGGGAATCTATTATTCACATTTAAATAATTGGCAGAGGTGACATGAGGAAAAAGCCTCCTTGCACGAGTGGTTACTGCCTGATAAGCCGGTGGATACAGGTTCAATAGTAGCCTTTCAAAGTGAATTGGATAAATACTTGGGGGGAAAAAATTGCAAAAACATAGGAAAGAGTGGAGGCGGTGAGATTAAGTGAATTTGAAAGAGATGGCATAAACTTGATGGGTGGAGTGACTTCATCTGCTATGCTATTTCCGGTTGCAACTCTGCAGAATCTTAAAGACCTCTGTCAGAGTCAACTCTTTAGTATTGTTCCATTACCGTAATGTCTCATCCCTGCTAACATCTGAAATGAATGGACACTACCTCCTCACTATTTTAATACTCTTCATATTGTTTTGCACAGGGTGAGAGAATGCAGCTGAAATCAGTGGTCCCTTCCCAACTGTCCGCAATCAGTAAGCTTTTGAGAGGAAGTTTTTTAACCCGAGTATCTGGGCAATTTGGATTGCCAGCAGAAAGTAGTTTGTTGAGAATTGTTTTATTTACATGCTCACCCTGAAATCTAACGCAATGACACTCACTCACAGTCACACACACAAATACACTCAAGCTAAGAACAGTTGAAAAGAATTGGGCACTTTTACAGGTTACAAGCAAAAATAAGAGTTCATAATTCACAAGATTATCTTGTTCTTGCAATCACGCATTGCAGGGCTGATGAAGATGTCTTCATTGCTGAAGGACAGTTTCTCTGAATTCAAAGGCCAAAGTCGCTTTCAGGATTTTCTCAGAGATGGAATTTCTTCAGGTCACCAAGTTAGTTGCTTGCACTCTCGTTACCAGGTCAGGCTTGGAGACCGTAAAATGTTATAGCCTCTGGCTCTTTTAATGCACAAGTGTTATTGCTTTTCTGGTGATGTCTCTGACTTCCTGTTGCTGCATTTACAAAGGGACTTTACTAAAATGGTTGTCTTACCATGTGACTTTTCCACAATTTCAGTTCCTTTTCCAAATATGGACTCCATCTACACCTCCCGCTGCCGGGGGAAAGCGGGCAGCATAATCAAGGATCCCTCCCACCCGGCTTACTCACTTTTCCAACTTCTTCCATCGGGCAGGAGATACAGAAGTCTGAGAACACGCACGAACAGACTCAAAAACAGCTTCTTCCCCACTGTCACCAGACTCCTAAATGACCCTCTTATTGACTGACCTCATTAACACTACACCCTGTATGCTTCATCCGATGCCAATGCTTATTGTAGTTACATTGTGTATCTTGTGTTGCCCTATTATGTATTCTCATGTATTTTCTTGAATTTTGTTTAATTCCCTTTTCTTCCATGTACTGAATGATCTGTTGAGCTGCTTGCAGAAAAATACTTTTCATTGTACCTCGGTACACGTGACAATAAACAAATCCAATCCAATCCAAAAATATGGTGATGGCCCAAGGCTGATGACCGACATCCCGGTTTATTGATTTAAGACACTCATCCAGAGAAGGGTTAAGATGACCACCATCTATACTTCAAAAAGACCCATTCAATTCAGGAATGTCTCCTAATGGGTACAGGATGATGGGTACAGGATGATGTAATTGACATCTCAGTTTGGAAGATATCCTTTTGTCCTTGTGGCACAGTGAGGCAGTTTTTGAATACACAAGCCAGGTTATCTCACCTTCGGTGGTCATATTTGCAGCACATTATCCACTTAGAGGGGGAAGGGTAGCATAGTGGTTAGCACTGTTACTTCACAGCGCCAGAGACCCAGGTTCATTTCCCGACTTGGGTCACTGTTTGTGCGGAGTCTGCACGTTCTCCCCTTCTGCGAGGGTTTCCTCCAGGTGCTCTGGTTTCCTCCCACAAATCCCAAAAGACGTGCTTGTTAGGCGAATTGAACATTCTGAATTCTCCCTCAGTGTACCCGAACAGACGCCGTAGTGTAACGACTTGGGGATTTTCACAGTAACTTCATTGACGTATAATGTAAACCTACTTGTGACACTATTTATTTTTAATGGAAAAGTCAATTTCAAAGAGCCCACATTGAATGAAGTTGGTATCTTAAAATTTGTATGGTATGTCCACATGGCACAACAAAGTAGGCCATAATTTTTGTCATGTCTCTCCTTTGTGACTTGATAATTGTTATTGTAATGCCGTATAAAAATCAATGTACAATACATATTCCTATTTCTTTTATAAAAATTGCTAAATTTGGCAAAGCACAACATCCGCTTTGTTTGGAGTCAGGTGTAAGTTAATAATTGACCCTGAAGTCTCAAATTCAAAAGGATTTTTCACCCACCATTTCTCTCGAAATCTAAAACTTCTCCCCTGGAAAGTAGTGACAGAAACACTTGATCAGCGCAGCCAGATGCAATTGAATAAGGCCCGTCAGTCTGTTGATACTTCCCTCACTAATATCGTTTTCTTCGATGTGCCGTAGTCGTATGGGGAATATGTAGTGGATTTGTCTTTGTACTCGCACTTGCCAAACTTGCAAAGACTTTTGGAAACCATCTATTTCATAACAGCACCGAAAGTAGTCATTATCCTTCCCTTACAATTGGAGGTTCAGTTCGGTTAGAATTGAAAAGATGTCTGCATGATCAGACATAGTTAACATCCAAGTTTAAATGAATCAGCCAGAGGGGATGATTTCTCAAGGAGGGAAACATGGATTTCATAATTCAATTTGTAAACTCTGAAAAACACCCGACTTCTCGACAGCCAATCTACCCGTGTGGAACAATAAATGTGTGCTCGACCCTCATATCGGAACACAGAGCCTTAAAAGCCTGATATTGAGTGCGCTGCATGTAATGAAATTCACAACTTTCACAATTCCTTTCAACACCACTTCATTTTGGATGGAATCCCTTTCAATGTCAATGCTTCACGGTGAATAAATCAATGATTCCAAACAATGTCCTGACCAGCTGTCTCCTTAATCCTTATTATAACACCGCTCTTTTTCCCGGTCATGTTGGCTGTCCCATCCTCTGCAATTAACCCAGTCAAGCCTGCACTTTCCAACCATGTAACTATTGAATTCTTCAAAAATCTCTGCACCAGTCGTGTTGGTTGGTAATGTCAGGTAGCACAGGAAATCATTGTGCCAAACATACCTAACATAAATATAGCAAGGTTGTACAATCTGAAACGTCTGCACTTTCAGCCAGTTGTATTGAGGACTCCTGTGTTGACTTTAAACGAGAAACAAGCTCGGCCTCTAAATTCTCAGCATTATCACAAATTCGGCAAGCCACAAATCCCTAAATGGGATAAAATTTCACTTTTTCAGCTCACCTCTCTAGGACCGTACCAGCCATGTCTGTTGCTGCAGGGAGTTTTAATCCCTCTGCCATTGTGTGGGTTATTTTCTCTTTATCTACATGGTAAGAGGCTAATTGTGCTTTGTCATTCAATGTAACATTTCTGCTAAGGACTTCAGCTGACGATTTATGTTCTTGTTGCATCCTTTGAAACAAATCGAGAGGTTTGTCCTCAAACTCGTCTTCAAATGACTTTGAAGTTTTGAGGGTTTTAAACTTTTATTTGCCAGTACTTCCCTGCATATAACACACATGGGATTTGCATCCTGATTTACATTGGCACAATTAACAAAGCCATACCTCTAGTAATCATCTTTGTACTGCTTTTGTTCCGATTTCAATTTTTTCTTAATGGGTTGTTCACCAGAGGCTTTGGAGCTCTGTATACAGCTCCATCAGCAGTGCTTTGTCCTGCGATGGATTCACCTAAGCAGCTCTCTCCAGCAGATTCAGTTGAGACCCCCTCCCTGTTTGTGCCTTTAGCCCATTCTTTCTTATTACAGAACAGTCTACCTTCAGTTCTTCACAGTCCTGTTTCTTGCTTGCTGGCAGCTACAAAATGGAGGAATCTCTCTTCTGTGATTTTGAGCCCAAAGCACAGACGTACAGGGCGCATGACTGTCAGTGTATATGCCTGGCGCATGACCTGCACTCTGCCGCCGGTTCTGGCGGGAAGACTCCATTGCTCAAATTTAAAGGCCGGTCGCGGCTGGCATTCTTAACTTAAAAGCTGGGGGTGGCCACTGGGTGCTTCTCCCGCGATTGGGAATGCTGCGACCGATCGCTCTGCGACCGTGACACCCATCCACTGGTCACGACCAGCAGTTTGAAACACACCTCTGAATCCTTCTACACTTTCACTTTCCTTTAACCCCATTCCTTCTTCCAATTTGGACCCTTGCTATGTATCCAAGATACCCTCTGACCATGAATGATGGATCCTCAGCAAAGGCCTTAGCTTCATTTTCTAATTGAGCTCATCATTACACTGAGCTCTACTTCCTGCCATTCACATCTCCTCTAGACTCTGATCTTGTTTCGTTGCTTGACCCATTACCACATGGGGTGCCACGATGGTACAGTGCGTAGCACTGCTGCCTCACGGTGCAGAGGACCTGGGTTTGATCCTGGCCCTGGGTCACTGTCTGAGTGGAGTTTGCACATTCTCCCCATGTCTGTGTGGTCTCGCCCCCACAACCCAAAAATTTTCAGGGCAGGTGGACTGGCCACACTAAATTGCTCCTTAATTGGAAAAAAAAGAATTGGGTACAATAAATTAAAAAAAAAACCACGACCACCTCCTTTGTTCATGCACCTCCTTTGTTCAGAGTTATATATCCAAGTTTTCAGATGACACTATTTGAGCAGGCACATTAAGTGGTGATATAAAGACCAGGAAGTTACAAATGGACACAAACTGAGTGGGCAAAAGGAAAGAACAAAGGAAGAAGAAAAGTACCTCATAGGACACGGCCCTTCAGCCCTCCAAGCCTGTACCGACCATGCTGCCCATCTGAACTAAAATCTTCTACACTTCTGGGATCTGTATCAGGTGATTAAGGAGGCAAATGGAATTTTGTCCTTCATTGCTAGAGGTATGGAGTTTAAGACTAGGGAGGTTATGTTGCAATTGTATAAGGTGTTAGTGAGGCCACACCTGGAGTATTGTATTCAGTTTTGGTCTCCTTACCTGAGAAAGGACGTACTGGCGCTGGAGGGTGTGCAGAGGAGATTCATTAGGTTAATCCCACAGCTGAAGGGGTTGGATTACGAGGAGAGGTTGAGTAGACTGGGACTGTACTCGTTGGAATTTAGAAGGATGAGGGGGGATCTTACAGAAACATATAAAATTATGAAGGGAATAGATAGGATAGATGCAGGCAGATTGTTTCCACTGGCGGGTGAAAGCAGAACTGGGAGCATAGCCTCAAAATAAGGGGAAGTAGATTTAGGACTGAGTTTAGTTGGAATTTCTTCACCCAAAGGGTTGTGAATCTATGGAATTCCTTTCCCAGTGAAGCAGTTGAGGCTCCTTCATTAAATGTTTTCAAGATAAAGATAGATAGCTTTTTGAAGAATAAAGGAATTAAGGGTTACAGTGTTCGGGCCAGAAAGTGGAGCTGAGTCCACAAAAGATCAGCCATGATCTCATTGAATGGCGGAGCAGGCTCGAGAGCGCAGATAGCCTACTCCTGCTCCTAGTTCTTATGTATCCCTCTATTCACATCCTGTTCATGTATTTGTCAAGATGCCCCTTAAACGTCGCTATCGTCCCTGCTTGCACCACCTCCTCCGGCAGCGGGTTCCAGGCACCCACTACCCTCTGTAACGAAAACATGCCTCGTACATCTCCTCTAACCCTTGCCCCATAAACCTATGCCCCCTAGTAATTGACCCCTCTACCCTGGGAAAAAGTCTCTGACTATCCACCCTGTCTATGCCCCTCATAATTTTGTAGACCTCTATCAGGTCGCCCCTCAACCTCCGTCGTTCCAGTGAGAACAAACCGAGTTTATTCAACCTCTCCTCATAGCTAATGCCCTCCATACCAGGCAACATCCTGGTAAATCTCTTCTGCACCCTCGCTAAAGCCTCCACATCCTTCTGGTAGTGTGGCGACCAGAATTGAAATGAAATGAAAATCACTTATTGTCACGAGTAGGCTTCAATGAAGTTACTGTGAAAAGCCCCTAGTCACCACATTCCGGCGCCTGTCCGGGGAGGCTGGTACGGGAATTGAACCGTGCTGCTGGCCTGCTTGAAAAGCCAGCGATTTAGCCTGGTGAGCTAAACCAGCCCCTGGAACACTATACTCAAGTGTGGCCTAACTAAGGTTCTATACAGCTGCAATATGATGTGCAAATTTTTATACTCAATGCCCCGGCCAACGAAGGCAAGCATGCCATATGCCTTCTTGACTACCTTCTCCATCTGTGTTGTCCCTTTCAGTGACCTGTGGACCTGTACACCTAGATCTCTCTGACTGTCAATACTCTTGAGGGTTCTACCACTGTGAACTTTGGGCAGGTAGAGTTCAATCTGTAGGAGTATGAGGTGGCAATTTGTCTGCAGTTCAAGGGCAACTTGTCAGAAGTTCTAATGCACCACAGTGAAGCCGTTACTTTATTATTTACTTTTATCCTAATTGACCATATTTACACATTATTACTTAGCCCACTGGTTGGTGGACCAAAGACACTTAATTTGATCATTAAGTCGAGAATAATAACAAGAGCAAGAACTAAGACTAAAAAATCTAAGAAAATGCCACAACTTGGAAGTCACAATTTCTCTTTAAATCATAGAATTACCATAGATATAGAATCCCTACAGTGCAGAAGGAGGCCATTCGACCCACCGAGTCTGTACTGACCCTCTGAAAGGGCATCCTACCTAGGCCCAACTCCCCTGCCCTATACCTGTAACCCCACCTAACCTGCACATCTTTGGACACTAATGGGCCATTTAGCATGGCCAATCCACCTAACCCACGCATCTTTGGACTGTTGGAAGAAACTGGAACACCTTGAGGAAACCAGAACACCAGGAGGAAACCCACGCAGACACAGGCAAAAAGTGCAAATTCACCAGTCACCCAAGGCCAGAATTCTACCCGGGTCCCTGTTTCTGTGAGGCAGCAGCGCTAACCACTGTGCCATCGTACCACATCACATTGAGCCTCCTCCTGCCATGACATTATTTCTCATATCACCAATAGCAAAGCTGATGACATTAGAAAGTGTATGTTCCTAAGAACCAAGAAAGTTGCAGTCTTGCTGATATTAAGGCGTAATGATAAGAAGCACACATACACACACGCATATATATGAAACTTTATTATTGCTCCCCTCCCTTCCAATTTTTCAGTTCCTTTGGATGCCTTCTTTGAAACCATCTCTAGGGGCTGGTTTAGCACAGGGCTAAATTGCTGGCTTTGAAAGCAGACCAAGGCAGGCCAGCAGCACAGTTCAATTCCCATACCAGCCTCCCCGAACGGGCACCGGAATGTGGCGACTAGAGGCTTCATTTGAAGCCTACTTGTGACAATAAGCGTTTTCATTTCATTTCTGTAATGAGCCATATCGTATTTGAGCAGGGCATCTCATTGCGGATGGATGCCTTTAATTAGTCATTTTTCTGTACCCTTCAGTTCAAAAATGTTTTGTGCCTATTTTATTCTAAGTTGATAGAAGCATCAAGAAGGCAATGGGGACCTGAGCAGAACCAACATTGTCTCCCCTCAATCAATCAGATTAAAGGACTGAGAAAGGAACAGAGGACTGATGGTGAAAGAGGCTCAATTAAAGTCAAATCAGGCAAAGAACAAAAGGGAGGGAAAAATCGATCAAAAGGGGAAAAAAGACAAAGAAAAATAAAACAAAAGTAATGAATTTGAAGAATTTACAAAACCTCAAAACAATTTGTTACATGCAGGAATGAGGTTGAACAATTAAATTGTTCCCTTTTATGGTCAGACAGATTGATTGGCATTGCACGTGGGTACATTATGTGGGTAAAAGGTTAGTTACACTACTAATCACCAATCCTAATTTTGTGAAGCAGGTTTAACGGCCATAAGACATAGGAGAAGAATTAGGCCATTTGAGTCATTCAATCATGGCTGATATGTTTCTCTTCCCCATTCTCCTGCCTTCTACCCATAACCCCTTATTAATAAAGTACCTACCTATCTCCATATTAAAGACATTCCGTGATTTGGCCTTCACAGTCTTCTGTGGCAAAGAGTTCCACAGATTTACCACCCTCTAGCTGAAGAGATTCCCCCTCATCTCAATTTTAAAGGATCGTCCCTTCAATCTGAGGCTGTGCCTTCGCATCCTCTCCACGTCCACTCTACCTTGGTCTTTCAGAATCCTGTAAGTTCCAATAAGATCCCCCGCATCCTTCTAAACTCCAACGAGTACAGCCCTAGAGTCCTGAACTGCTCCTCATAGGACAAGCTCTTCATTCCAGGGATCATTCTTGTGAGCCTTCTCTGGACCCTTTCCAAGGCCAGCACATCCTTCCTTACATACGGGGCCCAAAACTGCTCACAATCCTCCAAATGGGGTCTGACCAGAGCCTTATACAGCCTCAGCGTACATTCCTGCTCTTGTACTCTAGCCCTCTTGACATGAATGCTAACATTGCATTTGTCTTCCTAACTGCCGACTGAACCTGCACGTTAACCTTGAGTGAATCTTGAACTAGGCTTCCTAAGTCCCTTTGTGCTTCAGGTTTCCTAAGTCCCCTTGTGCTTCTGATTTCCTAAACATCTTCCCATTTAGAAAATAGTCTATGCCTCCATTCCTCCTTCCAAATGACATAATCTCACATTTTTCCACATTGTATTCCATCTGCCACTTCTTTGCCCATTCTCCTAACTTGTCAAGTCCTTCTGCAGCCCCTCTGCTTCCTCAGTACTACCTCCTTCTGCATATCTTTGTATCATCTGAAAAATTAGCAACAGCGCCCTCAGCTCCTTCTTCCAGATAGTTAATGTATATTGTGAAAAGTTGTAGTCCCAGCACAGACCCCTGAGGCACACCACTTGTCACTGGCTGCCATCCTGAAAAAGACCCCTTTATCCCCACTCTCTGCCTTCTGCCAGTCAGCTAATCCTCTATCCATACCAGGATCTTATCATTACCACCATGGGCTCTTAATTAACAGCCTCCTATACGGCACTTTGCCAATGGCCTTCTGGAAATCTAATAGATCACATCCACTGCTTCTCCTTTGTCTAACTTCCTTGTTACCTCCTCAAAGAGCTCTAACAGATTTGTCAGACGTGACCTTCCGTTGACGAAGCCGTGCTGACTCAGTCCTATTTTACCATGCACTTCCAAGTACTCCGCAGTCTCATCTTTAATGATTGACTCTAAAATCTTCCCAATGACCGAAGTCAGGCTAACCGGCCTATGATTTCCCGTCTTTTGCCTCCCTCCCTTCGTAGGGGCGTTACATTAGCCACTTTCCAGCCCACTGGGATCCTCCTTGCCTTCAGTGATTCCTGAAAGATTATCACCAATGCCTCCACAATCTCCTCAACTTTCGCCTTTAGAACTTTTGTGTGTAGTCCATCCTGTCCAGGTGATTCATCCACCTTCAGACCTTACACTTTCCCCACAACCGTCTCCTTAGTTATGGCCACTACACTCACCTCTACCCCCCTGATTCACCAGAAGTTCTGATATCTGACTGGTGTCTTCCACTGTGAAGCCACCAGTGGGCATTTAATGCACTAACCTGCAAGTTATTAAAAATAAAGGAGACTCAGGACAAGATTCTGTTTGTTAAAAATGAACGGCGTACATTGACCAGCAACTCGCAGTGTATCTCTTAATTCCTTGAATCTGCTGGCATTTTGCATTAATAACACTCGTCATTAGCCTGCTGCCATTTGTTTCAGCAAGGGTTGGCCTGTTATCCTAGAATTTGAAGCATGTGATTTTTAATATTTCAAATATCTTCAATAACGTTCCCCCCGATCTTGTGCATCTTTAAGAGGCCTCAACATCGTTCACCCAAGTTATATTTATATCTAGTTGGAGTGAGAATGTCTTCTCACATTCCATCAGATGGCTGCTCTTTTCCTGTATATGTTGTCACTATCTTTTCCTTAGAAAAGACCATAGAAACAAACTACAAATTCACTAGAATAGTTATCATCCATCTAAGCCATATTTTCATTAAGTTTACAAAACACTCCAAAAAGGAAAATAATACAAATAAAAAAGGGCAACATGCCAACCAAACAGAACAAATTAACCCTCTAAACAATAAACAATTTAACAGATTAACACCCAACTCAAAACAAAATAGGGCAAGCGCCCCTTTCAAAAAGGAAAAGAAACCAGCCCACCCTCCCCCCGACCCCGGGTTGCTGCTGCTGTTGACCCCCACCTAATGTTCCGCGAGAAAGTCGAGGAACGGTTGCCACCGCCTGGAGAACCCCTGCAAGAACCCTTGCAAGGCAAACTTTATCTTCTCCAACCTGAGAAACCCCGCCATGTCATTGACCCAAGCCTCTACACTTGGGGGCTTTGCGTCCCTCCACACTAAGAAGAGCCTTCTCCGGGCTACCAAGGAGGCAAAGGCCAGAACTCCGGCCTCTTTCGACTCCTGCACTCCCGGATCCTCCGATACCCCAAATATCGCTATCCCCAACTCGGTTTTACCTGAGTATCCAAGACCTTGGACATAACCTTTGCAAAGCCCTTCCAAAACTCCGCAAGCGCTGGGGACGCCCAGAAGATATGGCAGTGGTTTGCTGGGCTCCCCGAACACCTCACACATCTGTCCTCCATCCCCAAAAATGTACTCATCCTCGCCACTGTCATATGCGCCCTGTGCACCATCTTAAACTGGATCAGGCTAAGCCTGGCGCAAGAAGAGGAGGAATTGACCCTGCCCAGGGCGTCCGCCCACAGGCCTTCACCCAGCTCCTCTTCCCATTTGCCCTTCAGCTCCTCCACCGAGGCTTCCTCCGCCTCCTGCAGCTCCTGGTATATCTCCAAGATCTTACCCTCTCCGACCCACACGCCTGAGATCACCCTGTCCTGTATCCTTCCGGCAGGCAGCAACGGGAATTCTCCTACTTGCTTTCTAACAACCGCCCGAATCTGCATGTACCTGAAGGCATTTCCCGGGGGTAACCCAAATTTCTCCTCCAGTGCCCTTAAACTGGCAAAAGTCCAGTCAATGAATAAATCCCCCCCCGCCTTCTAATTCCCGCCCGATGCCAGCTTCGGAACCCACCATCTATCCTGCTCGGAGAAAACCTATGGTTATTCCGTATCGGGGACCAGACTGAGGCCCCCGTATCCCCCCTGTGCCGCCTCCATTGCCCCCCAAATCCTCAGCGTCGCCGTCACCACCGGGCTCGTGGTATACCGCGTCGGCGGAAGCGGCAACGGTGCCGTCACCAGTGCCCCCAGGCTAGTACCTAAACAAGACGCCGCTTCTAGTCTTTTCCATGCCACCCCGTCTCCCTCCATCATCCACTGCCGAATCATCGACACGTTTGCTGCCCAGTAGTAGCTGCACAGATTCGGCAGCCCCCCCCCCCCCCCCCCCTCCACCGGCTGCGCTCCAAGAACAGTCTCTTAACCCTCGGGGTCTTATTGGCCCACACAAATCCCATAATATTCTTCCTCACTCACTTGAAAAAGGCCTTAGGGATGAGGATGGGCAGGCACTGAAACACGAACAAGAACCTAGGGAGGACCGTCATCTTGAAAGACTGCACCCTACCTGCTAGGCAGAACGGTAGCATGTCCCACCTCTTAAAGTCCTCCTCCATCTGGTCCACCCACCGCGCCAGATTGAGCTTATGCAAGACCCCACAACTCTTGGCAACCTGAAAACCCAAATACCGAAAACACCTCTCCACCAGCTTGAGCGGCAGCTCCTCCAACCTCTTTTCCTGGCCCCGCGCATGCACCACAAAGAGGTCGTTCTTCCCAACATTAAGCTTATACCCCGAGAAGTCTCCAAACTCCCTAAGGGTCTGCATAACCTCCCCCATCCCCTCCACCGGATCTGTAATATATAGAAGCAGATCATCCACATATAGTGAGATGCCTTGCTCCTCCCCCGCTGGCCTAGCATATCTCCATGGATCCACTCCCCCACATCTGATTCATAAACCCCCTCAGGACCTTGGCCGCAGCCAGCCTCTTACCCGACCTAGATCTAGACCGATCCATTGCTGGGTCCAGTACCGTGTTGAAATCCCCCCCCATAATCAGGTTCACCACCTCCAAATCCGGGATCCGGCTTAGCATCCGCTTCATGAACCCTGCATCGTTCCAATTTGGGGCATATACATTCACCAGCACCACCCGGGCTCCCTGCAGCCTACCACTCACCATCGCATAACAGCCCCCTTTATCCACCACGATGCCCACCGTCTCAAAAGTCACTCGCTTGCTCACCAAAATTGCTACCCCCCTGTTCTTCACGTCCAACCCGGAGTGAAAGACCTGCCCTACCCATCCCTTCCTCAGCCTGGTCTGATCCACAACTTTCAGTTGCGTCTCCTGTAACATGGCTACGTCTGCCTTCAGTCCCTTTAAGTGCGCAAACACCCAGGCCCTCTTGACCGGCCCATTTAGGCCTCTCACATTCCACGTGATCAGCCGGATCGGGGGACTACCCACCCCACCCCTCTGCCGACTAGCCATCTCCTTTTTTAGGCCAGCCACGTGCCCACGCCTCCCGCACTTTCCATCCCCCCAGGCGGAGGCTCCCCACCCCGACTCTATTATCTCCAGCTCCCCCTCAGTCAGTACAGCAGCAACCCAGTAGCACCCCCCCCCCCAACCAAGCAATTGCTTAACCCCCCTGCTCCCCCCATTGTACTCCCGTAAGTCATCTGACTCCTGCTGCCCTCGGCCACTCCCGCCTCTGCCACCGATTCCCGTAGAATTCCCCCTCAAAGCTCAAGATTCCCCCTCCACAACCCCTGCAGACTCCAATCCAGTACCCCCCCCCCCCCCCCCCCCCCCCCCCCCGCGTGCCCTTTCCCGCCCCCTCCCTTTCCGCGGGTAAAGGAAATCCATGCTCCCAGTCCGGGCTGCCCCGCCCTCTGTGGCGCAGCTCCATTCTCCTGCAACTTCACCCCCATCCCCAGGGCCCCAGGGCCCCCGGCCCCCTCTCCCCGCACCGAACGCGGGGAACAACCCCTCCCAAACCAGCACACAGAGAAAGAAAACACAAATATCACCCTCTCCCACTCCACAGCATCCCCCAAAGCATGCTACAGACCACTCATTTGAGTCCAGCTTCTCATTTTTCATAAAGGTCCACGCCTCGTCCGGCGTATCAAAATAGTGGTGACGGTCCTGATAAGTGACCCACAGTCGCAGGGGCTGCAACAGCCCAAACTTCACCCCCTTTCCGTGGAGAACCGCCGTGGCCCGATTGAATCCTGCCCTCTACTTGGCCAGCTCTGCACTCCAGTCCTGGTAAATGTGAATTTCAGCATTCTCCCACCTGCTGCTCCGCTCCTTCTTCGCCCATCTCAAGACGCACTCCCTGTCGGTGTAACGGTGAAACCTCACCACCACAGCTCTCAGCGGCTCATTCGCCCTCGGTCTCCTCGCCAGGACTCTGCGCCCCGTCCAGCGCCAAGGGCCTCGGGAAGGCTCCCGCGCCCATCAGCGTGCTCAGCATCGTAGCTACATACGCCCCAGAATCCGACCCCTCCACACCTTCAGGGAGATCCAGAATCCGCAAATTGTTCCTTCTCGACCTGTTCTCCAGATCCTCGAATGTCTCCTGCCACTTTTTATGGAGCGCCTCGTGCGCCTCCACTTTCACCGCCGGGCCCAGGATCACGGCCTCGTTATCAGAGGCCTTCTGCTGCACCTCTTTAATTGCTGTCCCCTGCATCCTCTGGGTCTCTACCAGCCTTTCGATCGATGTCTTCATAGGGGCCAACATCCCTGCCTTCAATTCCCCAAAGCAGCTTCTTAGAAACTCTTGCTGCTCCCGCGACCATTGAGCTCACGCTGCCTGATCTCCGCCCGCCGCCATCTTGCTTTTTCACGCCAGTTCTCCTCTCTTCTCTAGTGCCCCTTTTTTGACCACGCTGCTCCTGGTCCACTCCACACAGTGCTGGGGAAACCTTACTGCCATCTTCCCACACCGAGAATCGTTGACCAAGTTCCGCTGGGGCTCCTTAAAAGGGCCCAAAAGTCCATTCACGACGGGAGCTGCCGAACGTGCGACCTACCCAGGCAGAGCCGCAACCGGAAGTTGAGCCATATTTTCAAATGATCATTAGGATCAAGGTCAACTTATCAACAACTGTTTGAATACCTAGTCATTCTACTTTCTAAAACTGATTTAAAAAAAATGCAGTTTAGTCACTGGTGTGCAAATATTTGAAGCAAATGAGTTAGCCATGGTAAAGTTCGTTAGTGCCATAGAACAAACAAATGGAGCTTTAGAAAGGGGAAATGGAGCTTTAGAAAGGGGATTCTCAAAAACACAAACAAGCATGCACATTTGCTGTTGATAGGACATAAAGCATCAGACATGGGACTACTGCTATCCACCATTTAGTCTCTTACCAAATGGAGAAGGTGAATTCTCGACCTGGAAAGTGTACAAATCAAGACCTACAGGACCCAAACCAGATAAAATGGATGAATAACTGGGAAATAAAGACCAAAAATAAAACGAAATAAGCACACACACAGTAGACCCAACTCAACAGCATGCAACAGTCATTGGGCAGTATAGCATAAAGTAGCATAATCATTGATTGTTAATGACTTTGGGTAATTGCATCAAGCAGCAAAAAAGCAATTTACAGCAAATGAAATCTTAGGAAAATTCAAACAGCTGCTGTTCAGGCACAAAAGCTTTTTGCTACAAATAAGAACTAGGATAGAAACAAGAGACATGGGCAAAGTGACATGTTCAAACTTCACAGGAAGCCACATATTTTTCCACTACAAAGATACTGTTCATGTGCTCCACAACATTGCACAAACATACCTGACTCATCCCCTGTTTTTCCAAGTTCATCGGAAAGTATTCCAAGGATATCATCTTCTGTGGTAAGGACGTCTGAGAGATCAGCTAGTGGGTCATCTCGATTAACTGCAGAACAAGCAAATCAAACTTTTCAAGAAAAAGACAAAGTACAGCAACCATTTGTATGTACATTGCACATTTTTAGTTGGATGTTCAAAGTTAATGTAATGCTATTCAAAGAAAGGCAGACATTCGCCTTGCATGATGGGCAACATTACCCCATAACAAATAGAGCACTAAGGAAACATTCAGTCCCATAGAATCTCCACAGTGCAAAAGGAAGTCATTTGGTCCATCGAGTCTGCACTGACCCTCTGAAAGAGCACTTTGAAAGGCCCATTCCCCACAGCCCCACCTAACCTGCACATCTTTGGACAGTGGGAGGAAACGGGGCACCTAGAGGAAACCTACACAGGCACAGGAGAAGGTGCAAACTCCACACAAACAGTCACCCAAGGCTCGAATTTAACCTGGGCCTTTGGAGCTGAGACAGCAGTGCTACCATGTTTCTTAGCAGATCAGCATTTATAAATATTGCTGCCTACATAACAGTTACTACACTACGACAGAAGCTATTAAGTCCAATATTTTGAGATATTTGAATAACGTGATTTGTTCTAGACCACTGGGCCAAAAATAATCAGGACGACAGGCTGTGCACCGGACAGGCAAGAAAGATTAGTGTAAACAGAAAGGTTACACTAAAGGAGAATTTTGACGAACCCAACACAAACTGGGAATACCCTTTCAATTATTAGTTCTATTTCAGCTAAACCAACTATCATACGATGAGCGACCATATCTATAAACTGGTAAAAGACAAGTTTAAGAGTGATACAAGGAAGCACAAATAGCGCATACAGAATAACCTATAAATGAATAGGTTTCCAAGTGGGGCACAAAGAACAATACAGCATGGGAACAGGTCCTTTGGCCCTCCGAGCCTGTACCGGTCATGATACCAACCTTTGCCAAAACCCTCAGCACTTCCTTGTGCCGTTTCCATCTATACCCATCCTATCCATGAGTTTGTCAAGGTGTCTTTTGAACGCCGTTAATGTATCTGCTTCCACAGCCTCTCCCGGCAACACATTCCAGACACTCCCCACCCTCTGCATGAAAATCCTGCCTCACATATCTCCTCTAAACTTTGCCCCACGGATCTTAAACCTATGCCCCCTGGTGACTGGCCCCTCCATCCTGGGAAAGAATGTCTGCCCATCCACTCTATCCATGCACCTCATAATCTTGTAGACCTCTATCAGGTCACCCCTTAACCTCCGTCATTCTGATGAAAACAGTCCCAAGTCTATTTAGCCTCTCCACACAGCTAACACCCTCCAGATCAGGCAACATCCTGGTAAACCTCCTCTGCACCCTCTCCAAAGCCTCCACATCCTTCTGGTAGTGTGGCGACCAGAATTGTGCGCAATGTCCAAGTGTGGCCGTACCAAGGTTCTGTACAACTGCAGCATGACTTGCCAGTTTTTATACACGATGCCCCATCCAATGAAGGCAAGCATTCCGTATGCTTTCTAGACTTCCTTGTCCACTTGTGTTGCCACCTTCAAAGATCTGTGGACCTGCACTCCCAGATCTCTCTGATTTTCTACATTCCCAAGAGTTTTGCCATTTACAGTATATTTCCCCTCTATGTTAGACATACCAAAATGCATTATCTCATATTTGTCCGGATTAAGTTTCATTTGGCATTTATCTACCCAAGCTCTCAAACCTATCAATGTCCTGCAGTATCTTCTTACAATCCTCAACACTATCTGCTATTCCACCAACCTTGTTGTCATCCACGAACCTATCAGACCTGCTACATTTTCCTCTAACTCGTTTATGTATACTACAAACAACAGAGGCCCAAGCACAGATCCCTGTGGAACACCACTAGTCGCAACCTTCCATTCAGAAAAACACCCTCTCTTGCTACCCGTTGCCTTCTGTGACCGAGCCAGTTCTGTACCCATCTTACCACCTCATCTCTGATCCCGTGTGACTTCACTTTTGTACCAGTCTGCCACGAAGCACCATGTCAAAGGCTTTACTGATGTCCATGTAAACAACATCCACCGCCCTCCCCATACCAATCGTATTTGTCACCTCCTCAAAAAACTCGATCAAGTTAGTGAGGCACGACCTCCCCTTCACAAAACTATGCTGTCTATCGCTTACGAGTCCATTTGTTTCCAAATGGGTATAAATCCTGTCCATGAGAATTCTCTCCAATAATTTATCTACTACCGATATGAGGCTCACCACCCTATAATTTCCAGGATTATCCCTGCTACCTTTCTTAAACAGCCGTACCACATTAGCTATTCTCCAGTCCTCTTGGATGTCACCTGTAGCCAATGTGGATACAAAGATGTCAGTCAAGGCCTCAACAATTTCCTCCCTTGCTTCCCTCAGTATTCTGGGGTAAATCCCATCCGGCCCAAGAGACTTATCTAACTTAATATATTTTAAAAGACCCAATACCTCCTCCTTTTCGATGTTAACATGATCCACTGTTCACACACCCTAACCAAGAATCATCTTCCAAAAAGTCCCTTTCTTTGGTGAACACTAATGCAAAGTACTCATTTCCTCTGACTCAACACATAGTTTCCCCCCACTGCCCTTAAATGGTCCAATCTTTTCCCTGCCCACCCTCTTGCTTTTTACATATGAATAAAAAGCTTTTGGGTTCACCATAATCCTACTTCCCAAGGGTAGTGGAGACAAAGAAAACTCGGTTGAAACGCATGTTAATGTTGTGAAGAAGAGACTGTAGGTTGGGTCAGAAGAATGAGTTAAATGCTAACTTTGGCAAGGTGCTACACAAGCACACCAAACTCAGAACTAGTTTGTAGCCTAGCAACATCATGACCATCATAACAGGTTCCGGATATATATCCAAAAAGCACACAATGGAGGTTCTTTTCTCTCTTAATAGAAACCATTAGTACTGAGTATTGTGCGTCCCATACGTACCTTGCTCTCCCTGTTGTTTTACAGCCACCCGAGTTGTGGCTGAACTCAGCAATGGATCTGAGGAAGGATCCAGGAAATTTACATTTCCAATTGGTACTCTGTTTGGTAGCTGAGATGATTCTTCGTCAGATAGAGCATCCAGAGTTAGCTTGCTCTGTTGACTTGCAAGCAGCAGATGTTTTCCAAAGAAAGCTTCCTGTAAAAGGAATGAATGGAGGAAATAACTCATCCCATTACAACTGCCATAGTTAAAAATAAACAAAAGCTATGGTTACTGTCTGGTAAGACATTGATCAGTGGCTTGACTTTGGTTGGGGTGGAGTTGATCTTTTTTCTTCTTTCAAAAAAAAAATCATCCTTTGACTTCACAATGCTGAATCAAACAAGAAAGTGTGGTTTGCCTATTCATTTGTCACTCTGGCAGTATATTCTAAAAGTGAACCAAAAACAGAATTGTGAATATTCATGCCATGTTCTATAATGAGTGCTTTAAATATATTGGAAGGAAGCAGCAAAGACCACCTCCAGAGTTCAGAATCATCGTGAACTTTCATTCGACTTATGTGCATTTGTATGAAGATCATTTATGGGAACATTGTCACTGCATGAATGATTTTTTGGTAGCTGGTTAATGATCGATAATATATCCTCCCTCTTTTCATGCTCATTATTCAGAGGTCTTGAGCTGTAGTGATCGCATTCCTACCTCCAGACCCTGAGCTCTGGGTTCAAGTCCAATGCCTGGACTTGTTGGCCACAGAGGGAGCGTTCATAACATAGTTCACTGAGCTAATAATCAGCTCGGGAATCCCCATTATTCCAGAGGGAGAAAGTGTGTGAAGATGCGCTGTTATGTTAATGGAGTCACTATCAAAGGATTTCATTTTCCCCCCTACTTCGGGAACCTATGGCCTGATTTTGAAATTTCAGCAAAATCTGAGCCAGGAATGCCAAGCTGCCAGCACAAAGCTAGCCAAAAGTTCACTGAGGTGACTGAACTGAATTCTGCAGTGCCAGCTTGTTTGATTTAGTAGCTAGAACTTGCAGCACAGCTTTGGCTCTCTGCCATAAACTAGCTTATTGGGAGCTGCAGAAAATCTAGCCAGTAGCCCAAATTTGAAGGGACACACCGCTTAAAATTAAAGGGACAAATATTTTACCTTTCTCATTCAGAATTGTGTATATTCGAAAATATGAAATTTACAGGGCTATTGGAAAAAGATTGAGACTATCTGGATAGCTCTTCCTATGAATCAGCACAGATACAATGGGCTAAATGGTTTACTTATTTGCTGTAAAATCCTACGAAACAGATTTTAACTTACTGTTGGGTGTTACAGATGTGAGTGGAGACGAGGGGAGCAAAATAAAAACCAGGCGAAAATTAAGCAAAGCTAGATCCAGTGTGGAGAAATAAAATAGCAAGAATACTGTAATACCCTGCTTAATGGCTGAGAAAGAAGGTGTGATGCTTCAGTTAGGTTGGAACAGTGTTACCCTGCTTGGCACGCCAGGGAATTACAGGTAGTGCACATTACCTGTCAGAAGGTGGCAGTGAGTCTCGGCAGTCTGTATGGCACAAGGGTGCCATTTGTGGCGATCTGTACTCGAGATTTTAACTACCAGAAAAAGTTCTATACCTGTTGCTCCCTTTCCACAGCAAAGTATTGTACATAGGGCACTTGACAAACCAAGCCACCTCTGCAGCACGGTAGCCCAGTCGGTAGCACTTTTGCCTCACAGCTCCAGGGTCCCAGGTTCGATTCCCGGCTTGGGTCACTGTGTGGCGTCTGTACGTTCTCCCTGTGTCTGCGTTGGTTTGCTCTGGATGCTTCGGTTTCCTTCCACATGTCCCAAAAGATGTGCTGATAGGTGAATTGGATATTCTAAATCCTCCCTCCGCATACCCGAACAGGCGCCGGAATATGGCGAATAGGGGCTTTTCACAGTAACTTCAGTGCAGTGTTACTGTAAGCCTACTTGTGACAATAAGGATTATTATTCTATGTTTCATACATTTATAAAGAACAGATGGTCTGATCCATTTTGATTTGATGACATGAAGGTTTAATGCAGGTTAAATCCCACCCAGGTTACTTAATATTTTAAATGTAGCTGAAAGAAAACATGTAGAGTAAAATCAGGGCCGGAATTTTTCATTTGAGAGTCTAAGCGTTTCCGACAGGACTGAATAGCGTGTAATTCGCACTAGCATTGGGGGCGTTATTCGGTGAGCGAATCAGCACATGCAAATGAGTCAGCATTCTGCTGGCACAAACTGAGAGCAATTCCAGGCCCAGTGGCATTGTAACCGCTGTGGCCAGAGTTAGCGCTAAAGAGCCTGACATCTGACATCACTTCCCACACACACACTGCAGCCACAAAGTTGGCAAAGAGAAGACCTGACCCCAGTTTGGGAGTCCAAGGTGGATCCACAGCTACATGCCAGTGAGGCATGTCACCAGGATCACCCGCTGCCAGAAGACGACAGCTGGTGATCCTGAGGGATGTGGATCACTGGTAAGGCTTCTGTCTTGAGAGGGGCAGAGGAAGGGTTCCAAAGGTGGTACAGGTGTCCTCTGGTTGAGGTGAGCTCTGCTGATCCCTTGCTTCCTCTGCAGTGGGACCGCACTTCTGAGGAGTGCCATCGCCTGCTGGGCCACTGATTGAGCTTAGCTATGCCCATCCCCTTAAAGAAACAGCTGGGGTCTGAGGGTGCCCAAAGGAGCAGCTTGGATGGACTCCCAGGTGACCATAGGCTCTCTGATAATTCAAAGGACACAGGCATCACTCAGCAAGAGCAGCCAGAAGTCTATTAGTAACACCAAAGGGGTGTGTTTAAAACACATACTGAAGAAATGACGGTCTGAGCCAGGCCACTCTGATCCCCAAAGTCCATGACTTGGCACCAAGTCACTACCCGCTACTTCCCCCAGTCCGGGCAGCCACCCC
Organism: Scyliorhinus canicula; assembly: GCF_902713615.1. Taxonomy (NCBI): domain Eukaryota; kingdom Metazoa; phylum Chordata; class Chondrichthyes; order Carcharhiniformes; family Scyliorhinidae; genus Scyliorhinus; species Scyliorhinus canicula. The sequence goes on along the minus strand of NC_052150.1, from coordinate 211,803,658 downwards.
CGAGCAAGCCCATCAATGTTTGAGGCTTTTTCAGAATATCTTTAGCCTCCTGTTCCCCCTCCGCAGCCATAGCATCCAGGCCCTGCTTGTAAATAGTTACTAATTCACGCCCACAAACCTTCTGCCTAAGAGAGGCGGAGCATCAAGGAGGGTGGACCATGAAGTGTCCAACCGCTAATAATATTACAATCCATACGAATGACTGTTTTGCATGGATCTGCCAATGCAGGGCACAAACCTTGCTATCGCCCGCTGCCAGCGAGGGACTCCGCTGAGCATGGCGTCGGGCGCAAAACTGATTTTTTTCCATTTCGCGCAATTCTCTGCCTGATCGCAGTTCTCACTTCTGGCCTCTGGTATCATTAAGAGAGACCATGAAGCTGTCATATTGTTAATAAAACTTATCTTATTCCCCTTTAGGGAAGGAAATCTGCCATTCTGAATTAGTCTTGGCTATGCCTGGAGGCAGTCCGACAGTAACGGGACTAGCCTCGCAGCGCTCTCAGTTGGCCCACTATTACTTTCTAAAGTACTAAGATAAAAATATTACTCTCTGGGGGTTGGTTCAGCTCAGTTGGCTGGACAGCTGGTTCATGATGCAGAGCAAGTTCATCACTGTGGGTTCAATTTCCGTACCAGCTGAGGCTATTCATGAGAAGGCCCCGCCTTCTCAAACTTGGCCCTCGTCTGAGATGTGGTTATCCTCAGGTTAAAATCACACAAGTTAGTTCTCCCCCTCAAAGAGGAAAGTAGCTTATGGTCATCTGGGACTATGGTGACTTTACTTCACTTACTAAAGACAGCCAAGAATGGTAAATAATGCTGACGTTTGGCCAGATCCTGAGAATTACTGTTTTTTTTACAAAGAAAAATGGCCTTAACACCTGTGACAATAGTTGAACAAATTGCCTGCAGGTTCAGAGCTAAACGTATTTGTGTGATAGTCTTCTTTGTGCAATAAGCAGATTTCTCTGATTAGTCCAGGAAACGATTGCCTGAGGAATCAAAAGTGGGGAGTGGAGTATGGATGAATATATACACTATATTCATACCTACCTTCCAAGTCCCCATAAAAATCCAAATCCCTAACTAAAATTCCATAATACCTAATTTAACTTCTACATCAAAAGCTGGACGCAAAACTGCTCAGAATTTGGGTCGTTGCAAGGCCAAAAAAAAAGCCTAATCAGAAACAAAAATTAATGCATCAATGAAAATATAGTGAAAATTCATAATTTTCCAACCAAAAATTAAAAAGTGATGTTGGTATTTAGAAGTTTAATCCCATAGACTATTCAATCGCTCTATACCTGCATTACATGAGCGAGCAGCATTCCGGGCAGCAGGAGTGCTGCAGAAACTGGTCTGCAATTTTAGGTAGAGTGAGACTTGCTTTGCTCAACAGTACAGTCCAGACAGAAACAATATTTCATAATGTAGCAAGTGGGGTTGGCGTGCCTGACACTTCGACTCGGGAAATATCCTTACTACTGGGGCACCTCATTGAAAGACAGCTGCAGCATCAGCATCAAGCATGAACTACCAGGATCAATCAAAAGAAAAGCACTATACAACAGCCATTATAAAAAGGATTAATCTTAATCCATCAATAGGAATCTTCCCTTCCTTTCACCAGACACTCTAGTGGTTTTTCTGATCAAGAACAGTAATGTACTGGCCACATGTTTAGTTTTAAACACTTACAGTACTTCACCTACTAGAAAACAGTGTTGTAATTATCTCAGCTTATTTCTTGGAGGAACATCACAAATGAAAAATTTGGGGATCTTTATTCCATCAGTCTGAAGTGAATTGAAACCTAGATCTTAGAGGTAACAAGTCACTTATCATCCCATTCTACTTAGTCCCCGCAATCCAACATTTTACTAATCCAAACTTCTGCTCGAACCAGAAAATATGGGCGAGATTCTCCGCGAACCAGTGGAGCGGGCCACTCCAGCGCCGAGGAGTGGCGTGAACCACTCCGGTGTCGGGCCGCCCCGAAGTGCGGAATCCTCAGCACCTTCAGGGGCTGGGCCGGCGCCGGAGTGTTTGGCGCCGCGCCAGTTGGCGCGGAAGGACTTGGCGCCATGTCAACCGGCACCCAACTGCCTCCGTCAGCCGGCGCGAGTTGGCGCACGTGCAGGAGTGCCAGCATGTACTGGCATCATCTCAGCGCATGCCCAGGGGGGGGTTCTTCTCCGTACCGGCCATCGCGGAGATTGACAGCAGCGGGTGCGGAGGGAAACGGTGTCCCCATGGCACAGGCCTTCCCGCGGATCGGTGGGCCCTGATCGCGGGCAAGGCCACTGTGGGGGCACCCTCCTGGGGCCAGATCCCCCCCCCCCCCCCCCCAGGACTCTGCAGGCTGTCCCTGGAGCCACGTCTCGCCGGTAAGGTCCTGTTGTGATTTACGTCAGCGGGACCCGCTGAATACAGGCAGCCACCCGGCCCATCGCGAGCCGGATAATCGCTTGGGTGGGGGCGCTGCCAGCAGCCGCCGACCGGTGCGCCGCGATTCCAGCCCTTGGAATCTCCGGCGATTCTCTGACCCGGCCCGGGGGGGGGGGGGGGGGGGGGGGGGGGGGTGTGGTGTGTTCAGGGAATCCCACCCTATTTTCTTCCCTGAGAAAAGGTTGCGGACAACACATTTGAATTTTTTTCGGAGTCATGAGCTGCACCTTCTGACTTCTAGCCTAATTCCACATTCAGTTTCATTGGCTGGGATTTTCCACTTGCATGTGGCATGTTTTCTGGTGGCGAAGATGGCTCGCCTTTGGCCGTCAGCGGGTTCTTCCGGTCCCACCGCTATCTGCAGCGTTTCGCCTGGCTAGCTCGTCCAGTCACCCTGCTGCGGAGGTTGCCTTCGGTGGGACTGGAAGATTCCGGAGGCAGGAAGGGTGGAAAAGTCCCACCCTTTACCGCAGCAACAATTATTAAGGACAATAAAATTTCTCTCCTTATGCTTTATTCGCAATCTTGCCCTCTTTCCACCTTTTCATTCTCCTGACCTCACTAGTTCATAGCAGTGGTGAGGCTGATGCTTTCAAATCTGGAAGCATGCTTTTAAGGTGTAGGATGATTTTTAAAAAAAAGAATTGCATTCATCGATAGTTGCAGAGAAATGGTACAAGCAGTAAAGTTCTTGTGTCCCAACTGGAACCTGTCACACTTAAGACCTTTGATACCATCCAGAAGAATTTAGGTAGGTTAATTCACTGTATGAAGCCACTCTCTGTTAAGATGCTCCCACCAGAGGCAGCAAAATGTTCTTGCCTTCACTGAAACCCTATTTCTTTGCAGCTGATCAGAAAAGTGAAGCAATGATGTGTACATAGGGATATCTGCTTTTAAAATGTTCTCAATAGCATATTAAAATTTTATTTTGACATATGCTTCAAGAAGAAGTAAGGCACCACTTGTTGATGAGTATACCTGAAGATATGTTGGAAAAATCTCTTCCAGTTTGTTCTTCTTCTTCCTGTATCGCTTTTTCATTTTCTCCACAATCTCAGGGGCAACAGCTACCTCATCGCCAGGTACCTCTGTTAGTTGTTCCACCCAAACTATTACAAACAAAAATAAAAGGAACTTTTTTAATGCTTTCTTTTTAATTTAATTTTCAGAGATTTAACTTCTATCTGCAAGGCAAGATAAAGTCTCAACTTGAGCACAGCTACAATTGCGAACATAGAATGCAATCATTTACATGCGACTCAGCAGTCCTGTGGCTTTCAACTAAGATCAGAGGTTGTAGTGCTTTCCTCGGCTTAATTTTGAGTTACGAATATTAATTGTGACCCTCAAAACATACTTCAGTATGTGGGTTACGAGTTGTCCCTTCAAGTGAATGTGAACAATAATTTGGGAAATCTGATGTACATTATTTAGGAGAGCACCAAGGTGCCCAACTTCTGATTAGTGCTCTTTTCGCCATTAAATAATGCAGATTTTCCATTGCAGTACTGATGACTTTGCATGATCCATTTGTCTCATTGCTGGCAGCCATGAAATATGTTGGCTGCCAATGTTATTTATTTTTTGTGAGCAGATATGTATTTTACCCTTTTGTACATTACAACAGGAAAATGTCGTGGATGCTGGAGATCTGAAATGAAAACAGTAAGTGCTAGAAATGCTCAGGACAGGAAGCAACAGTGGAGACAAAAATAAAAGTTAATATTTCAGGTTAATGACCTTTGATGAAAGGCTATTGATCGGTTTCTCCCTTCACAGATACTGTCAGACTTGCAAGATAGGCTTCTCAAGTAGGACGGCATGGTAACACAGTGGTTAGCACTGTTGCCTCACAGCGACAGAGTCCCAGGCTCGAATCCTGGCTTGGGTCACTGTCTGCATGTTCTGCCTGTGTCTGCGTGGGTTCCCTCCGGGTGCTCTGGTTTCCTCCCACAAGTCCCAAAAAACGTGCTGGACATTCTGAACTCTCCCTCAGTGTACCCGAACAAGCTCTGGAGGGTGACGACTAGGGGATTTTCACAGTAACGTCATTGCAGTATTAATGTAAGCCTACTTGTGACAATAATAAAGATAATTATCATTGCTTAACACAACTTCCTGCACATTTGATAGATCACTTACCATCCTCCTTCCCAGCCATCATTTGAGAGACTGAGCCAGTAGAGTTCTTCCTGGACAGTGAACGCTTTGTCTTATTCTGTCCTGTGCGACTCCTTTGACGCACCATAAACCCTCCAATCCCTATCAGAGCAAGGCACAAAGTGAATATAGCTGACAGGGCTCTGAACTAAAAATAATCAAATTTGTATTAGTTGGAGTTCTTAAACCTATTACTTGCTGAATGCAGTTGCTTGATGATGGATTCGATTTTTATGTTGCAAAAGAGATCACATTGCCATCCACTCCAAGACTATGGCCAGAATTGAAGAGTCAGCGGGGAACACACCCTCACCAATTCCAGCAGAGCCACTGCCATTTTACACTCTAGTCAGCGTTGACCGGCAGAAGGTGGGACCGCCGCATGTCATCAGGAGCTCCTGCCTTGGAGATCTGCAGGCCAGATTGGCCAGCAGCTCTCCAGTGGCTAGAAGAGGCTCTGCAGGTAGTTGCCTGGAACTAAGTGGAATCACGAACCAGAGTCAGCAGTGAACCTGAACTCCCAGGCCTCTACCAATGATGTCCTAGCTAGTTACAGAGACGCTTTCAATGTCACCCAGTATTTGCACATCTAATTGTCAATGTTCATTCTAAATGTTAATTGTCTTTTGTTTAGCATGGCAAACAAGGAGATTGCAATACATGTTTCATTATTTTGTGATCTAGTGTGTTGATGCTACAGTATACTAAGCCACTGCAGGAGTAGCTCTCAAGAGAATAAGTTGAGTGAGGATCAGTATAACATTAGCAAGAATTTATTTGTTCGTGAAGCTGAGTAATTAAAATGTCACTGCACCTCAAAGTCTATAATTTAGTCAGATGGATGCAAGGTTAGTGAGATAAAAGTGGAAAGCAACATCCACCCCACATTGTGCATGGCAATGACTATCACTAGTAAAAATCTAACCATCTCCCCAAGACATTCAATGTCATTACCATTGCTGAATCTCCACCAGCATCATCATACCATTGACCACACATTTAACTGGACTAGCCACATAAATACTGTGGCTACAAGGGCAGGTCAGAGGCTAGAAACCTTGTTGAGAATAACTCACTTCCTGACTCCAACATCTGTTTACTATCTACAAAATGTGGAGTGTAACAAAATACCTTTTTCACCTGCCTGGATAAGTGCACCTCCCGCAGCACTCAACAAACTCTACATAACATTCACTCCCCCCAATCACCAATGCACAGTGTGTACCATCGACAAGATGCAATGCAGCAACCACGCCTCATTTGATAGAACTTTCCAAAACTACTAATTAGAAAGACAAGGACAGCAGATGCATGGGAACAACATCAGCTGCAAGTTCCCCTGCAGGCCACACACCATCCTAACTTGGAACAATATCGCCGTTCCTTCACTGTCGCTGAGTCAAAATCAGGAACTACCTTCCCAATATGACTGTGAGTGTCACCACACCAGATGGACTGCAGCGGTTCAAGATGTTGGCTCACGCTCACCTTCGCGAGGGAATTTAGGAATGTACAACAAATGCTGGCCTAGACAATGATGCTCACGTTACCATGAAAGAATGAAAACACAAACTATTGATCTTGAAATTCTTCTGTGCTTTAGTTAAAATGATCTTAAATTTCATGCTTGCCATAACTTCTCCTGAGCACAGAAACCATTCTCAATCTATTCCACTATTTTTGCCTAAGAGGAAGAGGAACTGCTGCAACCCTTCAATAGATTTCACTTGTTGCCCAGCACCTACTGAGCTGCTTTTACACATAAATTAAAACAGAGGGGGAGATTTATTATTCTTCAGTATCTGCCAACTATTTTAAAATGTTCCAAAGGTTCTTTGTCGAAGTTCAATTTTAAACATTTCCATTATCAATTTACATCAAATACTTATTAAAAAGAGGTTTCAATTCGAATGACTCCCAGCGCTCAGGAAATAGTCTTTAGTCTAGGTTTACTTCAGAGCCTGGTTAATTATGTCTGTTTAATCAGATTCTTTACCAGGTCTGTATGGTTTCCTTTTTCTCTTCTTTAGACTGTCAGGCCCCTCAGCTCCCTTACAGTCATCATCTGCTGGTTCCCGCTCTGGACTAGTAAATGTATCAGACTTTGCGTCACAGTCCATTAGGTCAGCTGCTGTAAATTTAAAATTGAAGGATTAACTGAATGCACAATAGTTAGTTTTACATCATTTTTACACAATATAGTACTGAACAGAGTTGAAAACATACCCAGAGATTTTAGATTAGTCTTCCCCAAAGCACTCTGCATCAGTTTACTAAAGTCCAAACTCCGCATGAAAGTATGAATGTCATCTCATGGAGAAAAATCACCTGCAATCTCTCGAAGGAATCCGTGCCCTGCATAAGTTTATCCATTGGTGTATATAATGCTTCTTTAAGAGAGCTGACTTTCTTTGTTCACAAGAGACAGCACTGTGGCTTTAAGCCAAATGAGGGAGATTTAGCCAGTATGCAGTACATATTTAACTTCTAAACCCGTTTTTATTCGCAGGTTTATGATTTGTTAAGAGCCCATCCAGGAAATCTTGCCCAGCAAACTACTGAACTGAACATGATAAACACAGTGGGATGGGGGAGGAAAAGGTTAATGGATAGAAATGGTTACAAGGATAGGGAGGTGAAGTCATGGTTTAAACATGAGTATGAAAATTATTAATTTACTCAGTTCAGAGTCTTGGAGGCAAATCTAGATTATTATGAGAACGGGGCAATGGGCAGAATTTGGTAAGATAGCACAGTTCTGCCATTAGTACAGACCCCCCCTTTATCACTTCTGTCTACTTAGCCCACAAAATAGTTCATCACCAGTTGAGCTTCTTGGAACTTGAGAAGATTTTATACACCACTGTAGTTGTGTTTCCAAATTCAAGGACATAATGTGAAATAGCGGTTGAGGAGGAATAGTGGATGAGGACCAAGACGAGACTATCTAGGTAGCTCTTTTGGGAGCCGGTGCAGACGCAATGAGCCGAATGGCCTCCTTCTGTGCTGTAAATAACAAAAACAACTAGACATGGACAAAATAGCTCTTTTAAATAAATGTATTTCATTCAATCTATATGGCCAGTGAGTTTGACAAGCCATTTTAAACCGGTCTCAGTTCTGATGCATAATCTCAATATCACCTGAAGATCCCATTTACATCATGAAAAGTCTCAACAACGTGCTTTAAAGGGATGAGACCATGATGGGCAAGCGGGGAGGAGTGAGCAAGAAAAGGAGCAGGAGAAAGAGAAAGTGATTGCAAATGTGGAGAACTCCTGTTCCTACTTTTTATAGTCTTATGATGCTGGAATTAAACAATCTGAATGTGCATGATGCATAAAAAAGGATTGCATTAAATTAAAAGAAAATGTTGCAAAAAAAGTCACAAGTTTGAGGATTGAGAGCGTTCTAGAAACCAAGAGCCACCAAACAATTGTTAAAAAGGGAAAAAAACAGAATGAAAGTAATCTAGTTAGAAATATAAATTCTCCCTCTCTCAGAGAAAATATCATGGAAAACGAGGAAATGGCAGGGGGCATTGAACAAATATTTGGGGGGGTGGATTTCCACCCCTGTTTTTGGCGGGCAAGAATAGCAGAAGCAGCAAAGAATCTAGTGGGAGTTCCAGAGCATTTATAGCACCAGTGGGATTTCCTGTTGAGATTGCCCTCGCCCTCCCGCCAATAATATTCATGGCGCATCAGCATACATTTACATTTACTTAGCCGGCCGCCCCGCTATATCATCTCCCCACGTAGGGGATTTCCCCCCACCCCCGCCAGCGTGAAATCACTGGCAGCGTTTACAACAGGTTTACAAAACGTGGAACTGGCAAACAGAACCCACCGGGGAGTTCAGTAAGTTCCACAGGGGAGGAAAGCCATGCCCAGGCATCGTCAATTGACACTGCCTCGGGGTGGGGTGGCGGGTGGTGGTTTGCTAAAGAGGTTTGGAGATTCGACTAAGCTTTGGGTTCGGGAGGAACCAGGTTCTGTGAGGGGAGCAAGCCTAGCGGCGATGGTGTCAGTATCAGCTCCGTTACACGTGGTAGCAAAGAAACACTTCTAACTCGGTAGTGGTAGCCACGTTAAAAATTTGGAGGCAACTCCGCCATCATTTTAACTTGAGAGCTGCCTCTAGGCTGACCCCGATCTGTGTGAATCAGTTATTCGAATCTACTAGGTCAGATGTGAAATTTAGGAAATGGGAGGATAAAGGTTTAGAGAAAGTGGGAGATCGGAAGGCCAGTTTGCTAGCTTAGGGGAACAGAAAGAAAAATGTGAGCTCACAAGATGCTGATGGATTCAGGTATCTCCAGATACGCAGCAAGTACTTTTCAGCCTTTCTGATGAAGCAGCCGTCTACCTTGCTCGAGAGGATCTTATCCTTCTCTGGTTCGGAGGTGGCCAGCATGTTGGGTACATGTTGGGGCTGGTTTAGCACAGGGCTAAATCGCTGGCTTTGAAAGCAGACCAAGGGAGGTCAGCAGCATGGTTCAATTCCTGTACCAGCCTCCCCGAACAGGTGCCGGAATGTGGCGACTAGGGGCTTTTCACAGTAACTTCATTTGAAGACTACTTGTGACAATAAGCGATTTTCATTTCATTTTTTAATTTCACATACCAGCGAATGATGGGGAGGAAACGGGCTGTTGAGGGTGTGAAGGCAAAGTGGATGGAAGAGCTGGGTTCGCTATTGGAGGAGGGGGGTTTGGAGTGAGGCACAGGGGAGGATGAACGAGACCTTGTCCTGTGTGAGGTCGAGTCTCATCCAGCTAAAAGTGGTTTTCCAAGCACACCTTTTTTGAAGGGGTGGATGATAGTTGCAATCGGTGCCTGGGGGGCTCGGAACATCATGCGCACATGTTCTGGTTGCGCTCAAAGCTGGTGGACCTCTGGAGGTACTTTTTTGAGACTGGGTTGGCAGCCCTGAACACTACGTTGCAGCCTTGCCCATTTGGCGATTCGTGGAGTTTTGGTTGTGCCGGAACTACGGAAGGGGGCAGAGGTCCTGGCCTTTGCTCACTGGTGGTAAGAAGGCGGATCCTCATGGGCTGGAGGTCTTACACCACCAAACGCCTCGGTGTGGCTGGGTGACTTGATGGAGTTTTTACATCTCGAGAAGGTTAATTTTACCGTGATAGTGTCAGTGGAGAGGTTTTACCGCAGATGGCGGTCGTTTATATTGTACTTTAAGGAGCTGGTGCCTGCTAGCTTTTTAGAGGGGGGGTGACTTAACTTAGTAGTTAAGTTTTACTGTTGTAAGGGAACAGGGGTATGGGGATAGGGACTCACTGTAATTGTTAGGTATTTTTTGTAGGTTTTGTATTAGAATAGTTAAAAATGTTTAATGTTTAAAAAATGTTTAATAAAAATATTTCCAAAAACTGATCATATTGAAAAGCGCAGCAGACACAATGAACCATATAGTCCAATCCTATGTCTTATGCTGTTTTTGTTGGACTGAAATTGATCAGAATTTGCATGAAGCATTGAAAATGGAAGAGCTCTCATTTCTGGGAGACATCTTTATATGGATGCCCCAGGAGGGGACCTGAATGATAGAACAAGCATTAAGCAAATTATACTGGGAGTTACTAAGATTATAACAAACAATTTTTTGTTTATTCAATTAGTCTTTTCCATAAATGCACAACTAGAGTGCTTTTGAAACCCAATAAAATGCACTGCAATTTTTCTTGCTTGACGTTTCTGCAAAAGAGAGTTAAGTAATTGCACTCAGAAAAGTTAGAAGTAGATTGACTAAGTAGGAAGTGGTAAAGCCATTCTGGTGAAGTAAAGCACAAGACTAATGTTTCAATACACTTGCCAGAAATGCTTTGAAGCATTTCCTCTACTTGGGCACACACATGTAACAATTAGCAAACAAATCTTTTTCTTCAGTTCACAGGAATGTGTGATGAAGGGGATCAGACATAATATTGTACCTCGGCTTTCATCCACATCTCCATCCATGTCTCTGGACTGTTCAGACTGAGGGTCAGGTGGAGTTTGCAAGACAGCCACACTGTTCTGATTTATGATCTTTAGCTTCAACTTTGGCTTGGGTCGTTTCCGACGTGGTGGAGCAATACTGAGACTTTGGAGCTGTGACATACCCATCTCTGTCAAACAGACGCCATCCTGTGTATATGTCCGTGTTGGTTCTGTTTTCCAAGAGAATTACAGGTATTATTGAGTGACATGTAAGGAACTTTCTTATCTAAATGAGATAGGGGTTTTCCACTGGTCCAATTCAGAAATCTTCTGTAGGAGACATCCAAGAGCTGTTCACTACTTTCATCAATTTTTATGCTTTACATTAACATGCCTGGTTACTTAACACAACTTTTGATGAAGCCAATTCACGGAATCATCCGCAAACCCATGATGTATCAGTTGCTAGTTCCAGTTAATATACCGTAGGATCATACCAATGCATGAGAAACTGAGTCAGAGATCAGAAAAGGATATCTGGCCTGTCAAAACCAGTACTCAAGACTCGCCCCATAATGGCACCTATTGGGGAAATCCCAAGGGTTTTACTTCTTCATAGTTCATAGAATTTACAGTACAGGGGAAACTAAGGAAATTCGGCATGTCCACATAGACTCTTACCAATTTTTACAGATGCACCATAGAAAGCATCCTATCTGGCTGCATCACAGCCTGGTATGGAAACTGCACGGCCCAAGAACGAAGAAACTACAGAGAGTTGCGAACATTGCCCAGTCCATCATGCGAACCTGCCTCCCATCCACTGACTCTGTCTACACCTCCCGCTGCCGTGGGAAAGCAGGCAGCATAATCAAATACCCCTCCCACCCGGCTTATCCACACTTCCATTGGGTAAGAGATACAAGAGTCTGAGAAGACGAACAAACAGATTCAAAAATAGCTTCTTCCCCGTTGTCACCAGACTCCTAACGGCCCTCTTAGGGACTGATCTGATCTCTCCACACATCTTCTCTACTGAGTATTACTACACTCCTGTGTGCTTCACCCGATGCCTGTGTGTATGTATTTACATTGTGTATTTTATGTTTGCCCTATTATGTATTTTCTTTTCATGTACAGAATGATCTGTATGAACTGTACGCAGAGCAATACTTTTCACTGTACCTCGGTACATGTGACAATAAACAAATCCAGATCCCTAGTTGACTAGAAAATTGCTTGGTCTCATCCAACCTCCTCACTTGGGTGGTGTAAAGTGGAAGCTAGAGTCAGTTTCTTCTCAGTGTTTGCACTCAAAACAATCATGGACTTTATTTATTCATTCCTTTATTATGAAAGAAATTGAACATTAAAGTAGGAATTTTATGCTTCAGTTATACGGGGCATTGGAAACCACATCTCAAACTCTGTGTCCACTTTTGGTTTCCTTATTTAAACAAGAATGTAAATGCGTTGGAGGCGGTTCAGAAGAAGTTTACTAGATCGATACCTAGAATGAGTGGGTTGTTTTATGAGGAACGGTTGAGCTTGTTTCTACTGGAGTTTCGAAGAGTGAGGGACAATTTGACTGAAATATATAAAATCCTGAACGGGCTTTACAAGGTGGATGTGGAAAGGATGCCTCCTCTTGGGGCCGAAAGACCTACTTCTCCTTCTAATTTGCATGTTTGTATGTTCATTACCATTTCAATCTCCATCATTATTGCTTTTCCCTCTTTCTCAGATTGCTGATAATCAATCCTTGCCTATTTTGTTTAAATGCTCTCTTACTGCTTTATTTACTCATTCTGCACAGACAGTGCTACTGCTCTGCATCAGACATCTGGCAAATAAACTGGTTGGACACTCCATATTAGCTTTCTTGCGTGCTTAACCCAAATTATAAAGTCTGTTAAAATGTTTACAGGTCTTCAGAGACCCATTAATAATTGCTGACCCAATACATTACTGAGCAAAGGATTTAGAAGTAGGATAGGTCATTCGGCCCTTCTAGACTGATCCAACACTTTTTAAGATCATGGCTGATCTTGATGTGGTATCATAAGAACAAGGAGCAGGAGTAGGCCATCTGGCCCCTCGAGCCTGCTCCACCATTCAATGAGATCATGGCTGATCTTTTGTCGACTCAGTTCCACTTTCCGGCCTGAACACCATAACCCTTAATCCCTTTATTCTTCAAAAAACTATCTATCTTTATCTTAAAAACATTTAACGAAGGAGCCTTTACTGCTTCACTGGGCAAGGAACTCCATAGATTCACAACCCTTTGGGTGAAGAAGTTCCTTCTAAACTCAGTCCTAAATCTACTTCCCCTTATTTTGAGGCTATGCCCCCTAGTTCTGCTTTCACCCGCCAGTGGAAACAACCTGCCCGCATCTATCCTATCTATTCCCTTCATAATTTTATATGTTTCTATAAGATCCCCCCTCATCCTTCTAAATTCCAACGAGTACAGTCCCAGTCTACTCAACCTCTCCTCGTAGTCCAATCCCTTCATCTCTGGGATTAACCTAGAATCAAATCCACTTTCCTGTTTGCTCCTTGACTCCATTGTATATCAAAAATTTGTCAGATTCTGCTTTGAATAAATGTAATGATTCAGCATCCACAGCGGCACGGTAGCAGTGGTTAGCACTGTTGCTTCACAGCTCCAGGGTCCAGGTTTGATTCCCAGCTTGGGTCACTGTGGGAGTCTGCACGTTCTCCCCATGTCTGCGTGGGTTTCCTCCGGGTGCTCCGGTTTCCTCCCACAGTCCAAAGATCTGCAGGTTAGGTGGTTTGGCCATACTAAATTGTCCCATGGTGTCCAAAAAGGTTAGATGGGGTTACTGGGTTACGTGGATAGGGTGGAGGAGTGGGCTTGGGTAGGAGACTCTTTCCAAGGGCTGGTATAGACTCAATGGCTGAATGACCTCCTTCTGAACTGTACATTCTATGTAAATTCTTATTTGGGTAGTGAATTTCACATACCAATGACCCTTGGAGAAAAAAGTTCCCCTGACCTGTCTCTTAAAATGGAGGCCCCTCATGCTTAAACTGTGTCCTCTATAGTCTCCTCTATAAGTGGGAAAAGAATAAGTTGAGTGAATATTCTCTGAACTGCTTCAAATGCAATTGTATCTTTTTTCAAATATGGAGATTAAAACTGTACACAGTAAGGTAAAGGTAAAGTCACCATAGTCCCAGATGACCAAGGCTGCTTTCCCCTTATGAGGGGGAAAGTTGGCTGTTGGTGATTTAGCCTGAGGACCACCACACCTCAGGTGAGAGGAGAGGCTGAGAAGGCGAGCCTTCATGTACACCGCACTCCAGATGTGGAATTACCAATACCCTGTACAATTGGAGCAAGACTTCCCTACTTTTATATTCCATTTCCCTTGCAATAAAAGCCAATATTCCATTTTGCTGGACCTGCATACCAACTTTTTGTGATTCGTGTACCAGGACGGCCAGTTCCCTCTGTACTTCAGAGTTCTTCAATTTCATTCTGTTTTTCTATTCTTCCTGCCAAAGTGGACAAGTTCACATTTTTCCACATTATACTCAATCTGGCATATTTTTACCAATCACTTAACGTGTCTATATATATCCCGTTGCAGATTTTCTACCTCCTCTTTACAACTTGCTCTCCACCGATCTTGGTGTCACTGCCAAATTTAGCTATCATACGTTTGGTCCCTTCATCCAATTAACTGCTGTAGATTGTCAAGGATCAAGTCTGATCTTTAGATCGTGCCTGATTGGAGTGTCTTGTATCCCAAAGCTAGGCAGTCGAAATTCAGCTTATTTTTCTGATCACTATTCAGTGATGCCTGCTATAAAGGGAACATATGCAGATGTCAACTGAAGATAAGAACAAACTCTTCTGCAATGCTTCCATTGGCAAATGCCCAACAGTCACCTTCACATCTTATTTTGGCGAGGCACCATATTGCTACTGGTGCCTCTGGAAACACACAAATCTGCACCTTTCTGACAGAAGGGGAAAAATTGGAGTGGGGAAAACAAAGTACGGATCAAATATTTTGCGTCCAAGTCTGGCAATTTACCTGGTTCTTTCGTCTTTACAATAAATTGAGGTGTTACCAAAGATAACTCAGTTCCTTCTGAGGTAGTCACTGAGGCAAAAGAAATTAGAAACCTGTTAGCATATTTGAATCATCTTCTTGCAGCCACTTAAGACTGAATTCAAAGCAAAGTTATCAAAAGTTATCATTTTTGTTTATAAAAGATGCAATTGCTTCAAGTTCCAGATTAAATTTCAAGGCTTTTTAAGAAAAACACTGCAAACTGGTTTAACATTTTACAACTTTTACCTGGAGATGCCATTGCATATTGCCTACATGTGAAGCAGTCATAGCCATTATCTGCTGCAGTCTCAACTTCATCTTCTGTGTTCAAGTTCTGACAAATAGCATGAATCCATCTACAAAACAAAGATGTTCATAAATCATACATAGTGCAGAACAAGAATTTATATTGTGTTAACGTCTGTATATATCCAAAGGGATTGCACAAGGAAGAAATGAACACAGACCTGACTATTACACATTCCCACTCTCACCCCCTCACCGTCAAAATAAACAGAGCTTTGGAGCCAATAGAATTGGCCATTTTTCCAGTTTTTCTCATTCTCGTCAGTTTACCAAGCCAGAATATCTGATGTTATTAATGATGCAAGATGGAATGACGAGAACTGGGGAAGTGAGTGGCTGAGGAATATGGACGTCAGTGAGGGGACAGGAAAGAAGGAGTAGTGAAGGAAACTGGTGGCAATGAACAGCAACGGAATGGAGAAGGAAGGAGCAGAGCTGGCAATGACATTATAGGCCAAAATTAATTGATGGTATTTGGTGGAAAAGAGCACCTGCATTAACGAAGTAAGGCAGAGGTAGACTTTTAATAAAACATCACAGCGCTGCAGCACGGGACGCCGGGGAGGGGGGGAAATCACAGAACAAATAACAAAACAAAAGTACAGCACAGAAACAGGCCCTTCAAGCCTGCGCTGGCCATGCTGCCCATCTAACCTTCTACACTTCCAGGCTCCGAATCTCTCTATTCCATCCTATTTATGTATTTGTCAAGATGCCCCTTAAATGTCACTATCGTATCTGCTTCCACCACCTCCTCCGGCAGTGAGTTCCAGGCACCCACTACCCTCTGTGTAAAAAGCTTCCCTTGCACATCTCTCAACTTTGCCCCTCGCACCTTAAACCTATGTCTCCTAGTAATTGACTCTTCCAGCCTGGGAAAAAGCTTCTGACTATCTACTCTGTCCATGCCCCTCACAATTTTGTAGACTTCTATCAGAGAGGTGACTGTTGTAGTGGGAACATCATGGGAATATCAGTCAGAGATCCAGTATCTCTAAATTTGCTGATAGGCTCAAATGAGTCCATCAGCAGGCAACAGAGGACAACAGCGGGCTTTTGATTGGTGGACTCTCCTTTAGAGCGGGAAAATGGTTTGCCAGACATGGAGAGGTGACAGAGACTTACATAGAAAACAGAAGCAGGAGGAAGCCATTCGGCTCTTCTAGCCTGCTCTGCCATTCATTATGGTCATGGCTTCGAGCAGCTCAGACACAGATCTGATGAATGGGTATGAAATTTCTGAACTTTCATTGAGTAAAGGTGCAAAGCAGCAGCCAGGTTTTTGGCATTCGGTCTGGTGGGCAGCCCGAGGCAAAAGTGAGGTTGTCGACCTGACATCAGGATGCGAGCCTGCAAAGTGAGAGAAGGAGATGGCACTGGCCAACAGCCAGGGGAGTAGCAGGGCAACTCTTGACCTCCGGGCCAGGGTTGGAGGGCGGGCAACCACCCAAAAAGAACAGAGGGGACCAGGCCAGATAGTCAGCAGCCAACCAGACGCACACTTGGCCGTCTAGGGTCAAGGCCCGGCACCCGAGAGGTGAGCAGAGCAGCAGTCGAGCGGTGTGAAGGAGGCCAGACAGGCACGCTGTTGTGGCTTGCGGAATGGGGAGCAGTGGCCAGCGGGAGCTGGGGACGACCGATGGATAACCGCCATCCCCCATCGCTCTTTATTGCCCTTCAGAAAGTCACGTTTTACTCTTCTGGACAATTAAAGAACGGACCCTGCCAGACAGTTGCCAGCAAAGCCACTGATATTAGACTTAGACTGGACACTGTAGTGTTCTTTGTGTTGCTAATACCCAGGATGGATTCTGGACATAGTGCACACAAAGACCACAAAGTTAAGTTAAATCAACAAAGCTAAATTTTATTATGCTACTTATTTCACAGTTCAAACATTATTCCTAAAGCTAGCAATACTATAAACTATAATTACAATCTACACTATACTAACACCTATTACACACACACTAACTCTACTTGTTCGCTACTCTCCTCCTACTCTTTCTAACCTTCTCCCGCCTTCTCCCAGAAGTCTGAGAGGCATTCATTTCTTTTTTTTTAAATTTAGAGTACCCAATTCACTTTTTCCAATTGAGGGACAATTTAGCGTGGCCAATCCACCTAGCTTGCACATTTTTGGGTTGTGGGGGTGAAACCCTCGCAAACACGGGGAGAATGTGCAAACTCCACACGGACACTGACCCAGAGCCGGGATCGAACCTGGGACCTCGGCGCTGTGAGGGCGCAGTGCTAACCCACTGCGCCACCATGCTGCCCTTGAGGCATTCCTTTTTATAGGTCTGTTCCCCAGCTCCATCTGGTGGTAGGATAAAATATTACATTAACCCTTAATGTGCTATACATTATACATAATGTCACAGACACCACATTGGAGTATTTGCTCCTGCACTAGATCTTTACTGGCTCATTCTGTCCTGCACTGGTCTGCTGTGCTGCAGTCATATCAGCTGATTTCTCCATCCCGTTGCTCAGCCATGTCATGTTTTCATGCTTCAAGACACAGAGATCACAATATTTACCATCTGTATTGTCATGCTAACAACTTTGGAGACACTTCATCTCCTCTTGACAACTTACATTTCTATCTATCTCAGTGTCATTGGCAAATATATATTTGGTCCTTTCATATAAGTGAGTGATACAGACTGTGAATAGTTGAGGCCGCAGCACTGATCCTTGTGGCACTCAAATCGTTACAGCTTGCCAACCCGAAAAACACCCATTAATCTCTACTCTTCGCTTCCTGTGAGTTAACCTATCCTTTTCCATGCTGGTATGTTATCCCCTACACCATGGGCTCTTATCTTGTAATCTTTTATGTGACACCTTATCAAATGTCCTTTGGAAATCCAAGTACACCAGAGCTACAGGTTCCACCTTATCCATTTTGCATGTTACTTCCCCAAATAACTGTAACAAATTAATGAAGTTTGATTTCCCAATCATAAAACCACATTGACTCGGCCTGATCCCATTCAGGGAGATGCTCGGATGTTCAAGAAGACGAAATGAAATGAAATAAAAATCGCTTATTGTCACAAGTAGGTTTCAAATGAAATTACTGTGAAAAGCCCCTAGTCGCCACATTCCGGCGCCTGTTCGGGAAGGCTGGTATGGGACTTGAACCGTGCTGCTGGCCTGCCTGGGTCTGCTTTAAAAGCCAGCTCTTTAGCCCTGTTCTGAATATCACTCAATTGAAGTATATTCCTGAGAGGAAGAGGAGGAAGAGTAATTGTAAAAGGGAGGAAGACGTTCCATGACTAAACAAGAAAGTCAAGGATGCCATAAAGGCAAAAACTAGGAGATACTATACTGCAAAAGTGAGTGGTAAGCTGAAGGATTGGGAGAACTTTAACGTTCAGCAAAAGTCTACTAAGAATAAAATCAAAAGAGCCAAGATGAACTACAAAAGGAAACTAGCAGAAACAAAAGGAAACTAACCACAGTGCCACTCCTGATGATCGCTGTCACCTAGAAGTTCCTTCGCCATGAGGTTATTGATTAATCCTGTCTCACTGCACACTACAGGTCTAGAATAGTCTGCTCTCACGTTGGCAGCAGAGAGTACTGCTCTAAAAGAATTGTCCCATCTGCACACCATGAACTAATTTTCCAGGCTACCTTTGCCAATCTGATTCAACCAATCCACATGTAGGTTAAAGTCACCCATGTTTTTTATAGTACCTTTCTTACATCCTCACCACCATGTATTTCTTCTTGTATACTCTGTCCTACAGTGTAAGTATTGTTAGGGGCCCTATAAACTACTTGCGCAAGTGACCTTTCACTTTTCCTATTTCTTATCTCTACCCAAACTGTTTTGGCATCTTGTTCTTTGAAATAAGGTAATTTCTCCCTACTGTACTAATTAACCGAGCTGTTACAGGACATTCTGGAGGGGAACAGCCAGTGGTCGTGGTACACATCGGTACCAATGACATGGTTAAAAAAAGGCAGAATATAGTGAGTTAGGAAGAAAGCCGAGAAGCCGGACAACAGTGCCACATGCTATTCAGAGTAGAAATAGCAGGATATATTGGATAAATACGTGGCTGAAGAGTTGGTGTGAGGGAGAGGATTTCAGATTCTTGTGGCATTGGGACTAGTTATGAGGGGGGTGGGACCAGTACAAAATAGACGGATTACACCTGGGTAGGACCGGGACTGATGTCCTGGAGGAATATTTGCTAGAGTGGCTGGGGAGAGTTTAAATTAATATGGCAGGGGAATGGGAACCTACGCAAGGAGTCAGAGGATGAAGAAATAAGGACAAAAACAAAAAACAGAAAGGGGAGCAACAAACGTGATTGGCAGATAAACCAAAAGCCAGATTCAAAAAGGGCCACAGTGAAAAATATTGGGAGCAGAACTAGTAATGTTAAAAAGACAAACTTTAAGAACCTGTATGGGTAGAGCTGAGAAACAGCAAGGGGCAAAAAAACGTTAAGTAGGCATCATATATAGACCCCCGAACTGCAGTGATAATGTTGGGAATGTCATTAAACAGGAAACTAGAGGCACAGGTGATAAAGGAACAACTGTAATTATGGGTGATTTTAATCAGCAGATAGATTAGGAAAATCAAATTAGCCACAATACCACAGGGAAGGAATTTCTGGAGTGTATGTGGGATGGTTTTCTGGATCAAGATGTTGAGGAACCAGCCAGAGAACAGGCCGTCCTAGATTGGGTACTGTGTAATGAGAACAGAATCATAAGAACATAAGAACTAGGAGCAGGAGTAGGCCATCTGGCCCCTCGAGCCTGCTCCGCCATTCAATGAGATCATGGCTGATCTTTTGTGGACTCAGCTCCATTTTCCGGCCCGAATCATTGGCAATGTAGTTGTGCATGTCCCATGGAGGTGAGCGACCATAATATGATAGAATTTTTCATCAAAAAGTAGTTGATTCTGAGACTAGTGTCCTGAATCTTAAATGAAATTACGATAAAATGAGGTGCGAGTTGACTTTGATCGATTGGGGAATGTTACTTAAAGGGATGACAGTGGATAGGCAATGGCAAACATTCAAAGAGCACATGAAGGAACAGCAACAATTGTTTATTCTTGTCTGGCACAAAAGTAAAACAGGAAAGGTGGTCAATCCTTGGCTTACAAGGGAAATTAGGGATAGTATTCGATCCAAGGAAGTATCATAGAAATTGGCCAAGAAAAAGAACAGGTCTGAAAATTGGTTGGCAGATAGGAAACAAAGAGTAGGAATTAAAGGGTCTTTTACAAATTGGCAGGCAGTGACTGGTGGGGTACTGCAAGGATCGGTACTGGGAGCCCAGCTATTCACAATATATATTAATGATTTAGATGACAGAACAAAATATAATATCTCCAAATTTGCAGATGATACCAAGTTGGGTGGGAGAGTGAGCTAGGAGGAGAATGCAGAGATCCTTCAGTGTGATTTGGACAAGTTGAGTGAGTGGGCAAATGAATGGCAGATGCAGTATAATTTGGGTAAATGTGAGGTTATCCACTTTGGTAGCAAAAACAAGGTGGCAGACTATTACATGAATGGCCATAAATTAGGAGAGGGCAACAAGCAATGAGATCTGGGTGTCCTCGTACACCAGTCACTGAAGGTAACCATGCAGGTGCAGCAGGCGGCAAAGAAGGTCAATGGTATGTTGGCCTTCATTGCGAGAGGATTCGAGTACAGGAGCAGGAATGTCTTACTGCAATTATATAGGGCCTTGGTGAGGCCACACCTGGAATATTGTGTGCAGTTTTGGTCTCCTTATCTGAGGAAGGATGTTCTAGCTATAGCGGGAGTGCAGCAAAGGTTTACCTGACTGATTCCTGGGATGGCAGGACCGACGTACAAGGAGATTGAATCGGCTAAGATTATATTCGCTGTTGTTCAGAAGAATGATGTGGAGATGCCGGCGTTGGACTGGGGTGAGCACAGTAAGAAGTCTTACAACACCAGTTTAAAGTCCAACAGGTTTGTTTCAAACACGAGCTTTCGGAGCACGGCTCCTTCTTCAGGTGAATGGAAAGGCTTGTTCCAGAAATGTTTATATAGACACAG
The DNA here is from genome assembly GCF_902713615.1 of Scyliorhinus canicula. NCBI lineage: Eukaryota > Metazoa > Chordata > Chondrichthyes > Carcharhiniformes > Scyliorhinidae > Scyliorhinus > Scyliorhinus canicula. The sequence continues at coordinate 211,782,634 of NC_052150.1, read as the reverse complement.
TCAGAGATGCCCCGGAATGCGAGCACCTGCAGGCAATCAAATCATCAAAGATGCAGAGAGAGAGGTAACTCCAGGTTAAAGAGGTGTGAATTGTCCCAAGCCAGTTCAGTCGGTAGGCCTCTGCAAGTCCAGGCTTGTTGGTGGGGGCCGAATGTAATGCGACATGAATCCCAGATCCCGGTTGAGTCCGCATTCATGCGTGCGGAACTTAGCTATAAGTTTTTGCTCAGCAATTTTGCGTTGTCGCGTCTCCTGAAGGCCTCCTTGTAGAATGCTGACCCGGAGATCAGAGGCTGAATGTCCTTGACTGCTGAAGTGTTCCCCAACTGGAAGGGAACAGTCCTGCCTGTTGATAGTCGCACGATGCCCGTTTATTCGTTGTCGCAGTGTCTGCATGGTCTCGCCAATGTACCACGCTTCGGGACATCCTTTCCTGCAGCGTATGAGGTAGACTACATTGGTCGAGTCGCACGAGTATGCGCCGCGTACCTGGTGGGTGGTGTTTCCACGTGTAATGGTGGTGTCCATGTCGATGATCTGGCATGTCTTGCAGAGATTACCTTGGCAGGGTTTTGTGGTGTTGTGGTTGCTGTTCTGAAGGCTGGGTAATTTGCTGCAAACAATGGTTTGTTTGAGGTTGCGCGGTTGTTTGAAGGCCAGTAGTGGGGGTGTGGGGATGACCTTGGCAAGATGTCCATCCTCGCTGATGATGTGTTGGAGGCTGCGAAGAAGATGTCGTAGTTTCTCCGCCCCAGGAAAGTACTGGACGACGAAGGGTACTCTGTCAGTGGTGTCCCGTGTTTGTCTTCTGAGGAGGTCGGTGCGGTTTTTTGCTGTGGCGCGGTGGAACTGTCGATCAATGAGTCGAGCGCCATATCCCGTTCGTACGAGGGCATCTTTCAGCATCTGTAGGTGTCTGTTACGCTCCTCTGATTCTGATTCAGCCTCTGATCTCCGGGTCAGCATTCTACAAGGAGGCCTTCAGGAGACGCGACAACGCAAAATTGCTGAGCAAAAACTTATAGCTAAGTTCCGCACGCATGAATGCGGACTCAACCGGGATCTGGGATTCATGTCGCATTACATTCGGCCCCCACCAACAAGCCTGGACTTGCAGAGGCCTACCGACTGAACTGGCTTGGGACAATTCACACCTCTTTAACCTGGAGTTACCTCTCTCTCTGCATCTTTGATGATTTGATTGCCTGCAGGTGCTCGCATTCCGGGGCATCTCTGACTGTGTCTATATAAACATTTCTGGAACAAGCCTTTCCATTCACCTGAAGAAGGAGCCGTGCTCCGAAAGCTCGTGTTTGAAACAAACCTGTTGGACTTTAAACTGGTGTTGTAAGACTTCTTACTGTGTTCAGAAGAATGAGGGGGCATCTTATAGAAACCTATAAAATTTAAAAAGGACTGGACAGGATAGATGCAGGAAGGCTGTTTCCAATGATGGGTGTGTCCAGAACCAGTGGGCATAGTCTGAGGATACGGGGTAGACCATTTCGGACAGAGATGAGGAGAAATTTCTTCACGCAGAGAGTAGTGAGCCTGTGGAATTCGCTACCACAGGAAGTAGTTTAGTCCAATACATTGTCTATATTCCTATTGTATGGTTTCAAGAAGCAGTTAGATACAGCACTTAGGGCGAAGGGGATCAAAGAATATGGGAGAAAGCGGGATTAGGCTATTGAGTTGGATGATCGTCCATGATCATAATGAATGGTGGAGCGGGCTTGAAGGGCCTCCTCCTGCTCCTATTTTTTCTATGTGTCTTTCTATGTTTTTATTCAGAAACAGAGCCTTTAACTGGGAAAGCTCCTTTACTGAACCGTTAACCCTTAGTTTGACTGACTCACTATCTTTAATTCTATAATCCAATGTTATTTAATATCACCATTTCTGCCACAATTTGACTCAGTAAATTGTTTTTCTGATTCTTCCAGATTGCAAAATCACCATCCAGCACAAGTAATAGTTGGCCTTTCATCTCAAAAGATTTACACACAGAAACAGGCCCTAGTTCAACAAATTATTAGAGTTTTAAGATCACTCAACTTATTACCATATTTCCGTCAAACTATTTACTTCAAAATTGGATACTGAGTTCCACCTCCCCCACCCACATTCCTTGCAAAATAATTTTTTCCTGAATTTCCTATTGGATGTCTTTGCGACTATCTTATACTTATGATCTCTAAACTGCAGGTGACATTTTGGATGGCAAAAACTCACCCATACTCTTTCAACAACACATTCTAAACCCACGATGATCATCCAGGCCAAGGGCGGCAGATACATGGGAGCACCGTCACCTGGCAGTTCCCTTCCAAGCCACATGATACTGGAAATGTATCGCTGTTACTTGTAGGTGAATTGGACATTCTGAACTCTCCCTCAGTGTACCCGAACAGGCGCTGGAATGTGGTGACTAGGGGGATTTTCACAGTAACTTCATTGCAGTGTTAATGTAAGCCTACTTGTGACACTAATAAAGATTATCATATGCAATTACAGTTATTGTTATGAATAAAAATTGTTATATTTACAAACCTGGTGACTGTAGTTATTGAGCAGCCGAGGGCCAAAGACTTGCGGTGTTTTCGAAGAATTATTTGTTAATTTCAATTGTGTTGCAACTTTGGGTCAGGTAGGTCTGGAATTGACCGTGCACTAGCCCAGGTGGCCGTAACAGATGGACTGGAGCGGTCCAAGAAGGCAGCTCACCATCATCTTCTGAAAAGCAATTTGGATCGGCCAATAAATGCTGGCCCAGCATCACCTACATCCCATGAATGATTAAACAAAAATTCAAGTAATGACCTGTTTAAGGGTCATCTTGACAAATACATGAATAGGATGGGAATAGAGGGATACGGATCCCGCAAGTGTAGAAGAGTTTTGTTTAGACGGGCAGCATGGTCGGCGCAGGCTTGGAGGGCCGAAGGGCCTGTTCCTGTGCTATACTTTTCTTTGTTCTTTGTTATAACTGTTCAAAATACATTTTTTTGATGAAATTAACTATAATGTGTAAAAAAATAATTCTCCCAGGAATTAAGGCCCTCAACAAATTCAGAAATGCATCAAATATTTTATGACTTCAGTGTTTAGATACTTAATTTTCATCCCTACAAGTGCAGCATTTAGCAACAAATAGACTGCTAAACCATGTAAGTATCTGTTTTCACACCTCACTGGTTCACAATTAGGGTCATTCTTCAGCTGTTGCCTATTTAGGGCTCATATCGGCTACTGCTTAGGTTTCTAAGTTGGCATCTTTCACAGGAGTATGAGAACAGTGTGTAACGTCTTATTAAAGGCTGGACCTATTAAATAGACTCTTCCAAGCATTGCACATTCCCATCATTATGAAACTGATTTGCAGCTATATTGTGAGGATGAGACAGGGCTCATTACCATAATGATTTTTTTTCCTCTTTATTCTTTCACGGGATGTGGGAATCACTGACAAAGCAGGCATTTGTTGCCCTTCCCGAATTGCCCTTCAACTGGACATTTCAGAGGGCAGTTAAGAGTCAACCACATTGCTGGAGCCACATGTAGGCCTGGTAGGGCAAGGACAGAAGATTTCCTTCCGTAAAGGAGATTAGTGAACCAGATGGTTCACCCAAGACAACATTACTGAGACTAGATTAATTTAATTTAAATTCTACCAGCTGCCGTGGTGGGATTTGAACTAATGTCCCCAGAACATTAGCCTCAGCGTCTGGATTACCAGCTCTGTAATATTATCACTATACCCCCAAATTCCCTCAATAATTTAGAATTCAAATTCTTTCATAGAATATAGAATCCAGAATCCCTATAGAATACAGTGCAGAAGGAGGTCTTTCGATCCATCGAGTCTGCATCAAACCTTTGAAAGAGCACTCCAGGTAAGCCAACCCTCCCACCTTGTCCTATCCCAATAACCCCTTAACCTAACCTACACATCATTGGACACTAATGGCCAATTTAGCATGGGGTCAGAGCAGGCATCTGCACCACCGCCTCCCGCTGGCACGGGGCCCTGGGAGAAGCCGGAGGAGATGCGGCCTGTCGATGATCCTGGCGGCGGGATCAAGGCAGCCCCTGGGTTATTTGGTGGGCCCGTGTCGCCCGCCGCACTCAGTGTGGTGGAGGATTCGGGCCCGGAGGGCGACTGTCTGAAGGCTGTCAGCCGCCCAGCGTCGGGAGCGCAAGGTGCACATGAGGCGCTCTGTAGCGGGGTGCAGGGCTCGCTTGTGCCTGGCACTGTGTCGCCCCTCACCCCCTCTGGGGGACTCCCGTAATCTGGCACATCATAATTGAAGGTTCTTTTGTTTTACTGCCTCCGTAGATAGTTCAGGCAGTGTCCTGTTGGGCCCTCCCTCCACAAACACCCCGACTCCCTCCCCACCCCCCCCCTTCCCTTCTGTTGGTACAGAGGCGAGGGTACCTGATCTCTCCAGCGCAAAGTTAAGTGCTTGTACAATTTGTTTTTTGTAGAAATGTGTTGTGAACTGTTTTAATAATCAGAGTATCCACCCCCCCTCCCTCCCCGTACATTGGTACTGAGGGGAGTGTAGCCACCTGGGGTGGCCACTGCCCAACACAAAATGGAAGATTGCAAGGAATGCAGGGAAAATGGACATGTTGTAAAGCAAGCAGCTTGCAAAGCGCTTGTATATTGGGACTGCTGCAGAAACCAGACAGCACTGTGAAAATAAACCAGTTAACATACTAATGAGGCGATACCGGGCGATCCCCAGATACAATGGAAACAAGTTAAACACAGATCGATACATTGAATGGAAGGCCAGACCTTTCGGCGCCAGAGAAGCCTAAAACAATAAGTCCCAAGAACCGCCCCAGTGACCGAGGAACTGCCCCATGATTGGGGGGTTCAAACATATCGATTGGGAAGAGACCCAATCGATTCCAAGCAGGTAAGGGAGTCCACCCAAAGGGGCGCGGATCCCCTGGGACCTATAAAAGACAGGTCCCACACATGGTTCAGTCTTCTGATCCAGCCCTCCAGCCCTTCTCTCTCTTTGACCAACACTCCTCCGTGGACCAGCACCTCGACCAGCTTTTGCCAAGAAGACCTGAACGAGAGAGAGGAGAGGGTTCGGACAGCAGCCGCCAACAAGTAAGTGCCTCACAACGATTGCTACCAGAGATAGGCACTCCTGACCCCTTTTAACTTATACCAACCTGAAGTCTGCAGACCAGAGCAGAGCAAGAGGCCTTGTTCCCTGACCCGGCAGTTCCTTCGAGATAAGTATTAGTTTATTTAGCGGTAGGAATAAGTTTAATCCTTTTAGCGTGTGCATGGGTAGTTAACTCAGTTGTTTGGATTTACTAATTGGTGTATGGTTTTATTGCTTTGAACTTCACCTTGAAGCTTGTGGCGGTGTCTTAACGGTACCTGGTGACTCCAGAGCTAAGTAAAGAAACAGAGCCAAATCGAGTGTTAAGCACACTCACCCAGAACGACCAACAGGAGGGTACCCGGTTTCTCCAACACAAAATTAGTGTTTGCACCGTTTGGCCTTGTATATATATTTTTACTGTTTTAATAAAAAGATATGGCCAATCCATCTAACCTGCACATCTTTCAACTGTGGAAGAAAACGGAGCACCGGAGGAAACCCAAGCGGAGGGGAGGTGAGGAATTTATCATTGTCCTGTCCTACCTCACAATTGGCACATGTATAGAAAAGCATTTAATCGCTCTGAACACATGTGCCCCCAGCACCCATCTGCAGCAGAGGTTTTACTGGATGTTTTGCCAACTTCTAATTTAATGGTACCCCAGTGTATTAAGGAGGGCTGATGCCAAAACTACAATTTCTCTATTGAAGGTACAGAAGGAAGGTTTACAAGGAGGATACCAGAGATGCTTGGGTATATATATGTGAAAAGATTGACAGCTGGAAATTGAACAGTTAAAAAGTAAGTAGCCTGCCCCTTTGCTGCACCCTCAAGACAGCAATTAATCCAAATGAATGAACAGGAGTGCACACACTATAATTGAAGATAGTTAGGCTGATGGAAGAGAAAATTGTAGACAGGGATTAAACTGGTGCCCTCAATTCAAGTAATAATAGACACCTACTTCCATTAGACTGGGGAAGTTGAAAAAGGTAAAGTCAAATGAAAGACAAACCCGTAGGTCAGTTGGCTCACTATCTTTAATTCTAGAATCCAATGTTATTTAATATCACCATTTACCCACCATCTCTGACACAATTTGACTCAGTAGTTTGTTTTTCTGGTCCTTCCAGATGGTAAAAATCACCACCCAACACAAGTAGGGGTTGACCTCGCATCACAAAGGGTTACATAGGATTTACGGCAGAGATATAGAATCTAAGTTGGATGTGGGGAGCATAACAATGAGATATCGGAAGTGGAGAGATTTCCCCAGAGTTCAACGGGGGTTGATGGGAGAGTGGAAAGCATCATGAACAGAACATCTTTAGTGACTAATGTCTCAGAATGAAATGCCATTTGGCTCAACCGATCCTTCCTGGTTTTTATGCTCACTCAAACATACTCCCATTTATTCTCATACCACTCATTTCAACCATTGCCCATGGATGGTGAGTTCCACCTTCTTACCACACTTTGGATCAGGAAGTTTCTCCTGAACTCACTCTGGAGAGTTTTGCGACTATTTTATATTGATGGCCTCTAGTTATGCTTTCCTCTACAAGAGGAAATATTCTCTCTGAATCTTTCATAATGTTAAAGGACTCAACCTTCTTTTTCCCTCCACTAAGAATCTCAGCCTGTCAAACTTTTCATATATAGATACCCAATCATTTCTGGTATCCTCCTTGTAAATCCTCCCCGAGCCCTCGCCAAAGCCTCGGCATCCTTCCTACAATATGGCCCCAAAGCTGTGCATAGTACTCTCTCCAAGTGCGATCTATTAAGGTTGAGACAGGTTTAACTTGCCCACCCGCATGTGTCCCGCTCACATCCCGCTATTCTGGGAGAATCCAGGAAAACAGCGGCAGAACCCCGAAACGCGGTTTGTGACAGGTGGCGAACGAAGCGCAATGCTCCCAGCCTACAACACTTGTTTTAACACCGATTTAAATATGCTCAGACCATTCAAAGCCGGAGTCTCCCAGCATTCTGCCCCCCTGCCAGTGCAGCTGAGACTGATGGGAATCATTACTGGTCTCCATCACTGGAGACTATGCCCAGCAATGGAGACCAGTAGACCATGTCCAGGTGCTCAAAGGTCACTGGTCCCTGGGTTGGCAGGGTAGTCCACTGTCGGGATGCATAAAGGGAGGCTTGAAGGGTTTAGGAATGAAGATGGGAAGGGGGAAGGAAACATTTGCCGACCTGGTGTCAGGTGTTGTCACATTGGGGGGGTGGGGGGGCGGGGAAGAGATGCTGGTGCCGACTATTAGTGGTGGGTGCTGATGTTGGCTATAAGGGGGCAGGGCCTGGGGAGACTCTCCGGGAAGGGTCTAATGCCAGCGATTCTTGGGGGGATGGGGGAGGGGGTGGCAGTTGGCATTGTGTGCGTCGGAGTTCTCATTTTGAAATCAGCGAACCCTTTAAAAAAAGGCGCCCTGATCTTGGACATCGGGCTTGCTGGCTTCTTCAGGTCCCTCTCATCACTATTCAGGCAGGTTTCACCCCTGGCTCCAAACAAATGATTATAAATGGGGGCATTGTGATGGGAATTGCGCCGGAACAGCCGGTACAATTCGCACCAATTTTCCTGCCACAAATGATAATTACTATGCTTTGGGAGAATTCTACTCAAAGACGCGTGCGTTGTTTTTAAAAAATGGCCTTGTGATCTGTGGCGCCAGTTTGAGTGATTGGTATATTTGTACTCTACGATTCCTTTGTTCCTCTCACCCATCTAGACACTCATCTTTTAAGAAATAAGTGACTTTGCTATTACTCCTACTAAAATGTACTACCTCACATTTATCTGTGTTGAATTTTATTTATTGGCAGTACATTATTATTCAGTGCAGTAATTGGAATACATTCACCTGAAGAAGGAGCCGTGCTCCGAAAGCTCGTGTTTGAAACAAACCTGTTGGACTTTAACCTGGTGTTGTAAGACTTCTTACTGTGCTCACCCCAGTCCAACGCCGGCATCTCCACATCATGGAATATATGAAGCTCAGGTCTACTCAAACCTGACTGTGCCATAAGTGTATGCACACAGGATTTATTGCTGCTATATTACTGAAGTCAATTTAGTTTTTTTTAAATAAGCAGAAAGTGCTAAAAATGCAAAGGTCAGTCAACATTTGTATGAGCAAAGATGTTATCATAATTGATGTGCTTATACCCAAAATGTAGTAACATGTCCTTTCCTCTGTAAAGATGCTGATTGATCAGTATTTCTAGCATTTTGTTCTTAGACCACAAGCCATAGGAGCAGAATTACGGCACTCGATCTATCGAGTCTGCTCCGCCATTCAACATGCCTGATATTTTTCTCATACCATTTTCCTGCCTTCTCCCGATAACCCTTGATCCCCTTATTAATCAAGAACCTATCCATCTCTGTCTTAAAGACACTCAGGCCTCCACAGCCTTCTGCGGCAAACAGTTCCACAGATTCACCACCCTCTGGCTGAAGTAATTCCCCCTCATCTGTTTTAAAGGAGCGTCCCTTTAGTCTGAGATTGTGTCCTCTGGTTCTAGTTTTCCTACAAATGGAAACAGCCTCTCCACGTCCACTTATCCAGGCCATGCAGTATCCTGCAAGTTTCAATAAGAACCCCTCATCTAAACTCCAATGAGTACAGACCCAGTGTACTCATATTTTAGATTTCCAGCAATTCCAGCTTTCCATTTCAATTGTAGTTTCTTCCCCCCTTTATATTGATTTCCATTCCATCACTTTCAGCAGGAACAATATTTATTTTTTTCTGATTCTATCAACGAATGACAAAACACATTCAGTGGACTGGTCGATATTTAAGAATTCAGCGACCAACTTAAATTATGCTACCACTGTCACAGACTTCATTAGCAAATATGTGGATCACTGCGTGCCAAAGAAAACAGTACGTACATTTCCCAACTGGAAACCATGGCTCAATCGCGAGATTAACTCCCAACTGAAAAACAGGTCTGAGGCATTCAAGTCAGGCCACCCTGACCAATACAAGAAAAGCAGATACGACCTCGGCAAAGCCTCCCAGACGCCAAGAGAGAATATCAGACCAAGCTAGAATCACATACTAGCGTTACAATCCCTTGGCGGTTGTGGCAAAGCCAAAACAATACAATGGGCTACAAAGCGAAACCGAGCAGTATCTCCAGCAGCAGCTGGCCCCTCCCCGATGAACTCAAAGCATTCTATTCTCAGTTCCAAGCAGGAATCCAACAATCTGATGTTGGGTGCCCCAGAAGCCCATTACACACCCATACCCACCATCACAGCTTCCAAAATCAGATCAGCTTTCCTGAAAGTGAACCCTTGGAAGGCGACGGGTCCGGCCGAGATCCCTGGTCGTGCACTGAGAGCCTGTGCGGACCAGCTGGCAGATGTATTTACGGACATCTTTAACCAGTCCCTACTCCGCTCCGAGGTCCCCACCTGCTTCAAGAAGACCATGATCATACCGGTACCAAAGAACCAGGCAACGTGCCTCAATGACTACCGTCCGGTGGTCCTGACTTCGAGAGGTTGGTCATGAAGCACATCACCTTCATACTCCCAGAACGCCTTGATCTACTCCAATTCGCATACCTCCGCAACCGGTCCACAGCAGACGCAATCTCCCTGGCCCCACACTCATCCCGAGAGCATCTCGACAAGAAGGACTCCTACATCAGACTCCTATTTATTGACTACAGCTCCACCTTCATAACCATAATCCCAGCCAAGCTCATATCAAAGCTCCAAAACCTAGGACTTGGCTCCTCACTCTGCAACTGGATCCTCGATTTTCTGACCCACAGACCACATTCAGTAAGAATAAACAACAACACCTCCTCCACAATAGTCCTCAATACCGGGGCCCCGCAAGGCTGCGTACTTAGCCCCCTACTATCCTCCCTATACACACACAACTGCATGGCAAAATTTGGTTCCAACTCCATCTACAAGTTTGCTGACGGTACGACCATAGTGGCCCGGATCTTGAATAACAATGAGTCCGAATACAGGAGGGAGATAGAGAACCTAGTGGAGTGGTGCAGCGACAAAAACCTATCCCTCAATACCAGCAAAACTAAAGAGCTGGTCAATGACTTCAGGAAGCAAAGTACTGTACACACCCCTGTCAGCATCAACGGGGCCGAGGTGGAGATGGTTAGCAGTTTCAAATTCCTAGGGGTACACATCTCCAAAAATCTGTCCTGGTCCACCCACGGCGACACTACCATCAAGAACGCACAACAGCGCCTATACTTCCTCAGGAAACTAAGGAAATTCGGCATGTCTACAATACCTCTTACCAACTTTTACAGATGCACCATAGAAAGCATCCTATCTGGCTGCATCACAGCCTGGTATGGCAAACGCTCGGCCCAAGACCGCAAGAAACTTCAGAGAGTCATGATCACAGCCCGGTCCATCACACGAACCTGCCTGCCATCCAATGACTCCATCTACGGAAAGCGGGAAGCTGTAGCCATCTAAGATGGCCACCTGCAAAGGACCATGGGAATTATGGCCAACCTAGGACTCAGACAGATACACAGCCTATGTGTATCTAAAACACAGGTAACCAGACCTGACCGACACCCCCGCTTGTTTACATTTCAATGGCCCATTTTCCCAGAACAATAGGACTCCAATCAAGCAACCGGTACAGCCACAGACTGATCGGCGCCACTCCCCTTACTCAGAAAAGACAACTGCCAAGGTCAATGACTGCTAAGGACCTGTCCAGCTACCAAGGCACCCGCCCCTTTATTGGTCGAAATCGAAGAGAGTGATCAGACCCTGTCGAACTATTGGGTCCAAGGTTAAGGACCGCCCCAAAGAGCGCAAAGTCCCGGAGGGATAAAGAAAGAACACAGCCATGTGTTCTGTCTCTCTTGGATCCGGCCTGTGCCACCCAATTACAGCAGGAACAGCCAACTAAGTTCAAGACCAACGATCGCCACCTGACGGATGAGCCCAGCAGAGACACAGCCACTTTCTTCGAACCAGCCAAGTGAAATCCAGATAAAGGCCTTTATCCATTTGCACAGTGCCGGTCGCCCCGAAGTATAGTTTATTGTAGCTGATAAGTGTAGTTTAACTCGTAGTAGATATTGTGTTTGCATGTCGAGATAACTCTTGTGTATGTAAATAAAACATCTTTTGAACTAACTAACTGGTTGTGTGGTCATTTGGACCCTCCCACCCGGCTTACTCACTCTTCCAACTTCTTCCTTCGGAAAGGAGATACAAAAGTCTGAGAACACACACAAACAGACTCAAAACAGTTTCTTCCCCACTGTTACCAGACTCCTAAATGACCCTCTTATGGACTGACCTCATTAACACTACACCACTGTGTGCTTCAACCGATGCCGGTGTTATGTAGTTACACTGTGTAACTACATTGTGTATCTTGTGTTGCCCTATGATGTATTTTCCTTTATTTCCTTTTCTTTTCATGTGCTTAATGATCTGTTGAGCTGCTCGCAGAAAAATACTTTTCACTGTACCTCGGTAAACGTGACAATAAACAAAATCTTAATCCAAATCCAATATGTTTCTTGTGGCAAGTGCCCTGTTTAGCCCAAATGTCTTACTCAAGTTGACACTAAGACACAGTAATGGACATTCCTACACTAGTTTTTTGACAGCATTCTTTGTTAATGATGTATTCAATTTATGATGTATGTAATTATAGTTATGCAATCATTATAATTCATTGGTCTCAGTTTTCCACTTCATACAGTCCATATGCGAGGAATATTTTGAATGCACCCACCTGTCACACTGCCGGCATTGTATAATAAGCTCCTCCTCCCTGTAGTTCTTATTGCAGACTGGGCAGACAGCCAAGCTGGCACAAGGAGCACACTGCGTGTAATTGTTCTGCCATTCACACTTGAAACCAGGTGAGGTTGCTTCACACTGCATGCAAGAAACACACCTACAAAATTAAGAGAAGGCTGATTGCAACACAAGAGTGTGATTTGACCTCAACAGACAGATCTTGAAGAATCTAACAGTGGTCCAATGTTTAAGGATTGAATAGTAAATACCAAAGAGGTTAGATCTCCAGACACGGCAATAACATAGTATGTATGCAGAAAGTCATATTTTGGAGTAACGACACCATTTTCTTGCTACTTCATCTTCAAATAAAATTGTTTAAGTGAGAATATTCAAATATTTAAAACTCATTATGGCAATATAAATAACATCTATCCAGCTGTGTTGAATCCAAATTATGAGGAACATTAATCCTGAAATCAACCTCGTTTCACATGTATTAATTTTAACAGGACAGCAAGAATACACATGAAAACTAGTGGGTCACGATTGATAAACAAATTCAGAGCATGACCAAAGTTAACTTGCTACCTTGTTGATATATTACATGGGCAGTACGGTAGCACTGTGGTTAACACTATTGCTTCACAGAGCCAGGGACCCAGGTTTGATTAATGGCTTGGGTCACTGTCTGTGCGGAGTCTCCATGTTCTCTCCCTGTCTGCAAGGGTTCACTCCAGCCCTCCAATTTCCCTCCACAAGTCCCGAAAGACGTGCTTGTTAGGTGAATTGGACATTCTGAATTCTCCCTCAGTGTACCCGAACAGACGCCAAAGTGTGGATTCTTGCATTTCTCAAATTGAAATATAATTGTTTTAACAAAGTACTGACATGAAAATATTTAAAAACAACAATCAAACTTGTAACATTATGAGACCATAAGACATAGGAGCAGAATTCGGCCACTCGGCCCATCGAGTCTGCTCCGCTATTCTTGATACTTTTCTCATCCCCATTCTCCTGCCTTTCCCCCATAACCCCTGATCCCCTTATTAATCAAGAACTTATCTATCTGTGTCATAAAGACACTCCTTGGAGACACTCAGCACTATTGGCACTGAGTTGTCAGTGATTTGGCCTCCACAGCCTTCTGCAGCAAAGAGTTCCACAGACCCACCACCCTCTAGCTGAAAAAATTCCTCTTCATCTCGGTTTTAAATGATCGTCATTTTAGTTCTAGTTTTTCCTACTAGTGGAAACATCCTCTCCACGTCCACTCCATCCAGACCTCGCAGTATCCTGTAAGTTTCAGTAAGATCTCCCCTTATCCTTCTAAACTACGAGTCCTCAACCGTTCCTCATACGACAGGCTCTTCGTTCCAGGGATCATTTTTGTGAACATCCTCTTGACCCTTTCGAAGGCCAGCACGTCATTCCTTAGATACGGGGCCCAAAACTGCTCACAATACTCCAAGTGGGGTCTGGCCAGAGCCTTGTACAGCCTCAGAAGTACATCCCTGCTCTTGTATTCTAATCCTCTCAACATAAATACTCTTTGAGCGCTCCTTCATTTTTATATTTTCAAATATTTTGTACCTTAATATCAGAATATTATTGCAAGTCCATTTAACTTACTTGATATTGCAGTGTGGCCTACTGTGCATGAGGGTATTTATTGCCCAATTACAAGCCCATGACCGAAAAGGAAACATCTGACTCCCTGCAAAGTTCTAATATGAAAAGACCCCATCAACATCTCCAGATAACATGATCTCAAGGCCAGCTGAAAAGGACTCAATTTCCAGGATTACTTCCCCATGAATTATCCTTGAGAATGAAACTTTTTTTTTTAACGGACTTCTGAAGCAGACTCGTCAGGATGGGAATCTGCTATTTACTTCTCTATAATACTGAGGACCGCAGGGCTCAAACACTTACAAATATAAAGTTAAGGTGTACAGAAGGTACATATCAAAAGGCAAACCATTAAAAAAAATATAAACTGAAAAATATTTAAACTGAAGGGTACTGGTAATGGCTGTAAGCTTGCAATGGTGGCAGGAATTCCTGAATTTTGGAGAGAACAAGATTAGGAATCAGCCAGAGTTGAGGTGAATGCTCCGTTGAATTACAACTAGCAACCCTTAATTTGTCTCACCATCGGCCAACCCGAGTTTCCTCACTGTACTCGCTCCCTCTCAGTTTGGGAACCTGTGACATAGAAGCTCAGGTTCTCAAACGATGAAGTAGCTTTTCCTGTGGCTCATCCTTTTGACTGCAAGTCAACTGGATCAACATCTTCCTGAAGGAAAGCACAGTTGCCACTTCTGTCAAGTGTATATGAATTAGAAACAATACATAAATATGAAAGATTTGGTTGCTGCCAAGCACAATGGGATGCTCCGCATCAGATTTTTACCCCTCACTTAAAAACACACCTATTCCTCCAGCTTGCACATTTCCAGGTGAATGTTTCTTCTGTCAAAGCACCAAATGTAACTGCTCCAAATCCATTCCACATTTTCCTCCCAATATCTAATCAAAGTTTCTGCACATTTTAACATAAAGATTGGCCGAAAAGCTTTTGTTTGAATGTATATCTTGGTAAAGTTGACATAATCCCAGATGGCCCCAGACTGGTGGTGATTTAATTTGAGGATCGCCACATCTCAGGCGAGGGGCAAGGTTGAGAAGGTGAGGCCTTCATGAATAACCTCAGCCAGTACAGGAACTGAACCCACGCTGCTGGTCTTCCTCTGCATCATGAACCAGCTATCCAGCCCACTGAGCTAAACCAGCCCTGGGTAAGCACTCCATTAAACTTGCTACCTTTCTCCAGTATTATTTCAGTCATGTCTGAAAAGGTGAAAATTATATTAATAGCTTTCTTCAATTGCAATATTGAAATGACTTTAAATTAACCTTTTGAAATATTTGTGATCAGTTTGTCGCTTCATATTATCGGCAGGCCACATTCATATACACCTGACCAGATTAATTGGCTTCTTTACAAAATTAATTAAAGAAACTACTAATGGCCCACTGCTGCAATTCATGTTTTTTGTCCATCTTCACTTTACTACTATTAGTTTATTCAATCATATCCCTATTAAAAATTTCTCAGCATGGATATACAATTTTCCAAATAAGCTATTTATTCTCTGTTTTATTGTTATCGCTTCTACATGCATTGCTTTCAACAGCACTTTTACAAAAATAATCTTTTCCAATGAACATACCATCGGCATTTCCAGCCACCTTTGGGGACTGTCTGTAAAGGTGGATCCAAGCAATAGGTGTGATAGCTGATGTCGCAATCATCACAGAGAAGCAAACGGCCTGGATCAGAGGCTTTCCCACAGGACTCACACACCGTACATTCTAGACATCGCCAGCCTTTACTCAGCACCACTTTGGTGATCTGTACAGGAGAAGAAAAATAGCTTCAATGCTTATCCACCACATCAAGTTTATGTGCAGTCACACCCTAAGCCTCTTGACTACCGTGAGCACCTAGTAGAAGAGTAGACCCTGGTGCATTGCTAGTAGAAGAGTAGACCCTGGTGCATTTATAAGCTGGCCATTCAAATTACACAGTAAGAAGTCTTACAACACCAGGTTAAAGTCCAACAGGTTTGTTTCAAACATGAGCTTTCGGAGCGCAGCTCCTTCCTCAGGTGAATGGCGAGGTATGTTCTCACTAATCTCACTAAGTCGGCATTTACAAGAGCCATAATGGCAAAGCTTGAACCTTACCTCCCAGGCCGAAGGCAACAGTAGAATACCCAAGACCTGTGCATTCATTTATTTGAGGATTGCTCTGGAAGATGATCCCTACATCCTGTTTTCATGTGCACTACTCTTCTTTGATGTGTCAGTTTCTAGGCCTCCCAAAAATCAAAATCAATCTACATGCTTCCTGTCTTAATTGACGAGTACCAACTGGAGGAAATATGGGAGGTGTAACTTTTAAATGAATAATGAATTGAGGTTTTGATGTGACTGTAGAGAGTATACTTTGGTTTGAAATCTTTTGGCTTTGATCTCTGAAAAAAAATAGGGTTGACTTTTACATGAGCTTTATGAAAAAACATTCTTTTGGGCCAAAAATCATGCGTTAAGACTTTTACATGAGATAATTTTTTACCCAAGTGTTTAGTGTATAAGAAAAGATCATTCTGCAAGGAAACGTCAAAGCAGTATTATAGGGGACCAAAAAGAAAATGCTGGAAAATCTCAACAGATCTGGCAGGATCTGCAGGGAGAGAGAAGAGCTAACGTTTCGAGTCCAGATGACCCTTTTATCCAGTATTATAGTGGGCTCCATGAAGGCATTTTCAGTCAGCAACTCCAATTCAAAGGTTATCAAAGGTGATCACTCAGCAGTGCTTTGGAAAAGCAGAATATGTCTATTGATTTTGCCACCTACAAGTTGGAATGAGTGCTACTGCCCAATCTTTAAGTATGCACAGTTATTGACATGATATATTGGCTCAAGAGTTATCAGAGGTCTAAAGAGAAAATTGTTTTGAAGCTGCCTTGTACATGCGAATAGATAAATAAGAATTGCAATAAACAAAGGGCAGCACATGGCGCAGTGGTTAGCACTGGGACTACGGCGCTGAGGACCCGGGTTTGAATCCTGGCCCTGGGTCACTATCCGTGCAGAGTTTGCACATTTTCCCTGTGTCTGCTTGGGTTTCACCCCCACAACACAAACATGTGCAGGACAGGTGGATTGGCCACACTAAATTGGCCCTTAATTGGAAAACAAAATAATTGGGTACTCTAAATTTATATTAAAAAGAAGAATTGCAATAAACAGGATTGCAATGCAACTTAAGTGATGACCTACAGAACTATGGAAGTTTTTTAACAGAGTAATCCAAAGCAAACCCTGGAGCATTCCTCCCTCCCTCATCCTTGTATCTTCCTTTGCTCCAACTATGTATCCAATTTCCCCTTCTGCCAGAAGATCATCAAACTAATCAATTAGTTAACCTCTAAAAGAAACAGCACACAGCCATACATCAACCCTTGCTCAGAAGAAACCTACTTGGAGGAACCTCTTGATTGAAGGGACGCAATTCTTCAAGGACAATCGGAAAAAGATCCTGAAAAAGGAATACCTGCGACCTAGGGTCCAAGGACCGATTCCACCTCGAAGATGTGGCTCTAAGATCGGGCTCATTAGCAATGCATGACCCACAGAAACCATGACCAGTAATACGGAGTTGCTTAGTTGGACAATCATAACTCATTAGCGAGTGACCGCCGAAGATTGGCTGAATATGTAGCGAAGGGTGTGAACAAATTCTTATTTTACTAGGCTGATTTGTGTGCAGTACTAAAGAAAATTACAAATGGTGACAAGATTTGCAACTTTTATGGGCGAGACTGGGTTTAATAATTTTTCCTCTCTCCTCAGATGGTGATTCATCATTATTTCAGTTGCAGACTGATTCCATTTTCTCACGATCCAATACTCAGGTGTCAGGATATTGATGCATGCAGCAAATATCAAATGTTGACCATAAAATAAAATAAAGCATGCTTCCTGGTAGAGGAGAATGCCTCTTCATTTCAATTACCAAGGGTAGATGCAGAGTGTTGGTAAAATACAAATTGAGATTTCAGTGTGTAAATATACTCATGGTTGAAACTTACAGGTTAGGTCTTGGACTCATTTCACCCCCTCCTCAGCAATTGAAGATAGGCAATTTTTAAAATTCACAACATAAATTTTGAAAGAGATGCATCAATTTAAAAAAAATAATTGTATAAAGTTCCAGAGGAGCATTACCAAGGATGAGGGACTTCTGTGATGAGTAGAGATTGGAAAGTTAAGACTATTCTTGGAACAGAGAAGAATAAAACATGACCTTATAGGGGTTTCAAATTGAGAGATTTTGAACCTATTCTCTCTGGCAAATGAATAAATAATCAGAGGTCATGATTCAAAATCATTGGCAAAACGTACAGAGGGAAGATGAAGAGAATTCTTCCACTCAATTGTTGAGATTTTCTAATTTTTTAATTTGTTCACGGAATGTGGGCGCCAAAGGTTCATCCCTAATTATCCCGACGAAGAAAGTTGAGGTCTGGTGAAGGCATTCCAACAGTAATTTCATAAGTGTTTGGTACAATTGGGTGGTTTGGCAGGATATTCCAGAGAACAGTTAAAAACCAACCACATTGCTGTAGGTCCAGAGTCACGTATAGGTCAGGCGTTGGTGAACCAGGTGGGGTTTTACAACATAATGAAAGCAAAATCCTGCGGATGCTGGTAATTTGAAATAAACAAAAAATTTCTGCAAAAACTCAGCAGGTATGACAGCATCTGTGGAGAGAGAAACAGTTAAAGTTTTGAGTCCACATTATTCTTCTTCAGAGCTGAAGAAAGGTGGAAATGCAATGGATTTTACGCTGTTGAAGAGGAGGGTGGAGTTGGTGGGGCAAAATAGATCATGGATAGTGGGAGCTCAAGAGAGATTTGAAAAGTATGTGATAGACACAAGACAAAGGGAGTGTTAAAGACTAAGGAAGGTGCTAATAGTGACATAGGTAGGAGCAGAAGATGTCAACAGCAGAACAAGGGCCAGTGCTCTCTGAAAGCAAAACACATGAACAAGTTACAGATTTGCCCTGTGGCAGGAGGAGGTTGGGAAAAAAAAATCAAAACAGAGTGTTCTGGTCTGAACTTGTTGAACGCAACGCTAAGTCCAGAAAGCTAAGTGCCCAACTGGAAGATGAGATGCTGTTCTTCCAGTTAGCAATGGGTTTCACTGGAACATTACAGCAGGCCAAGGTCAGAAATGTGGGCACGAGAGCAAGATGGTGAATTGAAATGGTTTACATCAGAAAGGTCATGCATGTAGAGTGAGAAAACGTGTTCTGCAAAGCGCTCACCCAGACAGTGACCAGTATAGAGACCACTACATTGGGAGCAGTGAGTGCAGGTGACCAAATTGAACTCAGTGCAAATGAATCGCTACTTCATCTGGAAGGGCTTTTATGACAATTTGATAATTGAAAATGAAAAAATGAAAATCGCTTATTGTCACGAGTAGGCTTCAATGAAGTTACTGTGAAAAGCCCCTAGTCGCCACATTCTGGCGCCTGTCCGGGGAGGCTGGTACGGTAATTAACTGGTACGTAATTATGTGGTCATCAGCACTGACATAGCTTTATAATTCTAGATTTATTTCATTAACTGAATTTAAATTTCTAGCTGCACTGGTGGGATTTGAACACGTCTCTATAACATCAGTCCAGTGGTCTAGAATGCTACTCTAGCAATATAACCACAAGGCACTAGCCCAGTAACTTGGCTGAGCAACACATGCCCATTGAAAATGACACAACTTAAGCTTTATCTTCCAGATTCAAGGCAAGCAGAAACATCTCTTACCTTAATACTGACACAGTAGGGATGGTAACACTGGCCACATTGAGAGCAAACAAGCAGTCTTCCTTCTGAACCTTTCCCAAAGCTTCCACAGACAACACACATATCCTGAAATTACATTAATCAACAGATCAGACGATGCCCATTTGGTCTTGCGCATGGAGGGGAAAGAATCAGGTCAAACCTATACTTTCAATTGATATAGGATATCAAAAAGGTTAATACGTCCTTGGTGATTGTATCTCCATAGCTTTAAACTTTCTCCAAAATCAAGCTTTTTGACCAGTATTTCAGTTGTCCCTTTTAATTACCTTGCAGCTCAATATCGTTTCCCTTAAGCTACCTCCAATTTGAATTTAAATTTTGATTTTTCATTAAGAATGCTTTACAACTACAAGTTGATATACAATGCAAATAAATTACTGTAGGCAAGATCAGATCACAATCACTATAATAGAACAGTGACTATGGTCACATCTTTATTGTTACCTGGTTAAGTCTATCACAGTTTTCATAAAAAAACAAATTGGCTTTGAAAAAGATTCATCCAGACTTGAAATGTTGGCGTCGTTCTCACTCCACATATGATGCCAGACCTGCTGAGATTGTCCAGCATTTTCTGTTTTTGTCTCAGTTTTTATAACTAGAGCTTCCATTATTTTAAATCAGTGTTTGAATACCCCAGTCTTTCCTTCCACCCTATAATCGTTAAGGCCTTAAACGTTACGGTTACTGAATAAGCGGCATTCAATTTTTGTTAGATGAAAGTTTGAGACTTTTACTCTGTAATCTTCCATTACAAGCATGAAGTTTGGTCATAAAATCAAAAAGTGACAACATTCAGCCAAAGCTGTAAAAAAACAGTAGGTTAATCCTTTACCTAACTATAGTTTGATTTTCATACTGCTGAGCATGCAAGGTTAAAAAGAAATAGGAGTAATGTCCTTTGAGCTTGATATGGTATTCCGCAAGATCCTGGCTGATCATCTACAATACCTAAAACTCCACCTTTCAGTGCTATTCATATAGCCTTTAGCTCCCTTAATACCCAGTAATCTATTGACCTCTATATTAAAAAGTCTCAAACAAGTATCCAAAGCTGTGAGACAAAGACTTCCACGGTTCATTGTCATTTGAGTGGAGAAATTGCTTGCCTAAATGGTTAACTATTTATTCTGACACTGTGACCTCTAGTTCTAGACTCCTCAGCCAGAAGCATGCTCTTAGCTTCTACCTCATCAAGTCTCTGAAGCATTTAAAAGTTTTCAAGGAGTTCACCTCCTGTGCTTCCAAATTCTAAGAAGTATGGAGTCATAGAGTCTTCAGCACAAAATGAGGCCCTTTGACCGATGGTGTCTGCACCGGCCATCAAACGCCTATCTATTCTAATCCCAATTGTCAGCACTTGATCCATAGCCTTGTATGCAATGGCATTTCAAGTGCTCACTTAAATGCTTGTAAAATGTTCCCACCTCTACCACCCTTTCAGGCAATTATTTCCAGATTCCCACCACCCTCTGGGTAAAAAAAGTTTTCCTCAAATCCCCTCTAAATCTCCTGCCCCTTGGTATTAACCCCTTTATTAAAGGGGAAAGGTTACTTCATATCTACCTTCATAATTTTGTACATCTTGATCAGGACCCCCCCCTTCAGCCTTCTCTGCTCAAAGGAAAACAACCCCAGCTTAACGACCCTCTGTTCTGAGCTGAAACGCCCCACCCCAAGCAACATCCTGGTGAATCTCCTCTGCACCCTCTCTAGTACAATCACATTCTTCCTATTGTGTGATGATCAGAACTGCACACAGTACTCTAGCTTGGCCTAACCAGCGTTTTATATAGTTCCGTCATAACCTCCTGGCTCATATTCTATGCCTCACGAATAGAGGCAATATGTCTTCTTAACCACCATATCTAACTGTCATGTTACCTTCAAGGATCTTTCGACATGCACCCCAATGTCTCTCTGGTCCTCTGTACTTCATGGCATCCTACAGTTCATTGTGAATTCCTTCGCTTTTCTCATCCTCCCAAAATGCATCACCTCACACTTGAGGGTTATACTCCATTTGTCACTGTTCCAACCACCCGGAACAGGCGCCGGAATGTGGCGACTAGGGGCTTTTCACAGTAACTTCATTTGAAGCCTACCTGTGACAATAAGCGATTTTCATTTCATTTCATCTGACCAGCCTGTCTAAATTGTCCTGTTATCTAAGATTGTCCTCCTTGCTATTTACCACACAACCAATTTTCATGTCATCTGCAAACTTACTGATCATACCTCCTAATTTCACATCTAGTTCATTAATGCACACTACAAACAGCAAGGGTCCAAGCAGTACACCATTGGATACAGGCGTCCAGTCACTAAAACAACCATTGACCATAAACCTTACTTGAGACAAAGTAAATTTTGGATCCAATTTTCCCTGGATCCCATGGGCTCTTACCTTCTTGACCAATCTCCATGCAGGAACTTGTCAAAAGTCTTACTGAAATCCATGGACTACAATCAACTATACTTCCTTCATCTACACACCTAGTCACGCCCTCGAAAAATTCAATTAAATGTGTTGGACATGATCGGCCCTTGACAATGCCATGCTGACTATCCTAGATTAATTCTTGCCTCTTCAAGTGGAGATTAATTCGGACCCTCAAAGTTTTCTCCAATAATTTCCCTACCATTGATGTTAGACTCACTGGCCTTTATATACCTGTTTTTTTCCCTATTCCCTTCTTGAATAATCATAGCATCATATCATGGAATTTACAGTGCAGAAGGAGGCCATTCTACCCATCGAGTCTGCACCGGCTCTTGGAAAGAGCACCCTACCCAAGGTCAACAACTCCACCCTATCCCCACAACCCAGTAACCCCACCCAACACTAAGGGCAATTTATCATGGCCAATCCACCTAACCTGCACATCTTTGGACTGTGGGAGGAAACCGGAGCACCCGGAGGAAACCCACGCATACACGGGGAGGATGTGCAGACTCCGCACAGACAGTGATCCAAGCCGGAATTGAACCTGGGACCCTGGAGCTGTGAAGCGATTGTGCTATCCACAATGCTACCATGCTGCCCATGTTACCACATCAGTTGTCCTGATGTGGCCAGAGAGGATTTGAAAATTAGCGTCAGAGCCCCTGCAACCTCCTCCCTTGCCTCACACAGCAACCTAGGATACATCTCATCTGAGCCCGGAAATCTATCCACTTTTAAGGCCGTTAAAACCGTTAATATCACCTCCCTCCCAATGCAAATTTGTTCAATTATATCACAGTCCCCTTCGTTGATTTCTATACCTAGATCTAGATTGCTTCTCAATCTCTCATTATCGGACAATCCCCTGAACTCAGGAATCAGTTTTTGAACCTTTGTTGTATCCCCTCTAAGGCAAGTATTTGCAGCTTCTTTGTATCCTCCTCGCAGTTTACATTGTCTCTTAATTTTGTATGAACAGCAAACTAGGATGCAGTACACCTGGTCATCTAAATCGTTAATGTAGATTGCAAATAGCCGAGGCCAAGCAGCGAACTTTGAGGTACCTCAATAGTCACAGCCTGCTATCCTGAGAATGATCCATTCATTCCTACATTTTTATCTGGTAACCAATCCTCACTCCTATGCGCCCTAATTTTGAAGACTATGCTTTAGATTGTCGAAGGTGAATAGGATTTTACTAAACCAACTTTTTATTATTCCACCAAGAACTTTCTTCCTTACCTGTTTTAAAGTAAATTTGTCACTTGTAGAGAACAGAACAACGGTGTTGTGCATGGAGTTTTCATCCTCATCCTTATTAACGATTATTTCCATGGCACCAGCCTGCAGTGGAAAGTGCACAATTACTATTAGCTATCTTTTCTAATTAAATAAACGCCACCCTTCTTTAAAACACAGGTTTAGCGCAGCAGAGCAAGGCCAACAGTGCAGGTTTAATTCCAGTATCAATTGTGGTTATTCACGTAGGCCTGCCTTCTCAACCTTGCCCCTCGCCTGAGGTGTGGTGATTCTCAGATCAAAGCAGTCAATTCTCCCCTCAAAGGGGAAAGGATTTGGGACTATGCAACTTTTTTTCTTTATTTGTTTATGGATATGGGCGTCGCTGGCTGGGTCAGCATTATTCCCCATCCCTGAAGGCATTTAAGAGTCAGCCACATAGGGTGGCACGGTGGAGTGTGGTTTTCACTGCTGCCTCACGGGTGCAGAGGACCCAGTGTCGAGCCCGGCCCTGGGTCCCTGTCCGTAGAGCTTGCACATTCTCCCCGTTTCTGCGTGGGTCTCACCACCACCCAAAGATGTGCAGGGTGGGTGGATTGGCCATGCTAAATTGTCCCTTAATTGGAAAAAAATAACTTCTAAAAAATCACCCACATTGTTCCGGGTCTGGAGTCACATGTAGGCCAGACCACGTAAGGCTGACAGATTTCCTTCCCTAAAGGACATTAGTGAACCAGATGGACTTTTACGACAATTGACAATGGTTTCACAGTTATCATTTGATTTTTAATTCCAGATTTTTATTGAATTCAAATTATACCACCTGTCCTGGTGGGATTCGAGCCCAGGTAACCCGAGCATTACCCTGGGTCTCTGGATTATTAGTCCTGCGACAATACCACTGTCTTCCCTTAATTGAACAACAATTAAGAACTTTGCACCTGTAGGGGACCTTACTCCACAAACCTCCCATTTCATAGTGGCTGAGAGCAGCTAAATCAACATGACAAGGAATTAAACCTTACTGGACTGTATTATCCAGACCACTAACACAAAGTTTAGCCAGATTCATCAGAGGCAGTTCCTCCCATTACTTATCATCCATTTTGGAATGGGTATCACATTTCTTTGTGCAAGAGTTTGGCGTTAATACCAATACCACACATCCTGATCTCAGCAGCATTAGTCAAAATACAGAACTTCAGTGAGAACCTCAAACTGAATACCAGACCAAGAGGAGAATGACACCCCATTTCCCAGCCAAGGATCAGCTATAATATGGAAGATCAATAAGAAGAAAAAAGTACAAAACATCAGGTAAATACATAAGCGTAAGATGATATTTTTCACAGTTCACCCTTTCATTCTGCTTTCCATCATTTTTGTACAACTGGGACCTAGTAACAATACACTTGACTTGGAGAGTCACTTGTGATAATGCAGCTACTCGTGATAATTTTCAAAATCTTGATGCAACGGAAACCAATTTCAATCAATACTGATATTAATTATTTCAATATCATTCCATGATTTTTTATCACAATTTAATTCACCAGTTAAGCATAATTGAAAATCCCTAACCGATATTCGGAATCGACCAAAAAAAGAGCCAAAAAGAATTATCTTATAAATGGTTTTGCTAAACCAGGTAAAAATGGGGGAAGGGTGCATATGGAAGAAGAGAATTAACTTTTTAATTAATATAAAAGGATAACAATTCACTCTCAACCGTCCCAGTAAATCAATGAAAATTTAACCGTTCTCAACTCGTGCTGAGGAGCAAACTTAAAAGCTGTTTAATAAATGCAATTGACGATACTGGATGATTATGAAACCTCATACTTTCATCAGTAAAGCACCCATCTGCCGAAGGGAAAGAACAGGTTTCCTTTTTTCCCCCGATGTGCTGAGTGTAAAAGAAACATTCTAGATCTTACAGAATTCACAAATGTTTCTCTACCCCAGTGCACAGTGTAAGTTCAGTCATTGAGCATGCTAAAGGCAGAGATCAACAGATTTCTAGACACTAATTACATCAGGGAATACTGGATAGCATGGAAAAATGGTATTGAGGTAGATGACTAGTCAAGATCTAGTTGCATGACTTGAGGGACTGAATGGCCTGGTCCTGTTCCTACGTTCCAGCAGAGTGGAGTCAAGTGGTAATATTATAAAATAGGCCAACAGGACCTGGAGGTAAAATTACAATACGAAGCAGAATATAACTAACATAGTTGAAAGCCAATAAAATGCCTTTGAAGATTATTACCAGGATTAATTTGACAAATAACTAATTACACCATAACATCATTATCATCAATAGTAGACTATGGTATTTGGTAGACTAATTTCCCTTTGAATAAATAAAATTCATCCCTAAAAAGGGAAACAGAAAGTACACTTACTCCTGGTGTTATAGCAGCACCAATGCCATTTTTCAGTTTTGACCTGCCTCTAACTCCCCGACCAGGATGTCCTGTACCACGTGGCCTCTTCTTCCCAGGAAAGCCAGCGCCACGACCCTATTGAAAGCAACACTTCAGAAAAGTCCAGTTTTGAATACAATACATCCACGATATTTCTCGAGACTAATAACAACTTGCAATTACACAGCATCTTTAAAGTAATAAAACATCCCAAGGTGCTTCACGGCGGCATTAATAAAACAGAACAGGACACCGAAGCATATAAAGAAATAATAGGCCAAATGTACAAATGCTTGGTCAGAAAGGTAGGTTTTAAAGAGTGACTGAAAGGAAGAGAGAGAGATCGAAAGGGGAAGAGGGTTAAGGAAGGAATTTCAGGGCCTAGGGTCCAGGCAACGGAAAGCATGTGCATCAATGAACAGCATTGAAAACTGGGGATCTGAGGAGGCCAAAATTATATGAGCTCATGTAGGGTCGTAGCGCCGGAGGAGATTAAAGTTCAGAAGGGACCAGTCTGTGTAGTGGTTTGAAAACAAGGATGACAACTTTGAAATGTAGGTGTTGCTTAACCGAGAGCTATAGTAGGTTAGCAAGCACAGAGCTAATAGGTGAAAGGGATTTGGTGTGAGTTTGGACAGGGGTAGAAGAATTTTCGGTTACCTCAAATCTGTAAAGAGTAGAATGTGTAATGTCAGCCAAGGATGGGTGGGTGGGTTGGTCAATTGATCAGTAGATAGATAAGAACAGAACCAGGCAAGTGCAGTCCCACCCCATCAACTGGCTAATAGCAGAGAGGTGCTGGAGGAAAATGGTCTAATCAACTGTGTCAAAGGATGCAGACATGTCAAATAGGGCAATGAGAGGTAGTTTGCTTTTATCACAGTCACATAAGAGACCTATTTAAATATTGTGCTGGGGTGGAAAACTGACTGGAAGATGGAAAGATGGGTAGAAATTTCGAACTCAAAAAACAGGTGATGAAAGTAAAGGAAAGTTGGAGATGAGGGGGTAGCTTGCAAGGACAGAGGGGTGATGACAGCAGATTTGGAGAGAGGGACAGAACCTGAGGAGAGACAACTATTGAATGCTGGCAGATATGCGAGCCGGGTAGGGAAGTTGGGTGGTCAATAGTTTAATGGCAATAGGATCAAGACAGCATTAAAGTATTTATCTTGCCTACCTGTATTTACTTTACAATAAATGAAAGATAACAAGTACTAATTTACGCACTATTAAAAATAAATTATCAGGTAAACGTTTTGTCAATAATTATCATGAACAAAACTAGATTATCGGCCTTCAATATTGCCTACCTTATTCTTTGAAAATATTTAATGTTTAAGAGACATTAGGTTAGATCTCTTCAATAGGGATGATGATAATTACAAGAATAGTGTACTTTAAAAGTTCTATATGCAGTCAGCTGGCAAAACAATGTTTTTCTTACAAGCACATTGCAAATTAGTCACGGCTCTTAGATCAGTTCTCATGTCTTTTTGAAGGACCACATTTGCAAATTAAATATTAACCCACAAGCCCTAAAAATCAGTGGAGAGGATTGGGAACTATACTCAAGGAAGAATACAGAATCCCAATGTTATTGTTAAATAACATGGACTTGTACGGTAAAAACACATTTCTAGAAAATCTACAAATTGAGCCACAAGGCCTCGTTAGTGACAAAAAAACTTAAGACATTGCCACCTTCATTGGTCTATTGTTTCAGCAAATGGTAAGCTCCTCCTCTGCAGTCACTTATTCAGACATTTGGTTGGGGGAAAGGAGAGTTCCATGGGCTTCAGTCTTCTCTATGACTTTGTGCAAATGCATTTTCTTCACTTTATAAGACTGGACAACAAAAACAGGACATCTGTTTTGACTTTTGAAACTATAACCATGCCTGATTTGTCCTGAACTTCGAGCCAGATCACCGGATTGCAATCAAGTGCAGGATCACAGGCCATTTTTCCTTCTCCTGGAAGTCTAACATTGGTCCACAGAGACAACAAAGCTTGGGTGGAAAACAAGCTTTTGACGATGAAATTGCAATAAATTAAAGGCATCCATTAGTGCAGTTGTTAATGATGAGTGGGTTTTACTTTCTATAGAATCTATTATTGTTTCTAACCAAGCAGTTTAAAACACTCCCACAAGCCATGCAAAGTATATTGCTGTTGGAAAGGGAAGAGGAAAGAAGGGACTTGAGAATCAAAAAGAAGTTACTGCACAGTTGTGGAGGTTATTTCATTCCTATCAATATTGTATGCCAGATATCTAAATATATCCTCCACGGTGAAATCTACAATCAATCTTTAAATGGTGCAGTAACAGAAAATATCTTTGCCCATAATCTCTTTAAAAAGAGATTATAGATTATAATTTTGAGGGTAACAATACTGGATGAGTTCCAAGGATCGCTCTAACTGATGAACAAAATTTGATGTCACTGCTCAAACTGTTAAAACTGGTACCACAACAGCAGAAGAAACAAACTCTGCTAGTTACTTTCTAGGAAAAGGGTTTCCTATACTCTTTTTATAAAATTTATAAGTCAATAGTAGATACTGTGACTTGTAAACGCACACCCAAGATGACTGCAGCAAACCTTCAGGCCATGAGGCTGAAGTCATATTGGGTGCACATATATTTGGAAAGTAACCTGCATGCATCTTAAAATTAGTCAACTGATACTTTGGTCCAGATGAGAGCTAACCTCTAATGTGAGATCTTCAACAAGTCAGTTGCCCACAATTCAAAACCTGAGATACAATCTGACTGCTCTGTTACTGGCAGTAAATGGATCAACATAGAAGAGGCAATGACAAAGATAAAAACAGTTGAGGTAGACGATTTACCACAACCTTCCAGAGACATTTCTGATCTCACTATCACAGCATTTAACACACTCAACTTATGAGAGAGTGTTTCCCTCAAGTATCCTTCTCAGAGATCATTATTATCCTATATGAAGTGCATCCTGAAATGGTATTTTTACTACTTTGTACCTACTATCCATCTTGTTTCAATTAATAAAATTTTCTGGATTAATCTCTTTATTTGACTGAGCATCTTTTATATCTCTATGAAGTCCCCTCCCACTTGCAAGGTTGAAGAATGGAAATTATTTTTAAAATCTTCCCCATCTAACTCAGTTCTCTGACATTAGAGATTGCCTATCAGGTCTTCTCTGCACTGCTTCAATGCTTGTAGTTTAATCTTGTGCTTCAACTGAATGCAGCTCTCAGATACAACCAAATGAGAACATTAAAATGCTTCAGCGTGACGGCCTCAATCTTGTACTCTGAAACTGCACTTATGTAATGCCCTATTACATCCTATGTTGCTTCACGCATATTATGTTGACAAGCATAATTGTCACTTTATGCACAGGATCCCTGAAAAGGTAATAAGATGAATAACCATTCATGTGTTTTTTTGATGATGCTAGTGAAGAGCAGGGTCAGGTCGCATAGGCAATTCTCTGATCCTCTATTTGAAGAGACACTGGGTCTTCTATGCCCAAAGCCTTTTCACCACCAGTAAGGCACAGGTTAATAGTGTGATGGAACCCACTCCCATTTGTCTGGGTAGCTGCAGCTGCGCCAACACTCAAGAGGTTTGACACCATCCAGGAAAATGTTGTTTAACTGGCACTTCATTCACTTGTGTAGACATCCACCATCTCTCCCACCACTTAGTGGTTGCAGTATTTACTATCTACAAGCCACGGCTTCCTCTCCAGCACCTCCCAAACTCTGACCTCCACCAGCTAGAAGGACAAAGTCAGAATGGGAACAACACAATTCCCAAGTTATACATCCTCCTTTCTTGTATATAAAATATAATTCTTCAGAATCTGGAAGTTAGCACTTTGGGCAATGCAGAACACCCCCAGTAGCAAACTGAAATGTCAGCCTAGATTATATGCTCAAATTGTGAAGTGTGCTTGAATCCACACCTCTGACTCAGCAGCTGAAAGTGCAACCAGCTGAGGAAAACTGAAGAACCTGAACACTCAGTAATACCCTCATCCTGTCCAATCACATTAATGAGCCAGTCTGGCTGAAGTGTACATTTGAGTGGTTCTGATACTGGAGTTTGACTCCATTTAACTCGCATCACCCTGCAGTCAATTCAAGACCAAAGAGACTACATTTATTTCCACTTCACAAGAAAAATTATTGAAAGTGTGGGTTTGTCTCCTAACTAGGTAAACAACAGAAAGCAGGAATTCCTCACAAAAGCAGAGGTGTACTGTTAACCATAAAAAACTGTTACTTTCCTGGAGACACAGACTCATACAGCACAGAAAAGGCCCTTTGGCACATCGTGTCTGCACCAGTTAAAAACAACCTAACCATTCTAATTCCATTTTCCAGCACTTGGTCCATAGCCTTGTATGTCCTGGGTTTACAAGTGCACATCTAAATATTTAAATGTTATGAAGGTCTCTGTTTTCACCACCCTTTCAGGCAGCGAATTCCAAACTCCTACCACCCTCTGGGTAAAAAGGTTTTCCCTCACATGCCCTCTGAACCTTCTGCCCCTTACCTTAAATCTATGCCTCTTGTCATTGACCCCTCCACCAAGGGGAAATGTTTGTTCCTGTTTACTCTATGCCCCTCATAATTCTATACATCTAAAATCATGGCCCCCTTCAGGCTCCTCTGCTCCAAGGAAAACAATCCGTCTATGCCAGAGGTGGGCAAACTTTTCCGTGCAAGGGCCGCATTCAGAAATTCACAATTCACAAAGGGCCGCATAGTATATTAAGTAAAATAATTACGTCACCCGGTTATGATTCTGGGCGCCTCATATAGAACATAGAACAGTACAGCACAGAACAGGCCCTTCGGCCCTCGACGTTGTACCAAGCAATGATCACCCTACTCAAGTCAACGTATCCACCCTATACCAGTAAGTAACCCAACAGCCCCCCCACCCATTAACCTTTGAAAAAAAAAATTTAAAAACAAAAATTAAAAAAAAAAAAAAATTTTTTTTTTTTTTTTTAATGACTTGGTGGGCCGCAGAAATACCTTTGACGGGCCGCATGCGGCCCGCGGGCCGTAGTTTGCCCACCCCTGGTCTATGCAATCTCTCTTCACAACGAACACTCTCCAGCCCAGGCAACAACCTGATAAATCTCCCCTGCATCCAGTGCTGTTACAGCCCTCCTATAATGTGGATTCCAGAATTGCACACAATAGTCTAGCTGTGGCCTAACCAATATTTTATACAGTTCCAGCATAACCTCCCTGCTCTTTCACTCTACGCTTCAGCTAATAAAGGCAAGTATACAACATGCCTTCTTAACCACTGTATCCACCTGCTCTGCTACCTTAAAGACCGGTGTACATGCACACCAAGATCCCTCTGATCCTTGGTGCTTCCCAGGGTCCTGTCGTTTATCATATATTCCCTTGTCTTGTTTGTCCTGCCAAAGTGCATCACCTCGCACTTATCCAGATTGAATTCCATTTGCCACTGACCAGCCATCTGCAGAAATATTGCATTGTAGATGATACAGAGAAGACCATCTTAGTGGCCTCTGAAACTCCAAAGGCTTTCTGCATTCTGATGAGCAATGCGGTTAGTACAATCAGTTAAAGTGTTGCAGACACTTTAATTCAAGGAGATACAAGGGAAAATTGTCCAACTGGGCAGGATTGAATCACAATCTGCAACTTTGCTGACAGAAGCAACGGTGCACCACAAAAAGGAAACTGAGTGATAGAGAACTAGTCTGAAAATCAATGCCAAAAATAATGCCTCAAGACTCTGACTTTAATAACGCTGATCAAAATAGGAATACTGGTTAACAGTGACATTGAAAACAATCGTTAGACATCAGACAAGGCCAACAAGAATGGTCCTTTCAGAGGTTAGGCTAAAGGTAGCAGACTGCATTAGCTGCATTACCAAAAATACTTGGGATAAATGGTTAAAGTCTTCATAGCTAACAAATTCAATCTAATGATGAAATTAATGTGGGGGAGGGGGAGGTGTCTTAATTCAAGGACTTTTCATAGCTGGATATATCCTTGTGTTGATTCTGGTCACTGCAGCACTGGGCTAGCCATTCCAATGATAGCATAGATTTGACTGCATAAGGCAATGGTCAATATAACTTTAGTAGTAATTCAAGATGAGACCAATATTTTTGCAACTTTGAGACAGATAATACAGTGCTGGAGATTTCTCATTACTCAGATCTTGGGACAAGAAATCAAGATTTCTCCTCGGCTACGTGAAATGGTTCAGAACCAATTCTGACTGTGTTCTTATATTGGATTAATCAGAAAGCGAACAGAAGTATAGACCATCACAGGGCACACTGTTGAACAGGCATTCAAGGATCAATTTCCAGTTATTTAGTTCTTGTGGAGAAATAAAGGCAAGTTTAAGGATAATAACTAGCAAATACCAATTTTTGAAAATGCTTATGACTGAATGTACAGCACTTGAAATGGGCAACAGCCATATCAAGAAGGATACTATAACTTTTAAGCAAAGGTATTTTAAATTGGAAGCAATAATATCTACACATTCTACTATTGGGAGAAATTTCCTGTCATTAAAAGAAGCACTGAAAACAAGATTATGGTTAAAAATTTGAACAACTGCCAACTCTGCCCAAGAAAAAGCAGGACTGGTCAGAGCCACTTCCCTTGGAGATTAAAACGCTCGTGCTGGAATCCACTGGATTTTGGGCATTTTCTAACATCGGTTGAAAACATTTATGCTATTATGCTAGAGTCCAAAACTTTAAATGATCACTGTGCTGCCCAATGATGCAGCACAAGTGAATCTTTTTAAATGTTTCACAAGAAAGGTAGTTTTGTTTTGGCAGGAACAAATTAATTAAAGTGAAAGAGAATGAAGCTGGTCAGTTTGATAATGTAGGGACTTGTTTTTTTGGAGACCTAAGGCAGCAGAATAGAAGAATGTCCTTGGGAGTTCATTGGCAGATTGCCGTTGTCATTGACACGGCATGTTACAACCATTTCAAAGAATATTTTCTACAGAAACTTCTCATTGGCTAAGTAATAGACCAAGGTGATGTTTCGGTTTTAAACGTTTGATCTGCCTCATTTTCTTAGCTGGGTGTTTATGTTTACTAGTGCTATTTCATTGTGACAGTATGGGCAAGAAATAAATATATATTTAGTGCTGTAATTTTGATCTTTGTTGCTTCCTCATACTGCATAAAAGATTCTTGGTTTGCACTGTTTTTTAGTCTTTTGTCCGGGACGGACAGCATTGAGGTTTTGAATACAACATCATCATCATAACACAATCTAAAACAGCTGGAGTGACATATCTGTATTATGAATTTGGACTTCTTTCAAAGAATTGGTAAAGTAATAACCACTGTAACATTGTTCTCATTCATTCAACCTTCAGATAAAAGTATTAGTCCAAATTTAGCACAGATATTGGCTAAGAGGCTCTGCAATGTTCAGGTCAACTTGGGGCAATTGGTCAAAAAAGAGATCTTCTTAACTTGCAGTTTACTAAGGCGTCTGACGAATTCACAAGTATTAATCTGATATGGAACAAATAATTGCCAAGATTTGCTTAAACTTAAGTGTCATCTGCACAGAAAACAGAAGCTCACAACCAAACCTTATGTTGAAAAATATCAGAATACACAGATGATTTGTATCATAGTTTCAGAATAAATATGGTGTTGCTCCCGTTAATCTGGTTGAAAGGCATGAACTCCACATTGACTTACACTTGAACCAGAGACCTTTGTGGTCTGCAAGGTACCATATTGTGAGAAGAAAAAGTTATTTTGAATTTTGTGAAGATTCTATGTAGCCTTCTCAAATTACCTTCTCATTGAAAGTTATTTCCACACGAATGCTGTAGCAGTAGTTCAGCACCGTGGGAGAGACAGGCCAGTCATGCACCAAAAATATTTCTTACAACTGCAGGAGACACAACTTTAGGAAGGAGTGACTGAGATGTCAGTGGGATGGGGCTTAGCAGCTGCAGTCAATACTTTCTGCTGTACACCAGTGCTCATCCGAATTGCAAATTACACAGATCTTCTAGCGACTGTACCAAAAGTGCAGTGGCTAACCATTTGCACACTGATTAAATATGAGAAATATGAATTAAAAGATAAACTTCAGCGACTTGTTCAGAACAGAATACCTGAAGTTTAGCAGACGCATGACTACCATTGCATGAGGCTGAATTCCGAAGAGATAATCCATTGGTTTATCTTCCCTGCAATGTTACATGTTTAAGCCCAATTCTCTACCCAAACTGGGGCTGGAATTTATGGTACAATTGGAACAAGAATTCCATCTTTGCACCTGGAGGGCTTAATTTTGACATATCTGTATTTAGGGTAGCTTTCCTAAATATGACTGTAAATGAATTGAACTTGAAATCAGTTTCAAACTTGTGAAAATTAGATTTATATGGTACACATGTAGTATAAACTAGCCTGGAAAGTATCTAGGAAAGTCAACGCTGATTTAAAAAGTGGAACGTTAAGTGCCAGGTACGAAAAGTATGTTGACCGGTTTGATTAGCGGACTGGTACTGATGGGAGTACCTGATAGAGGTCTTTGAGATAATGAAAGGGTAGATACAGAGCAATGTTTGCACTTGACGGGGTGTACAAAACTGGAGGTATTAAATATAAACAGTCACTAATACAACCAAAAAAAGAGAGGACCCTAGGAGAAACTGCTTTACCCAGAGGCTGGTTTGAATGTGGAACACACATGGTGCAATTCCTGCTCCTATTTATTATGTACCACAAGGAACAGCTGTGGAAAGAAGCATAGCTTTATTTAAAGGGAAGCAAGATGAGCACAAGGGGGAGAAAGGAATATAAGGGAGTGCTTATAGGGTTATATTAAAAGTGGCAGCAGGATATTTGTGAGGAGCATAATCTAGAATGGATAATTTGGGCTGAGTGGCCTGCCTTTGTGCTGTTAACTCTACATAACTCCGATGCATTGGGTGAAGTAGGTTGTATTGCCTCCATAAAAAGAAAACTTCACCATGACTTTTCAAAAAGAAACTGTCCTTCAGTTAAAAAAAAACAAAAGAATCTTCCAGGACTGAAAAATGAACATTTTCAAGGGTATTACAACAGAATCAGTATATTAACGACAACAGGTAAACAAGAACTGGTAGTATGGTTCAGGGAGAGACATTTGGAAATTCCACAATCCCAGAAGCAAAGCTGTACTTGAAGTGAACATGTGTTGGGAGACGAAGCTACAACTGGAGCTGCATTGATTCTCAAACCTGTGTTGCCTTATGTGCAGAAAGAGAAGGAGGAAAGGTATCACCTGTCAAAAGCAGCATTAGTTTTTGAAGGAACAATCATCTTCTCCAACACAGAAACAGCTACAATTTATGTTATATGAGAAGGTTGAACTAACAAGGAACAAAAATAATCATTCTACTACTTAGCAGATACAATAGAAAGACCCAAGCCAAATGTAAACGGAAAATGAATAAAAATCTGAAATAATATGAATTACCACTTTGATGTTCCAAATGGTGTTCTGAGGTTGCTTTGTTTTTACCATACTCTCCCGAAATTCATAATTGTCTGTAGACCAGGAAGGGGAACTCATGGCATTTGTCGCCCACATGCCCTAGGATATGGTAGGTGAAAAAAGATGTAATTGGGGAAACCCCCAGCAAAATAAACTTAACTACTAAACATGAAACTAATATGCAAAAAAAAAAAAGAAGAAAGCTTAGGACCAAATTTTTTCTTGTAAGGTATGAAGTTTTAGATAAATAAAATTGCAAAATCAGACCGTGCATGCAAAAGGACGTATATGAGGCCAAGGAACTAAAATTGCCATCCCGTAATCAATTTATTTATTTACAAATTCAATCTGCCAAGGGGGAGATGGATGAAGGAAAAATGAAAATACTTCTGTCCTGAACAGTCTCATTTTCTGTATGAAAATGAGAAACTCGAATTTAAAGGAGCTGCATTTCTTGTAACTAA
This sequence comes from Scyliorhinus canicula, assembly GCF_902713615.1. NCBI lineage: Eukaryota > Metazoa > Chordata > Chondrichthyes > Carcharhiniformes > Scyliorhinidae > Scyliorhinus > Scyliorhinus canicula. The sequence goes on along the minus strand of NC_052150.1, from coordinate 211,747,150 downwards.
ATTGCTGACAGTGCCAACCTATCACAAGCAAAATCTTCAATACAACATAAGAAAAAAAAGTTAAAAGAGAAAAAAATGCAGCTACTGATTATGTGTAATGAAAACAGAAAATTGTCTTCACAGACAGGAGTTCAAGAAGCATTCAAAGGGAAGAATCAATTAAGGATCTGCAGCAGAAACATTAACCCTTCAGTTCAAACCTGCTGTGCACTTCCCACTTTTTCCTGTTTCCTGATATCCACCCCTACTAACCCCATTTGCCCAACTAAGAACACACTTCTTTTCCAGGAATGCTGCCTTGCTCATGAGCACCCTGAGCAGATGGTAGCGGCATTTCCAATCCATCACAACTTGACTCCAGCATTTCAGTCTACAATGATGAGCATGTTGGCTCACCATCACATTCATCAGTCTACCTGACCTGGAAGCAACACAGGTGATTGAGGATGCATTTCATAATTCATAAAATGACCCTCAAGAAAAATACAGACACACGCAATTATATTTCCAAACAAGAAAATCACAGCTCCTTTAATTTTAACAATATAATATGCAGCAGGGTAAAATTAATTTAAAATAAGCTGTGAAAATATCTAGTGATGGAAGAGCACTAGCAGTTCCCAGACACCGTTTTTCACAACTGACAAACACCAAATTTCAGTAAAAGTTCAAAGATTTCAAATGATCGCTGCCAGCGAGTGTGTCCTCCAAAGGACCGTGTCCTGCTGGAAAAGCATCATACATTTCATACCAAACTAAATCTTATGGAGTAAATGATTATTATTAATGCTCTGATGGAATTATGTACCTATGCAGAAGGATGAAACAAATTATACAAATCCAATGTCAAGTCATAAAACAAAACATGTTACATATCCCCAGCAATGCCATTGCGTGAATTCATCATCGAATACCTTTGACTGATTACACAGGAGAAAAAAAAAGTCTATTTATTTTTAAAATAAATACACCAGGCCAAAATGACTGCAAGTAGCGTCTTTAAAATGAACAAAGACCATCAAAGTGTCAATCACTCGATGCCCTGTCCATATGACCTCTCATTTAACAGGGAAGGGCACATTCTCAGTTCTTAAGAGCAGAAAATAAGGTGACGCAAATGCCTAAGTGCCACAATCTCAAACTAGAGAGATAAAAATCTACATTTGCTACTGTGCCACAAGCCTAAACTGGTTTGAGGCTTTGTCCTCCTGATACCATTAAAGGCATCTCCCAACCTGAAAGGTATCGACAATTCTGGATTAAAAACTTAAGATAGTTTGAATGAACGTTTGGAAAAATTAAGCTTAAAAAAAGTAAAATAAAATTCAGATAAAAAGCAAACCATGTTCCCAGAGATTATACATTAACCTTACACACATGGTCTCAGAGTTGCTGTTGTATAAATTGACTGCGAATTTTAACACTAATCTATATAAACATTCAGCATAAACTAAAATCACCAACCTGAGTGGCAGCAAAACCGTAACCAGTGCACCTGTCGTGGCATGAATTATATCCTCCTATCTTTTATTTTCTCCCTTATGCAAACCTTTTTCCATCCATTTGGTTATTGCAGTATTCACGGATGAAATCAGAATTATGGATTAATGGGCTAAATCATGGACAATTATATGAATTTTGGTGCGTGGAAAGCTTTTAGTTCACGCATATGTAAACCTAAACCTTTACCTTGTGTGTAGCACATGGAATTTGCAAGTCATTTTCAGATTATGCTGTCTCAGAGCTGGTGGTGTGCCAAATCTCTCATCAATGACACAATATTTCTTTTTAATGCGATTTGTTGATATTCTTTCATTTGAATGAGTGTATCATTGCTGGGAAGGTATGAGCTTTCACACTCTGGTTATCCCACGTGTAATGAGCCCCGACTTGATGAAAGCTAATATACATGGACAGAGGTGCGTAACAAATAATCAGGACGTAACTGCCAGATGGAATACTAATGACCGAAGGAATCATTTTTCTCTGCAGCATTAAAGATGCACAAAGTTCAAGTAGGTCAGCATTCTCTGCCGCCAACTTCTTCCAGCAGAACACCCATTTGGAGTCTGCAGTATTTGTTGCATTTAAGTCCATTACACTTAGCTCAAGAGAGTACAGTGTCTTTAAATGCACGATAACCAGAAAGGATTCATCCCACCCTGCACATTAGTTCATCATGAAGAATATTTAACAACTATAGAGGTGTTCAACAAATGGAGTGACTGGTCTTTCTGGCTAGTAAATCAACCGTACTGGTTCAAAGAGAAGGTCCACTAACATCTCCGCAGGACAACCAAGGATAGGGCAATAAAATGTGGGCCACATCTTTAAAAAAAGGTTTTATAAATATACAGCAAGTAACAGTTAAGAGTACAAACAAGTGCTCAAATGGTAAAGGCAACCAAATTTATTCCAATGAGTAAACCATTATATTTATAGGTACATCGTATAAAATCAGGAAAATTAATCACGGAGGGGAGAAATTCATAATCGCCACAAAATTTCAGAATGAAGTGGAAAATGCTAAAATGTCCAATGCATGCTGAGGAAGCCCCAAAGCTCCAGAATATCCACAATCATCTGGCAGTTCACATTCTGAAGGTTCTATCAGGTAAATGTTAAGTGATCTCACCTTTTATAAAAGTGGTTTGAAAACACCATCAATAAAGCCTACTTTAATCAGTTTTGGAATGTCACTGGCTCACAAGAATACAGGAAGGACCCTTACTTCTTAACTGCAGTAGAACTGCATGAATTATTATCCTTCTCTCTGGTGTTTGCACCGATCCCAGAATACAATGGAAAAGACAAGACCACAGGTCCATCAAACTTGCCCTCAATTACCTGGACTCCATAAATAAAAGTCTTCATCCAGCTCTATTCATCATTAGGCAATGACCTCACTCAAGGTGAACAGTAAAAATGGATACTAAATCCTTAAGTGAAGAAGAACTCGTATTGGACACAAAGCACATTAAGGGATCAGAGTTCACACTATGCTATCAAGCATAATAGCTCATTTTGCTGTTGCAAGATCCTCTGCAGAGCCTTTTCTGAGATACACTGCAGAAGGAGTGGGTGCAACATCAAAGATGGAACACATTGACGACATGAAATGAACAGTGTACTTCGACAAACCTAGTTACCCTAAAGATTGCAAGGCAAGAATACATGCGGCAGCTGCGGTGGCACACTGGTTAGCGCTGCTGTCTCAAAGTGCCAGGAACCTTGGTTCGATTCCAGCCTTGGATAACGGTGTGGAGTTTGTAAGTTCTCCCCATGCTCTGGTTTCCTCCCATAGTCCAAAGATGTTCAGGTTTGGAATAGTCATTCTATGGGCGGCACGGTAGCACAGTGGTTAGCACTGTCGCTTCACAGCACCAGGGTCGCAGGTTCAATTCCCTGTTTGGGCCACTGACTGTGCAGAGTCTGTACATTCTCCATGGGTTTCCTCCGGGCTCTCTGGTTTCCTCCCATAAGTCCCGAAACACGTGTTGTTAGGTAATTTGGACATTCTGAATTCTCTGTGTACCCGAGCAAGCGCCGGAATGTGGTGACTAGGGGTCTTTCACAGTAACTTAATTGCAGTGTTAATGTAAGCCTACTTGTGACAATAAAGATTATTATTATTACCTGCTCAATAAGTCTATTGTCAACCTGCTGACAGTTAAGTACTCACATGGGTACAATCCATAATTTTGGTTGGGCATAGCTGCCAGAGCACAATGGCTCAAACTCCAATCTACTAAACACAATAAAAAGCTGGCAACCCTCTTCCATGTTGCTGTGTACAGCTTTCAAAGTTCTGTAATGCAGCTTTCCAGAAAGATTCTTGAGCCAGCTCCCAATTCTACTGCTGATCAATCAGCTCTGAGGTTCACCACAGTGCTGCCAAACTGCAGCACCTAACACTTGGCTAGCCTGCTGATGGGACGAAGTTCCAAAATGTTAAGTGCACGTTTACATAAAAATCATGCTAAAAACCTTTGGTGTCCCACTGTTCTGGCTATAGTTCAATAGCTAACAAAATTGCTTTGACACTGCAGATAATTCCATAGACAGATACTGTACTGGTAAAAGGTTATCCACTCCTTCGAGAGTCAGGCTACACTGAAAATAGCTGCTATTAAATACATATTACATAGCAAGCGAACATTTAATTTACCTTTTTGTCACTTTATAGTTCTCATGTACACCTTTAGTGACATCTGCTTACCCCTTCTTTCAAGTCCTAGTTCATGTATAGATGAGAAGCCTCAAGATGGTGTATTTTCATTCTTCAGTGTGTGATGTCAAATTTTCCAAGGTACAGGCTAAAGAATTCCATTTGTACGAGAGGCACACAGAGACATACAAGAGAGGAGTGAGGGGATGAAAGACATACAAATGAGTGAACTAGAATTATATACCACAATGAGGAAAGACTAAGAAAGGGAAAGGAGAACTCTCATGGATCAGAGGTTGCACTGTTACAACCAGGGTGCTGGAGTGTGGAAATATGGAATGATGCACACTGCCATTGAAAGTTTAAGAAGCCTCAGTATAGAGATAGCGTGCTTTATCAATCGTTCATGAAATAATTTTTTTTCTATCTCATCAAGATAGATTAATGATTGAAGTCAATGGGAAGCAGAAAGAAAACTATCCAATGGTTGGAGCCATACCTAGCACAAAGGAAGATGTTTGCGCTTGTTGCAGGTCAATCATCTCTGTCCCAGGAGTTCCTCAAGGTAGTGTCTCAGGCGCAACCATTTTCAACTGCTTCATCAATGACCTTTCCTCCATCCTAACGCCAGGAGTGGGGATGTCCTCAGATGATTGTTCAGTACTTTTCATGGCTCCTTATTTATTGAAGTAATTGTGTTTATATGCAGCAAGATCCAGACAACATTCCCAAGTTCCAGGCAGATGGCCACCTCAAACAAGGGAAAATCTAACCATCTTTCCTTGACAATCAACGGCATTACGGTTTGTCAAATTCCCACCTTCAACATCCTGGGAGTCATCATTGACCAGGAACTTAACTGGATGAGCCATATAAATTCTGTGGCTACAAGGTGATCTGCAGCAGGTGACTCGCCTCCTAACTCCGCAAAGCCTTTTCCTCACTTGCATGTCACAAGTCAGGGGTGTGATGGAATACTCTCCTCTTCCATGGATGAGTACAGCTCCAACAACACTCAGGCAGCTCAACAGTATCTACCATTTTTCACTCTCTCTGCCACTAACACATTCTGCAGTGTGTATAATCTACAAGATGCACTGCAACAACGTCATGATTTTTTCAACAGCACCACCTCCCAAACTTGTTCTTCTAGATGCTAGAGGTCGCAAGGCCAGCAGGTGCATTGGAACAGCATAGGAACAGCACCATCTCCAAGTTATTTTCCAAGTCACACAGCTTCATGAGAAATATATCGCAGTTCATCATTGCTGGGTCAAAATCCTGGAACTCCCCCCCCCCCCAACAGCAATTTGATTCACAAAAGGCGTTCATTGGAACATGACCAATTAGATAAGCTACTTTGTTAATCCCTACTCTAGGGTAAAATCCACCTGGACATAGGGCTCTGCTTCTATTCCACACAATGGCTTCTGCCTGTTACTGCCCTAAAACCCGTACTTTAAAAGTTAGCTTGACCTAGAAATTCAATTCAATCACACAACTGTTACAGTGCAAAGCAAGGCAAGTCAGCCTATTGTATGCACTTGCTCTCTAAAGGAGCAATTTACCTATCGCCACTTCCCTGCCTTCTAACAGTAGCCCTGCACATTTGTCCTTTTCAGGTTACAAACCAATTCGCTCTTGAATACATTGTTTCACCTGCCTCCACAACACTCGTAGGCAGTGCATTACAGATCCTAACAACCACTCACAGCATGGAAAAGTTTTCTTCATGTCACCACTGCTTCTTCTGCCATTTAACTTAAATCTGCCTCTTCTGGTTCACAATCAACCATCAAAGAACAAAGAACAATACAGCAAAGAGCAGGCCCTTCAGCCCTCCAAGCCTGTACCGGTCATACCAACCTATATCCAAAACCCGTAACACTTTCTTGTGTTGTATCCCTCTATACCCAACCTATCCATGTGTTTGTCAAGATGCTTTTTGAACACCGTTAATGTATCTGCTTTCACAACCTCCCCTGGCAGCGGGTTCCAGGCACTCACCACCCTCTGTGGAAAAAAAACCTGCTTCGCACATCTCCTCTAAACTTTGCCCCATGGACCTTAAACCTATGCCCCCTGGTGAGTGAACCCTCCACCCTGGGAAAGAGTGCTTGCCAATCAACTCTATCCATGCCCCTCATAATCTCGTAGACTTCTATCCTTTGGCCAATGGGTATAGACCGTCTCCGTCAATTCATGACCCTCCATGATTTTGAATACCTCTATTAAATCTCCTGAACCATCTATTCGCCAATGAAAATGTCTACAATCTATCCATGTAACTGTTCATCATCCCTGGGACTATTCTTGTGAATCTTTTCTGCACTTTCGCTACTGCCTTCTTCACATCCTAATGTGTTGCACCCAGACTGGATGCAATACTATAATTGAGGCCGAACCAGTGGCTTATACGAGTTTAACATAATTTCCCTATTTTTATACTCTTATCTACCCTTTCTACCAACCTGAATTTTTCCTTCTGAAGTTCTCCAATATCCTCCTCACAATTCACAATGCTTAAAATTTTGAAATTGTGTCCTGTACACCTAGATCTGGAGCATTAATATATATCAGGAAAAGTGAGGTCTCAACATTGAGCCCTGGTGAGCACCACCTCAAATTTTTCTTCAGCCCAAAATAAATCCATTAACTACTACTCTCACTACTGTTACTCAGCCAATTTTGTATCCATGTTGCTACTAAGGGGCTAATTTAGCACAGGGCTAAAGAGCTGGCTTTTAAAGCAGACCAAGGCAGGCCAGCAGCACGGTTCATTTCCCGTACCAGGTCTTACGAGGAAAGGTTGAGGGTGCTAGGCCTTTTCTCATTAGAACGGAGAAGGATGAGGGGCGACTTGATAGAGGTTCATAAATGATCAGGGGAATAGATAGACAATCATGACAGAATTTATGTGGCTAGAGCTAAGGAACAAAAGAGGTGCAGTTACACTGTTAGGTGTAGGCAACAGGCCAGTGGGAAAGAGGAATACATTTGCAAATAAATTAGAGAGGTGCAAGAATGATATAGTTATAATGGAAAACTTTAAATATCCAAATATAGACAGGGATAGTAATTGTGTAAAGGGCAGAAAGGGGCAAGAATCCCACAAGTATGTCAGGAATATTTTCTACAACAATATATTTCCTGTCCATGAGAAAGGAAGCACTGTTAGACCTGGTTCTTGGGAATCAGGTGGGCCAATGGATCGTAAAGTAAATGTAAGTATCGGCTCAGGCTCTTCCTTTGAGAGCTGACTGGTGGTGATTTAACTTCAGGGTCACCATACCTTGGGCGAGGTTGAGAAGGCAAGGCTTTCACGAATAATCTCAGCTGATCCTGGAATTGAACCAGGGCTGTTTACATTGATATTTAACTGGGGGAAAGCCAACTTCAGTGGTGTGAGAATGGATCTAGCCCAGATCATTGGACTCCAAGGTTGTCAGGTGAAAGACGATAACAATGGAATTTCTTTCGAGAGGAAAGTGTTTGGGCACAGTCGAGGTATATTTCCATGAAGTGGAAAGGCAGGACAAATGAATCCTGAGCTCTCTGAATCAAATGGAGATTAAGGTGAATAAGATGTGTGCTTATGACAGATGTCAGGTGTACAATACAACAGACAACAAGGCTGAAAATAGAAGGTTCAGAGGGAAATTAAAAAAGCATATAGGAAAAAGAGAGTTTAAGAGGAGACTGGCAGCTATTACAAAAGGGAATCCCAAAGTCTTTTATAGGCACATAAATCAGAAAAGGGTGGTAAAAGGAGGAGTGGAGCCAATTAGGGACCTAAAACGGAATTTACTTATGTAGGTAGGGGGGGTATCTGAGGTATCAAATTAATGCTTTGCCTCCGTTTTTACCAACAAGGAGGTGCTGCGCTGGTCATGGTGAAAGAATAGGTAATGCAGACATTTGAAGGGTTTAAAATGAATATGAAAGAGATATTGGATAGACAGTTTTGTACTTCGAATTGATGAGGCATCAGGGGTATTGGGTGGGGTGCATCCCAAGGGTATCAAGGGAAGTGAGAGTGGAAATTGCAGAGGCACAGGGCATAATTTTCCAGTCTTTCTTAAACTCAGGAGTGGTACCAGAGGACTGGATTATTACAAAAGTTACACCCTCCTTCAGAAAAGGTTGCGAAGATAAGCCCCACAATTACATACCAGCCAGTTTTGTGATGGGAAAGCTTCCAGAAATGATAATTTGGGACTAAATTATGAATCACTTGGGCAATTGTGGATTACTTAAGGATTTGTTAAGTCAAATTACATTGAAGTAACTTGCTGGAATTTTATGATACGGTTGCAGAGAAGGTTGATGAGGATAATGCTTTTAATGTGGTGTACATGGACTACCAAAAGACATGCCACGCAACAGACGTGTAAGCAAAGTTATAGCTCATGGAACAAAATGGGATAATAATGAAATGAAATGAAAATCGCTTATTGTCACAAGTAGGCTTCAAATGAAGTTACTGTGAAAAGCCCCTAGTCGCCACATTCAGATGCCTGTTCGGGTAGATCAAACCATTACAAGGGGACATAAATTTAAGGTGAATGGTGTAAGATATAGGGGGGGATGTCAGAGGTAGGTTCTTTACCCAGAGAGTAGTGGGGGCATGGAATGCACTGCCTGTGGAAGTAGTTGAGTCGGAAACATTAGGGACCTTCAAGCGGCTATTGGATAGGTACATGGATTACCGTAGAATGATGGGGTGTCGATTAATTTGTCCTTAATCTAGGACAAAAGTTCAGCACAACAGCATGGGCCGTAGGGCCTGTTCTGTGCTGTATTTTCTATGTTCTACATTCTTTGACCCCTCTGTGAAATCCTCTCCTTCCAGCAGTACAATATTACCCTAATAATAATCTTATTAAGAATCTTTATTATTGTCACAAGAAGGCTTACATTAACACTGCATGAAGTTAATGTGAAAATCCCCTCAACCCTGCCCCTTTCCTTCCTGTCCTATCTTTCCTGAACACCTTGTATCCAAGAATACTGAATACATGGCTTGTTCTTCTTTGAGCCAGGTCAAACTCAAAGATGTTTTACCAATATATTCATGGTAAAAGGTTAGTTAAGGAAAAAGTGGGACCTATCAGAGATGAAGAAGGAAACTTGTGTGTAGATGCAGAGGCTGTGGGAAGGGTTTTAAATGAATATTTTGTCTCTGTGTTAACAAAAGAAATGGGTGGTGCAGATATAGTAGTCCAGGAGGAAGACTGCGAGATATTGGATTGGATAATCATAAAGAGGGAGGAAGTACTCAAAGAGTTGGAATCCTTCTCCAGGGCCTGATGGATTGTTTCCGAGGCTAATGAAGGAGGTCAGGGAGGAGATAGCAGATGCTCGGAGGATGATTTTTCAATCCTCACAGGAGGTATCGGAGGACTGGAGAAATGCAAATGTGGTTCCACTGTTTAAAAAGAGATCGAAGGAAATGCCAAACAATGATAGGCCATTTAGTCTTACGTCAGTGGTGGGCAAATTAGTAGAATCAATCCTGAGAGATAGGATTAACTGGCACATAGAAAGGCATGGACTAGTTAGGGATCGTCTGCATGGATTTAGTAAAGGAAGGTCTTATCTCACAAATTTGATTGAATTCTTTGAGAAAGTGGCAAGAAGGGTTGATGAAGGTAGTGCAGTGGATGTGGTGCACCTGGATTTAACAAGGTGTTTAACAAAGTCCCACATGGCATATTGGTCACAAAGGTAAAAGCCTATGGGATACAGGGCAGTGTGGCAAACTGGATAAAAAGTTGGCTTAGTAACAGGAAACAAAGGGTGATGATTGATGGTTGCCTTGCAATTGGAAAGTTGTTTCAAGTGCTGTTCCACAGGGTTCGGTTTGGAATCATCACTGCTTGTGTTATACATCAGAGATTTGGACGTGAATGTGAGGGGCACGATTGGGAAATCTGCAGGTGACATAAAGATTGGTCAAGTGGGGGACAGCTATTTGTTTTTATTAAGGGGCAATTTAGCGTAGCCAACCCACCTACCCTGCACATTGGGCTGTGGGGGTGGGGGGCGAAACCCACACAAACACGGGGAGAATGTGCAAACTCCACACAGACAATGACCCAAAGCCGGGATCGAACCTGGGACCTCGGCACCGTGAGGCAGCAGCGCTAACCACTGTGCCACCGTACTGCCCTTGTAGAGTATAGCTATAATCTCCAAAACTACATATAGATTGGTGGAGTGGGCAATAAAGTGGCAGATGGAATTTAACACAGAGAAGTGTGAGGTCATGCATTTAGGTAGATCAAACAGTTACAGGGAGTACACAGTAAATGGGAATATATTAAGAGGGGTAGGTGAAGTGAGATCTTGGCATACAAGTACGTAAGTCCCATAAAAGGCAGCAGTTCAAGTAGACAAGGTTGTAAAGAAAGAACATGGCAGAGATATAGATTATAAAAGTAAGAATATAATGTTGGAGTTGTACAAAACACTGGTGAGGCCACAACTGGAATATTGTGTGCAGTTCTGGTCACCACATTACAGGAAAGATGCAATTGCTCTGGAGAAAGTGCAGAAGAGGTTTATAAGAATGTTGCCAAGGCTAGAAAAGTGTGGCTACGAGGAGAGATTGGATAGGTTGGGGTTATTTTCCTTGGAACAAAGAAGACCGAGGGGTGACTTAATTAAGGGTACAAAATTATTAGGGGAACAGATACATTTTTTTCCCTTGGTGGAGAATTCTAGAACCAGGGGACACAGATTCAAGATAAGTGGTAGAAGGTATAGAGGAGACATGAGGAAGAACTTTTTTTACGCAGAGGGTACTGGGAGTCTGGAATTCGCTGCCCGAGTTGGTGGTGGAGGCAGAGACCAGAAACTCATTTAAAAAGTACCTGGAACTGCACCTTAAGTGCTGTAAGCTACAGGACTGTTGACCGGATGCAGAAACGTGGGATTAGAATAGGCACCTGGGTGTCTTGGATTGGCGTGGACAAGATGGGCTGAATGGCTTCCTTCTGTGCTGTAACATTTCTATGTTTCTCTGTTATAGCCACAACATAATATTTTCACGTGCCTGTAACTCACTAATCTTAATTACCACACTCCGTGCATTCGCATCCATGCCCTGCTTTAGATTTTATTACTTTCAACCGTACAGTGAACCCACCTGATAATTTGCTATTTGCTATATTCTGCTTCTATCTAATGTGGAACTATTACCTCCTCTAGCACTGTCGAGTATTTGAATCCAGCTTGAGCTGTCGAGTATTTGAATTTCACCTGAAGAAGGAGCCGTGCTCCGAAAGCTCGTGTTTGAAACAAACCTGTTGGACTTTAACCTGGTGTTGTAAGACTTCTTACTGTGCTCACCCCAGTCCAACGCCGGCATCTCCACATCATGAGTATTTGAATGTTATGCATCTTATTCCTTCTTTCTACTTCTGTATGTTGGTGCCCACTCCTTGCAAATTAGTTTAAACCCTCCCCAACCACTTTCCCGAACAATTTTCCCGAAAGGATTTTGGTCCCAATCCTGTTGAGGTACAACCTTCCATTTTGAATAAGAGCTTTTTGCCCCAGAACCAGCCTCAGTATCCAAGATGTCTTTCCTCCTCCTTCAAGCTACATACTGACACTCACCATCTTCCTATTTCTACTCTCAAAACCCTGGCAAGGAGAGCATGCTAGCTCTTGAAAACTGACTGCAGAACTTAGACGCTGCCCTCTCTATGTAAGTGTACCACAATTGCTGGCTCACTCCCTTCCCCTTGCAGAATATTCTGCACAACTCGACAATGTAATTTATTCTGGTAGGCCGTTCCACCTATACAGCCCCATAGCTATTGGTGTCATTGCCTGGATTGCAGTCCTTCAGGGTATCACTCCTAGCAGTCTCCAGCATCTGTTTGGGAGTGGCACACACTCTGAAGATTCCTGCACTTCCTACTCTTCCTGATGGTCACTCACCTGCTAACCTAAACTCTTACAGCCTATAGAATGGCCATCTTGGCCAACTCTTGGAATGCAAAATCCAGGAAACTCCCATCCTCTTCCTGATGTTCTACAGTTGAAGTTCAAGCAGCTGGAGACAGCTCAGGTTTTTCTCTCATGAGCATAAAAATAATTAATTTAGAATACTTGCTGTTGTGATCAAAAAGGCTTACACCACAGTAGACCATTCAGCCCATCTTGCCACCTCTTAGAAGTTAGAATTATACACTCCCCCAGACTATTGCCTGCATTAACCTTTCAGCAGCTGACCTCAGCCAAGATGCCTGACTTCCCTACCAGCAACAGCACCTTTGTTGGTTGTTTGTGTTTTTGAAATCTGCTCATACAGCCTTGAAATGTTGTTGTGAAGAAGCTACCTTATACAACTGTGAGGAGTTAAAACATTTACATCAGGATTCTCAATAAACACAGGTGTTTGCAATTACCTTCAGCATATCTACATAATAAAACTATTCAAAATTCTCTGCCTCAGAAATATTCTCATATAGCAGAAGAACATAACATACTTCAGAAAAATGATTACATGTCTGTCTGGCTCACATTTACACGGGTATGGGCAGCACGGTAGCATTGTGGTTAGCACAATTGCTTCACAGCTCCAGGGTCGCAGGTTCGATTCCCGGCTTGGGTCACTGTCTGTGTGGAGTCTGCACTTTCTCCCCGTGTGTGTGTGGGTTTCCTCCCACAGTCCAAAGATGTGCAGATTAGGTGGATTGGCCATGCTAAATTGCCCTTAGTGTCCAAAATTGCTCTTAGTGTTGGGTCGGGTTACTGGGTTCTGGGGATACGGTGGAGGTGGCGGCTTGGGTAGAGTGCTCTTTCAAAGAGCCGGTGCAGACTCGATGGGCTGAATGGCCTCCTTCTGCACTGTAAACTCTAGGATTCTATACTGCTCCGAAATTTAAAAAAAATGAATAATAAATTACATTTGATTCTTTCAAAACGTAATTCGGTTGAGCATCTCTTATCCAAAATGCTTGGGGCTGTGTGTATCGGATTTTGGAATTATAATGTTCAAGGGGGCAAAATATGTTTTGTACTTACCAAAAAAACATTTTCAACGTGATAACCACAGTGAGTAATATAATTTAATGCACTGTCTGGCTATGATGAGGTTTTGGCACCAAAACAGCCCCACCTAGGGATTGTATCAGTCTGCAGTGCGTTAGGACCTGCGCATCGCCCGGGGACCTTCCCAGAGTCTTGTGAGATTTCCCACACGGGACGTCAGCGCTTGAAAAAAAGTGCAGATTTCGGAGCTTTTCAAATTTCAGATAAGGGATGCTCAACCTGTAGACATTTTGAAACATAAAATGCATGAATCTTCCCATAGTACAAAGAGCCCCATCAATCCTTTTGATGCATGCTGGAATACTCTCAGCTCATGCTCTTACTACCGTGTCATAAAATAATTTATAATTCGACAAATAAAATGCTGGTGGAATATATAATTTAGTGGTGCAAGGAGAGACATGGAAAGCGTGATCGAACACTAAGGATTAAGGTTTTGTCATAGTCCTAAACTTCAAAACGTTCACTGAAGCTTAACCAGCAGAAATTCCTCAAGATATAGTCATTCTTCCTCATCTCTTGCAGCATTAACTGATCTTTCCACATAATAATACTAGAGAGAAGAGACATATTACAGAACTCTCGAGTGTAGAAAACATCAATGCAACCTATAGAGAGAGAGATCCATGGACAAATTTCAGTCTGGGTGTTTTGAATTTTTATAAAATCTGGAAAACTTAATTCATGGTAGTCAAGTATAAAACTTGAATTTTCACATTCTTAATAATAATAATCTTTTTTGTCACAAATCCAAAGATGTGCAGGTTAGGTGGATTAGCCATGCTAAATTGCCCTTAGTGTCCAAAAACATTAGGAGGGGTTAGTAGGTTACCAGGATGGGGTGGAGGTGTGGGCTTAGCGGGATGGTCTTTCCAAGGGACAGTGCAGATTTGATGGGCCAAAGGGCCTCCTTCTGCACTGTAAATTTTACGTTCTATTGACACTGCAATGAAGTTACTGTGAAAAGCCCATAGTCGCCACATTCCGGTGCCTGTTCGGGTACACAGAGGGAAAATTCAGACTGTCCAAATTACCTGACAAGCACATCTTTCGGGACTTGTGGGAGGAAACCGGAGCACCCAGAGGAAACCCACGCAGACACGGGGAGAACGTGCAGACTCCGCACAGACAGTGACGCAAGCCGGGAATCGAACCTGGGACCCTGGGCGCTGTGAAGCCATAGTGCTAACCACTGTGCTGCCATGCTGCCCTTTAAGTTCGAGCTAATCCTACACACCCTTCAAAATTTTGTCTGATTACATAAAACATGATTTTAATCCTCAATCTTAGCTGATTTCTGATGACTTAGGACAGCCACATTAATTATCTTCAGTCTTAAAATTACTATCAATAAATTTCCTCTTGGAAAAGGTTGTTGCATGGGATACAATCTCAGTTGCCCACTGAATTGCATTCATCCTGCCATCAACTTAACCAAATATATTTCAAACAAGAAGAATTCATAACATATTTTGTACCTCCCCAGCTGAACAAATTACCAATGAACAAAGAACAATACAGCACAGGAACAGGCCCTTCAGCCCTCCAAGCCTATACCGGTCATGATACCACCCTTGGCCCAAACCCTCAGCACTTCCTAGTGCTGTATCCTTCTATACCCATCCTATCCCATCTATTTATCGAGATGTGCTTTGAACGCCGTTAATGTATCTGCTTCCACAACCTCCCCTGGCAGCACTTTCCAGGCACTCACCATCCTCTGTTTAAAAAAACATGCCTCGCAAATCGCCTCCAAACTTTGCACCACGGACTTTAAACCTCTGTCTCCTGGTGACTGAACCCTCCACCCTGGGAAAAAGTGCCTGCCCATCCACTCTATGCGTGCCCCTCATAATCTTGTAGACCTCTATCAGGTCGGCTCACAATCTCCGTCGTTGTAATGCAAAAAGTCTGAGTTTATTCAGCCTCTCTGCATAGCTAACACCCTCCAGACCAGGCAACATCCTGGTAAATCCCTTCTGCACCCTCTCCAAATCCTCCACAACATTCTGCTAGTGTGGCAAACAGAATTGTGCGCAATATTCCAAGTGCCAAGGTTCTATACAACTGTAGCATGACTTGCGAGTTTTTATACGCGATGCCCCGTCCAATAAAGGCAAGCATTCCATGTGCTTTCTTGACTACCTTGATCACTTGTGTTGCCACCTTCAAAGATCTGTCGACCTGCACACACATATCTCTCTTGACTTTCTATATTTTTAAGAGTTTTGTCATTTACTGTATATTTCCCCTCTATGTTAGACCTACCAAAATGCGTTACCTCACATTTGTCCAGATTAAACACCATTTGCCATTTCTCTGCCCAAGTCCCCAACCTATGTCCTGCTGTATCCTCTGACAATCCTCAATACTATCTGCCATTCCACAAACCGTGCTGTAATCCATGAACTTAATCAGACCACCTACATTTTCCTCCAAATCGTTTATGTATACTATGCGGTAGCACAGTGGTTAGCACTGTTGCTTCACAGCACCAGGGACCCGGGTTCGATTCCCACTTGAGCCACTGTCTGTGCAGAGTCTGCACGTTCTCCCCAGGTCTTTGTGGGTTTCCTCTGGGTGCTCCAGTTTTCTCCCACTAGTCCCGAAAGACGTGCCTGTTAGGCGAATTGGACACTCTGAATTCTCCCTCTATGTACCTGAACAGGTGCCGGAATGTGGCGACCAGGGGATTTTCACAGTAACTTCATTGCAGTGTTAATGTAAGCCTACTTGTGACAATAATAAAGATTAACAAGAGGCCCAGCACCGATCCATGTGGAGCACCACTAGTCACAACCTTCCATTCAGAAAAACACCCTTCTACTGCTATCTTCTGCCTTGTGACCAAGCCAGTTCTGTATCCACCTTCCCACCTCACCACCGATCTTGTGACTTCAGCTTTTGTACCAGTCTGCCATGAGGCACCTTGTCAAAGGCTTTACTGAAGTCCATGTAAACAACATCCACCACTTCCCTCAATCATCTTTGTTCCCTCCTCAAAAAATCTGATCAACTTAGTGAGACACGACCTACCCTTCACAAAACTATGCTGTCTATCGCTGATGAGTTCATTTGTTTCCAAATGGGTCTAAATCCTGTCCGAGAATTCTCTCCAATAATTTACCTACTACTGACGTGAGGCTCACCGGCCTATAGTTTCTAGGATTATCCCTGCTACCTTTCTTAAACAGCAGTACCACATTAGCTATTCTCCATTCCTCTGGGATCTCACCTGATGCCAATGTGGATACAAAGATGTCAGTCAAGGCCTCAACAATTTCCTCCCTTGCTTCCCTCAGTATTCTGGGGTAAATCCCATCTGATCCAGGAGACTCATCTACATTAATGTTTTTTAAAACACCCAATATCACCTCCTTTTTGATGTCAACATGGCCCAGACTATCCACACACCTTACCCAAGAATCATCTTCCACAAAGTCCTTTTCTTTGGTGAACACTTCTGCAAAGTACTCATTTAGTACCTCACCCATTTCCTCTGGCTCAACACATAGAGATTACCCCCACTGTCCTTAAGTGGCCCAATCCTTACCCTGGCCACTCTCTTGCTTTTTTCGTATGAATAAAAAGCTTTCGGATTCACCTTAATCCTACTTATCAAGCACTTTTCATGACCCCCTCCTCGCCCTCCTAATTTCCCACTTAAGTACCGTCCTACTTTCTTTACACTGTTCAAGGGTTTTGACTGACCCCCCCCTTCTAGACCGTACGAAAGCCTCCTTTTTCTTTTTGACGAGATTCACAATATCCCTTGTTATCCAAGGCTCCCATATTTATTTTTTGTTTTCTTTCCCGAACCACATTTGGGTGGGTGTACAGGGGGAAAATGAGAAACGGGGGAGAAAAGGGGGACCAGGAAAATCTCAGCATGCAAGATATGTGACGTACTAAGAATGTTATGAAGGGTCAGCATATTAACAGAAAGTGCCAAAATTAGTTGGAAACTAATGAATTTGAACTATGAATCACAAGGATCAAAAAATTTGCATGACATTCACTTGTGTTAGGACCAGTACCATTTCCCTTCTCAAAAAAACACAATGCAAAGAGACCCAAACCACATCTGCACAATAGAGCAATGTGTGTGTAAAACGGTACAAGACATCACATATCAGCAATGCCATCTTTAGTCTCCTGAAAACCAAATGCAGCTAGATGCAAAATAAACATCCTTTTTTTTTTATTAAATAATTTTCAAGTCACAAGCAAGTATTCTACCTTGGGCTAGATTTTCTACCCATTCATACTTAATGGATAGAAAATTCTCTCTTGGCAAACGTGTGGTAAACATTCAACAGATTGACCTGGTACTCGACGGTACCAAGACAGGCAAGCACCTGCTTAGATGAAAAAGCTTCTCCAAAATTCAATTTCAAGTTCAGAAAGCTTCAAAGTGATTCCAAATGTTCATCTGTATTTCATTGCATATTCATGTAAATGTCATGGGTAATCGCATATTAAAATTGAATTAATTTTCATGGATTTGTGCCTCAAAGCTTCTGCGCCATCAGACCAAACAGGTGCCGAACAGAGTTCAGTGTACGGGTTTGGCAGAGACAAACACCCAAGTTCAGACTGGAATGAACAACTCAAAACTTTGGCATACAATTCTTTGAATAAATAGACCTCAATATTGTATTACGGTCAGATTGATTTAAGGTTTACGATGTAACACCTTGGAAAAGATAATTCGAAGAACAAAAATGTTCTCTTTCAAGAGTAACATTTCACATCTATTTTACATTATTGGAATTATAATGATACATAAAATCTGCTGTCACAGTTTTGTACTGGGAAAATGCAATTTAAAATAAATCTTGGATTTTTGTTTGCACCAGTTTAATTTGTAAATGAAAAATGTCATCATCTAGACCCGGAATGTATTGGCACTTTTCAAAAATATATCTTGGTTTGTTTGCAACTTTGGAACACATAAAATTCTCTACTGCATGGAGCAAATTTTCAACCACAATAATTGGAGAAACTGCATCGTTCAAATTTTTAACTTTTCAGATATTTCGCAGAACATGACAAATGTTTACCTGTCTCATTCTAGGTCTTCCTGGAGAGAACTTCCTTTTGGTAATAGCTGGTTTTCCCATACCTATTTTTGGAACCATAGGTACGAAAGTTGATGCAGGAATTCCTGAGAAAGTGCCTGTAGCCGAAGCACAAGACACATTTGTTACAGGAGAAACCGCAACTGAAATCGTCACAAATGAGGAAGAAACTGAGGTCTTGTTGCTCTGTGTGTAGTTATTGCCAGTTTCTGCAAACATTTTGACAGTTTTATTTTCAACAGGTGAACTCATCTCTGATGGACTTTCACTGGGAGCTTTTGCAGCTTCAGATACACTGCTACCGAGACAAGCTTGAGAAATGTTTTCTTCGCTCTTCTGTGCCATTTTATCTCGTAATAGTATTTCTGGAAACTCCTTAATCAGTGTAGCTGCTTGTGTGGGCTCATTATTTGACACTTCTGGGACAGAAACATCCATTTGTTGTGTCTCATTCTGACATAACTGATGCTCTTCCTTTACTAGCACTGATCCTTCAACAACCTCTTTCAAATTTTGTGCCTCCTCATCCAGTTGAGGTTGCAGTAGTGTTTCAGGTTTGTTTTCATTCACCTCCATCTCTTGAACCTCTGTCACTGCTGTCGGATAGTCAAGTTGCTGAAATGTTTTTTCAGAGATGAGAGCCTCCTTGGCTAAATCAGGCTCTATATGTTCAGTTGCATGGGCTGCTGCCAAATCTAGGACAAACATATATTGGATGAAAAATCTATCAACTTGCATTTAGCATGTTCAGAAATGCACATTCGAAGCTAAAATACATGGTAAGCTAGGATGCCCTTACATAATTTGCACGTTATTTTACTAAAGGTGGCAGAAACTCTTTAGGCAACTCCTATGAATGCTAAACACCCATATTTGTTTCAAAACAAAGGCCTGGATTTTGTTGCAGTGACTAAACAGCAATGCTTACCACTGACCTCGAAGGACGCTTTCTACAAAAATCCAGCAATCTGTGGATTTCACCTTTGCCAATAATAATTTCAATCTGGCACCAATTCAAAGCAATCTCCAGGTGCCCAACAATAGTGATGTCATCAAGCAGGAGAGGAAGGCAATCACATTCAAGAATTCTCATGCATAGCAAATCAGGAAGTAAAATACATCAATTATCCTTCACTTTAAGATTTTTTTAATGGAGAGTGAAATAAAAGTTGGGGCATACACAATAGAATCTGAAATATCAAACTTAAAAAAATTATGTATTTATGCAATATCAAATGTTTCAATCATAACATTTTGCTGCCTCACGGCGCCATGGTCCCAGGTGCGATTTGCGGCTTGGGTCACTGTCTGTGCGGGTCTGCACGTTCTCCCCGTGTCTGTGTGGGTTTCCACCAGGCGCTCCAGTTTCCTCCCACAAGTCCCGCAAGAAGTGCTGTTAGGTAATTTAGACATTCTGAATTCTCCCTCAGTGTACCTGAACAGGCGCCAGAGTGTGGCGGCTAGGGGATTTTCACAGTAACTTCACTGATGTTGATGTAAGCCTACTTGTGACAGGGGCTGGTTTAGCATAGTGGGCTAAACAGCTAGCTTGTAATGCAGAACAAGGCCGACAGCGCAGGTTCAATTCCTGTACCGGCCTCCCGGAACAGGCGACGGAATGTGGCGACTAGGGGCTTTTCACAGTAACTTCATTGAAGTTTACTTGTGACAATAAGCAATTATTATAATGATTATTATGAATAACTATTATTATATAGTTAATTTTCTAGAGCCAGAAAATTCCTGCATAGCAGTTATAACTTAGTGTATCATTAAAATTCTAGCTACACTTAAACGAGGCACAATCTCAGGTATTTTTCAAAACAGCCAGGAAAGGGACTTCATTTGATCCATCCATTTCAAGGGTAAATTTGAGAGCTGGATGGAGCCCCGTGTGTAAAGAAGCTCCATGCTTTATAAGATTGGCCTTATCGTCAATCTCATAAATAGGGCCTGCATCTTTTGCTCACCATGCAAACTTGATGTAAAATAGGGCACATCAAAGCCATCTTGCGGAATAATGGCTATCAGATCATTGCTCGCTGTATATTGCGCGAATTCATGAATGGGCCTAAGGCTTCCACTTTCGGTCCTGTAAAGCAGTGGTTCCCAACCTGTGTGTCACGGCACACCTTATTAATAAAATGTTTTGGGACACACCTTCTATTTTCTCCAACTGAGCTGCCCTCTCAAAGCTGTTGGGGCGACGCGGTGGCACAGTGGTTTGCAGTGCTGCCTCACAGCACCAGGAACCTGGGTTCAATTCCAGCCTTGGGTGACTGGGGTTGGAATCGAACCTATGTCCCTGACGTGTGAGGCAACAGTGATAACCACTGTGCTGCCAGTGATAATAGAAAACTGGGGGCAGCCTGGTGGCCCTGTGATTAGCACTGCTGCCTCATGGTTCAACTCAAGTTTTGGGTGACTGTGTGGAGTTTGCACCTTCGCCACGTGTGTACGTGGGTTTCCCCCGGATGCTCTGATTTCCTCCCACAGTCCAAAGAAGTGCAGGTTAGGTGGATTGGCCATGCTAAATTGGCCCTTAGTGTCCAAAAACATGTAGGTTAGAATCAGCTATGGGGTTATGGCCCAGGTAGGGTGCTTATCGGAGGGTCCGTGCAGATTCAATGGGCTGAATGGCCTCCTTCTACAGTGCACAACTTCTATGGTTCTAAGGAAATGGCAGAGACATTAAACTAGTATCTTATGTCTGTCCCCATCGCAGAAGACGTTGAAAACCTTCCAGAGATACTTGAAAATCAAGAGGTGAATTGGAGGGAGGAAACTTTAAAAAAAATTACGAGCACTAGTGAAAAGGTGCTGGGAAAACTATTAGACTTAAAGGCTGAAAGGTTCCAGGGGCAGAAAGCTTGCATCCTAGGGTCTTAAAAAAAGTGGCTGCAGAGATAGTGGCGGCAATGGTTATAATCTTGCAACATTCCTTCGATTCTGGAAGGGTCCCAGTGGATTAGCAAATAGTAAGTAACATTTTTAGTCAAGAAAGAAGGGAGGCAAAACAAAGGAATCCTAACACCTGTATTAGGAAAATTGCTAGAAGCCATTATTAAGGAAGGAATAGCAGGATACTTAGAAAATGGGCGGCACAGTAGCACCGTGGTTAGCACTGATGCTTCACAGCGCCAGGGTCCTTGGTTCGATTCCCGGCTTGGGTCACTGTCTGCGTGGAGTCTGCACGTTCACCCCGTGTCTGCGTGGGTTTCCTCCGGGTGCTCCCGTTTCCTCCCACAAGTCCCGAAAGACATGCTGTTAGGTAATTTGGACATTCTGAATTCTCCCTCAGTGAACCCGAACAGGCGTCAGAGTGAGGCGACTCGAGGATTTTCACAGTAACTTCATTGCAGTGTTAATGTAAGCCTACTTGTGACAATAATAAAATCATAATTTAATCAAGCAGTATCAGCATGGGTTTGCGAAAGGGAAATAGTGTTTAACTAATTTATTAATATTTTTGAAGGTGGATAAAGGAGAATATCTGTCGATGTGGTGTACTTGGATATCCAGAAAGCAGTTGATATGGTGCCACATCAAAATAAGATTACGATGATGTAGAGAGTAACATATTGATATGGATCAAGGAATAGTTGGGTAACGGGAAACAGAAGTTAGGATAAATTAGTGTTTTTTGGGTTGGCAACCCAAAACTATTGGGAGTGCCTCAGAGATCAGTGCTGGGGCCCCAACTATTTGCAATTTACATCAATGATTTGAATTTAGGGACAAAATGTACAGTTGCTAAATTTGCCGATGGCACCAAGATGGGTAGGAAAGTAAATTGTCAAGAGAATATAGAGAGTCTCCAAATGGATAGACAGGTTAAGTGAGTGGGCAGAAATTTGGCAGAGGTAGTATAATGTGGAAAAATATGAACTTGTCCACTTTGGCAGGAAGATTAGAAAAGCTGTATACTATTTATATGCAGAGAGATTGCAGAATTCAGTGGTACAGAGGGATCTGGGTGCCTTGGCACATAAATCACAAAACAGTTAGCATGCAGGTACAACAAGTGATTAAGATGACAAATGGAACATTGCCATTTTTTACAAGGGGTGGAATATAAAAGTAGGGAAGTTTTACTGCAGCTGTACAGGGCCTTGGTACGACCACATCTGGAATATGTTGTGCAGTTTTTACGCCCTTCTTTGATAAAACATACAATTGCATTGGAAGCAGTTCAGAGTATGTTTACCTCGACTCATTTCTGGGATGAAGGACTATGTTCAGAAGAAAGATTGGACTGTAGGGCCTCTGCCCAATGGAGTTTAGAAGAATGAGAGGTGACCTTATTGAAACATGCAAGATCCCGGGGTGTTTGACGGGAGATACTGGGAGGATGTTTGCACTTCTGGGGAAGACAAGAACCAGGGAACACAGTTTAAAAATAAGGGCTCTCTATCATTTAAGATGGAGGTAAAGAGAAATGTTTTTTCCAGGGGTAGCTAATATGTGGAATTCTCTTCCTCAGAAAGTATTGGAGGCTGGGATATCAAATTTATTCAACGCAGAATTAGATAGATTTTTGATAGGCAAGGGAGTCAGGTGTTATGAGGATCAGACGGCAAAGTGAAGTTGAGACATAATCAGATCAGCCATGATCTTATTGAATGGCGGAGCATGCTCGAAGGGCTGAATGGCTTACTCCTGCTCTCAAATCCTATGTTCCTATTGCAAAGCATTCATCAGCCACTTAATAAAATCTGCACTCAGTGAATCAATCGCAGTTGATATGAATTTGGACTGCACAACACAGATGGGTGCATCTGAAGCCTGACAAGTCGCATGAGTCAGGAATGAATCTGTCATTGTCTATTCACAATTGTGTCGATAACGCCACTGAGTTTTAGGACTGAAATCTGAAGATTACAGTTTCTAATTTACATCAATAACTTGGATTGAAATTAAAAACAAAAAATTCAAAAATGCAGGCAAGGCCAGAACGAGGAGGGGCCGTCACAATTCAAGGACGAACTAAGGAGGTTCAAAATTTACTGAACAAATTGTGTGATGGGCAGAATGCAAGTGGAGAAGTAAAGATCAAGCGCACTGGCTAGACTGCGCCTTGAATATTATGTTCAGTTATAAGTGCCATCATTCAATGGAGGTGGCACGACCTTTAAGGGTGCGAGTTATTAGGAATGGCTGGAGAAACTTCGGCTTTTCAGTTTCAAATGGAAAAATCCAAGAGGTGATTTGCAGTGCCATTCAAGATAAGTAAGGGAATGGAAAAGATAAAAGTGAATTTTTTAATTCTCAGGGAACAAAGGCTTAAACTAAAAAATATACTGATATCAGTTCAAAATCTAGTAAATGCATCATATAAACAATGATCAATCTTTGTAATGGACTTCCAGAATGAAGAGTGCAGATGAAAACTCCTGATCTGTTTAAAAATCAACTATATGTATCAACAGGACCCTGGAACATTTCTGAATGGATAAATGTTCAGATTTATACTCCTTTTTGTTGAACCCGTTTCATGTGGACTTCCAGCACAAGAAATGAAAGTAAATGCAATCTGGGAGCCAGCGGCTGTGAGATAATATGAAAGGTCATCCACTTTGAAGGACTTGAATATTTTCTCATCATTGCTTAAAAAATGTTACCTGGAAAGACGGAATGAGGAGAGAAGTTGCATACTATTTTGTTAACCATCACCACAGTTCTCTTCACACAAGAAAGAAAATCAAATAAACCAACGGTTCCTACCGTTCTCATTAGTCATAATAGTCTGATCTCCCGCATGGTTAATGTCATAGACTGGCTGGTGAACACTTCCTCCTTGAGATAATTGTTCCTCAATAGTCCCATTAACTTCAATAACACCTACATGTTTTGAAATATCAAAACAAAAATGCAGTAAAAGCCTAAATGCTGCTCATCAAAATCAGATTTCAATTGAATATTTTACCATGAGTAAAATGAATTCCTTACAAGAGATCTTATTTAATAAAAAATACCTGTAAATATGCTGCTGTTTGTTTTGAGCATTAAATATAATTGAATTGTATGCAGTGCTTGCACTCAATAATTAAATGTTGATTTATCACTGAATATTAATAATTAGCTGCTGCAAGAAAATCACCTAATAATGCAAAACATTGTGAAAAAATATAAACCTATTTCAGATCATGTACATACTTGTTAGTTTAAAATATTTATCAAACATACCAAATTCTGACCTTAAATCGAAGGATCAGTATAAACTGTACATTACAACTGGATGCTGGATTAGACTGTCAAATTGGTAACTCATTTTCAGAAATGCCTGTGGCACATACTGCTGTATCTCTCATTGAGCTAGTCACATGGATGTTGCTGTAGGAATAAGGTGGCTTGATGGAATAATGAGGTTACAGATTACGATGACTTACAATTCTGATGTTGGTGATGCAATGCACTCATGAATGCCGTTAGCACGGTGGTGGTGGTGCCACAAAACACAATGCAGATTAGCCTCAATGTGGAGATCAGGCTTGGTCTCCACAAGGACTGGATGGCACTTACTATCAAGGACAGATGTGCATGCAACCAGTAGATTGGCAAGAACAAAGCAAAGAATTGGGTAGTACTTTACAAATGGCATCTTTTACTACTGTGACTACATTTCAAAAGACTTCTTGGCCGTGGACCTATTGTATTTTGTGCGAATGATTTAACTCTTTTTGCCGTATTCATACTTTACAGGATATCAAACTCCGGGGCTAGGGAGCGGCAAATGTTACAGAGCATCTCATTTGCATGAACCTCTGAGTGATGATTAAAGCCTATAGAGTAAAGCTGTTTTTTAAAGTTTATTTAAGGGGATTGAGCTTAAAGGGTTCCGATAAGGACTTAAAAACTTTTGAGAACATGGCAATTGCGCATATCCAACTGAGATACAGTATCATAATACAAATTGCTCCCCCATTCTACCATAGCAAATCAGTAGATAGTGCCCCTGCCAGAAACTCTGGGTTCAAATCTTATTACAAAGTTTGTTGGACATGGAAGGAACATTCATGGCAGTTCAACAGGCTGTTAACCAGCTTGCTACCCCTTCCAACATTTCTCCACTATGCACAAAGGGAAATTGTGCAAAGATATGAAACAATAGTCCAGCCCCCAAAAAAGGGTGTAAGACGGAAATAGAGCAAGACCAAACTAGTTATACACAATTACACTGCTACGTAATCAACTGTTGTATATTTATATGCTTTCGAAGATGTTGACGCACTCAGGAACACAGGACATACAAAGAATGATTGATACTTTTTATTTATCCACAAAACAGAAATTGACTAGTTTTGTCATTTGCACAGTGAATCTCAACAATTACTTCTGAAATTGTACAATTAAACCTTGCAAAGGTTGTGACATCACAAATTTGAATTGAGATATGTTGTGTCAAAATGGGCAGAGTTCATACTCTTTTCTAATTCTAAACCCAGTCCTTATATTGTTTGTGATTGTTAAGTTGCCAATCAACTAACCTGTGGCTATGTAGTAGCAGTGTAATAAACTGACTCCTAGTGGGACATGTTGAATCTTCGTTGGTGTGCCAAGAGATAAATAGGGTCCTTGTTACTGAGTTAGTTTATGTTGGACATCTCGAGCGCCAAATTAGACATCACATAATAATCAGGTTCCAATTTATTACTCCTGCAAAAGGACAAGCCATTCCTTTCACCTGGCACATCTTAAAGCTTTGGAGCTACTACTGTAGTGCAGAACACAAGGTTTTTCTAAACTGGGAGCTTTTCCAAGATAAGGGCTACCCCATTATATAATTGCAGCTAAAATTTATGCTCCAGATCAATCTTGCTGAAAGAAAATAATTTCAACTTGGAACGTAAAACAGAATGTCATTTTTGGGCAGGGGCTGGATCCATGAACAACAACGAGCACGTAATTATGTGCAATTAAATCATTGGGAGGGGGAGACAGTATCATGATTAAATGTCCTCCCTAGCACAATCATTTTACACTCCAGTAAAGCATTTCTGAATTTATGACAGGTTAACTCCAAAATATTGCAAATGCTGTAGAGCTATTGGCTGTTATTGATTAAAATTTTTATATAAAAATATGCATATAAATATCAAAACAGCCACATGCAAAACAAAATGACTCTCGATTCATAAAAATTTTTTAGCTTCCAGAATCTCAGGTGGCGCTCTCTCCTGCCTCAAATGCCACATTATTCTGATATTGTATTTTACCTGCTCTATTGTTGGGTTTAACAAAAAATTATTTCATGGGAAGGGGGCGCCGCCGGCTAGGCCAGCATTTACTGCCCATCCGATTGCCCTTGAATTGAGTGGCTTGCTAGGCCATTTCAAGTGCATTCAAGAACCAATCAAGCTGTTGTGTTTCTGAAGTCACATGAAGGCCAGACCAAGTAAGGACAACAGATTTCCTTCCCCAAAGGACATTAGTGAACCAGATGGTGCTCTGTTTGTTGTCACAATCATTGTCATTTTCTCCATTGTAAAGGTTTTCCTGAACATGGGGAAATTACTGTGGAGGCATTCTTTTCCAATTCGACCCTAGCTTAAGGGATGCATCTCATTGTGATTAGAATTGTGAGGCTCTCCTTAAAGTTTCCCTTAAGATAAAACACATCTTTGAAAATGCATGATCATGTGTTTAAGTCAAACAAGGAAATAAAGAGGCTTGCATTTAGATAGCCAGTTTTTTCCCCAAGGAGTTGAGAGTTAGATATAGCTCTTGGGGCTAATGGGATCCAAGGATATTTGGGAGGGGGGGTAAGAGAATGGGCTACGGAGTTAAATGATCAGCCATGACCATAATGAATGCGGAACAGGCTGGAAGGGCCAAATGGCCTACTCCTGCTCTTATTTTTTATGTTTCACAGAACATTATTTTTACAACCAATCAAGTACTTTTGAAGCGCAGTCACCGCTGTAACCTAGAGTTTGAAATCTTACTTAAGATTTTTTTTTCCCCAGGTAATCTAGTTTCACAAGTGGGTAAAGTTCAAATTTTCCATCTGCTATCAGTACAATTTAAGTTAACGGCCCTGGACAGACATTTTTCTCACCTTTAAATTTGTGATGAAAAATGTACTGAAAGGAAATTATTTGACAGAAAACAATAAACCTTCATTAAAAGTAATTTGCGATGGTCTGCTGTTCCCAGCCCGGCTATGGGTCACGCACCAGGGTCAACACCACTACTTCTCCGAGCCCGAAGAAGCGATGGATTTTGTGAGGGACCTGGGGCTGGTCCCGAAAGGAGGCCCCAAGGACGCGAGTTAGGGCCCGAGGATTTTTGTGGGAAGGAACGCCGAATGTGCCTGGACCGCTGCTCAACGGTTTGCTGGGCCAAAGGGGCCAAGCGGAACATTTGAGACTCTTTCCTTTGTTCATGGACATTTATGTGCTTTTTCTCTTTTTTCTGTGGTTTTTTTTCCCTTTTTATGGGGTTTTTTTTTTTTCCTGTTTGGGCTTTTTGTGCAGCTCGTGGAAGACACTGGAACCGGCTTGCCCCAGTGGGTGGGGAGGAGGGCGGGGAAACAAGGGGAATGGGACAGGAAGGCGCCGGAGTGTTGAGTCACCGGGCTAGCAGATTGGCTAGTCAAGGAAGTCAGATGGGGGGGGAAGTAACAGCCAGTAGATGGCGGGGGTGGGGGTATCGGGGGATGGGGTTAGGGGAGGGGGGGGTTGTTCTGCTGACGGGAGAGGGACTTGAAATAGGCACTGGAAAGGAGGTCGAGGGTGGAGGCAGCCAAAGGGCGGGCCAGGAATGGCGCGACGCACGGGTCAGGGGCCGGCCCGAGAAAGGCTATGGCTGACCGGCGGGGTGGGGGGGGGTGGGATGTGCCCCCCGACCAGGCTGATCACCTGGAACGTCAAGGGACTGAATGGGCCGGTTAAGAGGGCGCGGGTGTTCGCGCACTTGCGGGCCCTGAGGGCGGACGTAATTATGTTGCAGGAGACACATCTGAAAGTGTCAGACCAGACCAGGCTAAGGAAGGGCTGGATTAGCCAGGTCTTCCACTCGGACTTGGACTCGAAGTCCAGAGGGGTGGCAATCATGATCAACAAGCGCGTGCAATTTGAGGCAGAGGGCATATCTGCAGACAGGGGGGGCAGATACCTGATGGTACGGGGCAGACTGGAGGGGAGAAGGGTGGTGCTGGTGAATATATATGCCCCGAACTGGGATGATGTGGACTTTATTAAAAGAGTGCTGGGGAAGATCCCGGACTTGGATTCTCGCAAGCTAATAATGGGAGGGGACTTTAACATGGTCCTTGACCCGACTTTGGATCGGTCGGGTCCCAGAACGGGTAGACTCTCAGCAATGGCAAGGGAGCTGAAAGGGTTTATGGGGCAAATGGGGGCAGTGGACCCCTGGAGAGAGGGACAGCCAACAGGAAGGGGCTACTCGTTTTACTCGCACGTCCATAAAGTATATTCCAGGATAGATTTCTTTGTAATAAGCAGGGACTGTATGGGGGAGGTAAAGAACACGGAATACTCAGCAATTAACATTTCAGACCATGCCCCGCATTGGGTGGACCTGCAGTTCGGGGGAGCGAGTTATCAACGCCCGCAATGGAGGCTAGATGTGGGACTGCTGTCGGAGGAGGGGATCTGCGAGAGGCTTCGGAAATGTATAAAAAATTACCTGCAGGTGAATGACACTGGGGAGGTCTCAGCGGCGACCGTGTGGGAGGCGCTAAAGGCAGTAGTTCGGGGGGAGCTGATTTCAATTGGGGCCCACAAAGCCAAGGCAGACCGGGCAGAGATGGATAGATTGGTCAGGGAAATGGGCCGGATAGATGAAGAGCACGCGGAGTCCCCGGGGGAGGTTTTACTCAGGGAAAGGCGGAGGCTACAGGCGGAACTGGGGGCACTATCCACGAGCAGGGCCGTGGAACAGCTTAGGAAGGCGAGGGGAGTGGTGTACGAGTATGGGGAAAAGGCTAGCAGACTGTTAGCGCAGCAACTCAGGAGGAGGGAGGCGGCCAGGGAAATAGGTAGAGTGAGGGACGAGGGGGGGCGCAAAGTGGAGGATCCGGCAGAATTGAATAGGGTATTCCGGGACTTCTATCGTAAGCTGTATACTTCGGAGCCGCCGGAAGAACCGGAGGGGATGAAAAGGTTTCTGGACGGGTTAACATTCCCAACAGTTGGGGGGGGGCAAGTAGAAGAGCTGGGCGCCCCGATTAGAGTAGAGGAGGTATTGGGGGGCCTAAAGGCCATGCAGTCGGGGAAGTCCCCGGGGCCGGATGGATACCCAGTAGAGTTTTATAGGAAGTTCTCTGAGCTGGTGGGCCCGGTCTTGGCGAGGGTTTTCAATGAGGCAAGGGACAGAGGGACCCTGCCGCCGACAATGTCACAAGCCACCATATCTCTGATATTGAAGCGGGGTAAAGACCCGGAGGTGTGCGGGTCCTACAGGCCAATCTCCCTGATTAATGTAGACGCCAAGCTCCTGGCAAAGGTACTGGCGGGGAGAATGGAGGACTGTGTACCGGAGGTGATTGGGGAGGATCAAACTGGGTTCGTTAAAGGTCGGCAGCTGGCGGCCAATCTGAGGAGATTGCTCAACGTGATAATGATGCCCCCGGCGGGTAGAGATGTGGAGGTAGTGGTGGCAATGGACGCCGAGAAGGCCTTTGACCGCGTAGAGTGGGACTATCTATGGGAGGTGCTCGGACGGTTTGGGTTCGGGGAGGGATTGGTGGATTGGATCAAATTATTATATCAGGCCCCGAGGGCCAGCGTCAGGACTAACAGAGAAGTGTCGGAGTACTTTAGGTTGTACCGAGGGACCAGGCAGGGCTGCCCGCTCTCCCCGCTGCTGTTTGCGCTGGCCATAGAGCCGCTGGCGATGGCGCTGAGAGCCGCAGAGGGTTGGAAGGGGATGGTGAGGGGCGGGGTTGAGCACAGGGTTTCTCTTTATGCAGACGACCTGCTCCTGTACGTGTCGGACCCAGTGGCCGGGATGGGAACTATACTGGGAATGCTGAGGGAGTTCGGCCAGTTCTCAGGATACAAATTAAATACGGTCAAGAGTGAAATGTTTGTGGTCCAGGCAAGGGGCCAGGAGAACAGATTGAGAGGGCTACCGTTTAGGCTGGTTGAGGAAAATTTCCGGTATTTGGGAATCCAGGTGGCACGAGACTGGGGCAGGCTGCATAAGTTAAATTTGGCCAGGGTGGTGGAGCAAATGAAGGGAGAGTTTCGGAGATGGGATGCACTCCCGCTGTCGCTGGCAGGGAGGGTGCAGACTGTAAAGATGACAATCCTCCCTCGATTTTTGTTTATTTTTCAGTGCCTCCCGATCTTTATCCCACAGTCCTTCTTCAAAAGAGTTAACGGGCTGATCATGAGCTTTGTCTGGGCGGGAAAGTCTCCGCGGGTAAAGAAGGCGATGTTGGAGAGGAACCGCAGCGAGGGAGGGCTGGCTTTGCCGAGTCTGGTCAATTATTACTGGGCGGCCAACATCGCTATGATAAGGAAGTGGATGGTGGGTACGGGGTCTATTTGGGAGCGGGTGGAGGCGGCTTCGTGCAGGGGCTCCAGTTTGGAAGCCCTGGTCACGGCTCCTCTACCGCTGCCGCCGGCCAAGTACACCACCAGCCCGGTAGTGGTGGCGACCCTGCGGATATGGGGCCAGTGGAGGAGGCATGTGGGGGAGATGGGGGCGTCTGTCTGGGCGCCAATCTGCGACAACCATCGGTTTGCCCCCGGCAGTATGGATGGGGGGTTCCGAGTATGGCGGCGAGCAGGGGCGGGAAGGGTGGGTGATATGTTCCTGGAAGGGAGCTTCGCGAGTTTGAGGAGCTTGGAGGAGAAATTTGGGGTGGTAAGGGGAAATGATTTTAGATACCTACAGTTGCGGGACTTTGTTCGTAGACAGGTCCCATCTTTCCCGCGCCTCCCGCCAATGGGGATCCTAGACAGAATAGTCTCTGGGAGGGATGAAGGGGAGGGTAGAGTCTCGGGTATTTATAAGGTGCTCATGAGGGAGGAAGGGTCCCAGACAGAGGAACTGAAACTTAAATGGGAGGAGGAGCTAGGCGGGGAAATGGAGGATGGGCTGTGGGCAGAGGCCCTGAGTAGGGTAAACTCGACCGCGACATGTGCTAGGCTCGGGCTGATCCAATTTAAGGTCGTTCACCGGGCCCATATGATGGTGGCTCGGATGAGCAAATTTTTCGGGATAGAGGACAAATGCGCTAGGTGCGCGGGAGGACCAGCGAACCATGTTCACATGTTTTGGGCATGCCCTGAGCTGAGGGGGTACTGGGAGGGATTTGCGGGGGTCATGTCCCAGGTGCTAAAAACAAGGGTGGTGATGAGCCCAGGGGTGGCAATTTTTGGGGTTTCGGAAGACCCGGGCGTCCAGGGGGAGAAAGAGGCCGATGTGCTGGCCTTTGCTTCCCTGATAGCCCGGCGACGAATACTATTGGCGTGGAGGGACTCAAAGCCCCCGAAGACGGAGTGGTGGCTTGCGGACATGTCGAGTTTCCTGGGGATGGAAAAAATCAAGTTCGCCTTGAGGGGTTCTGTGCAGGGGTTCACCCGGAGGTGGCAACCATTTATTGACTTCTTTGCGGGAGAGTGAGCGTCAGCAGGGGGGGGGGTTAGAGTAGAGTAGGAGGGAAAATATGGCGGGTAGTACCGGTGGGAGGGGAGCGGGCTTGTGCAATATGTTACGGTGGAAGTATTGAAAGAACGTGGATGTTTGCACATTTTTGCCTTTTTTGCTTCCTTTTTGATGATGTCTGTAACTGTTTATAAAGCCAAAAACTACCTCAATAAAATTGTTTATTAAAAAAAAAAGTAATTTGCGATGCAGAAATGTGGCATAGTGCAATCAATACAGGGAATAACTGGGAATTCCAAAAATACAAACCAGACAATGCTATGGCCCTTATTTGAAAAAGATCAATGGCGCCACCAATAAGGTTTAAAAAAAAAAATGGCCAACAATGTTAAATATCAAGAAACATTAAAAGATCACCGCAAGCACTAGAATTTAATTCATATATTTACGGTCCCCAAATGAATAAATGGAGCAACAAAGGAGCAATTCTATCATATAACATTAGATAGCCCACTCGTAGGGAAACAAAGACAAGTACACCAAACCTTTGCTTCCAGAGTGAGATGAGAATTGAGTCTATAATATTATTGTCCAATTTTTCCTTTGCACTCTTGTCTAGTGCAGCCTTACTGAATTCCCCTCATGGCATTTTCTTTTGATTTTGGGGCATTAAGGGGCACCAGAGCAATACGATTAGCTTCTATGTCTTTGTAAGTGGGAAGGTTAGCCTATGATTCTCCCGACTGACTACGAGTTAGGAACCCCTGTTATTAAGTGCACATGTTGAGCGAGCACAGGCTTAGTTTTAGCTGATGCCTCTGAACAGCTTAATAGCTCCTGAGACTTGGTGTGCCGACCCATACACAGCAAGTGACCACTTGGGTACAGTTATGAAGGGTTGCTAATGCCTGGAACTATATCAACAATAATCAATGTTTTCAGCAAAGGAAGATGAAAGGTTGGGAGAAAACAAAAACCCTGCATTCTACTATTCGAATACACAAAGTGCACTATTAGATAGAACATTACAAGCAAAAATTAACCTTGCAGGTTTGTGAATCCAGTTCTTACTATTGACAAGGAGGATACTGAAAAACCTTAGTACTTGCTTAATCAGTAACACACAACATTCATATCTGGGCAAAACCAACGTTTTGCACTCCAACCAAATAAATGGCGATCCCCTAATGAAAGTCAGCTTAATAACATGGACAGCAATTGAATTCAGGTGCCTCACTGTGTTAAAACTTTCAGAATCCACATTGTTGCAGTCAAAAAACTGTTGAGAATGTCAACCTGTATCATTAGCAGGATAAAAAAATTAGGAAAGATAAATGGAGATTAATCACCTCATATTTGGGGGGGGGGGGACAATGGACACCAACAGCGCAAGTGCATTCTTAAACTGGTTGCAGGTTTGTTTCATTATACTGGATTGATTAAATTGCCCAATAGATCCTTAAATTATATAGAAAGCATCTTATAAAGTTTGTTTCAGGAATATGGTGGGAGTTATTGAGTTTTCAAGATGTCTTGCTATGACTGGCAGAACATCAGGAACCTGTGTTAAAATGGATCACCATCTTTCAAAATTTATTTATTAGCATTGAAAAATGTTTGGGGTCTATTATCAGCTAAGGCAAGAAATTCTAGCAGATGAAAAGACGTTGAAATCACACCTGCATATGAAACACCTTTGTGCCTGAGCAGATTTGATTATGACCTGCATGTTAGTTCTTGAATGATAGCAAATGATTGGGTAATACAAAGGGCTAGGCAAAGACGACATGGGTCCAAATCTAACCCAGACAGATAGGTCAAAAGGCTCTTCAGTGATCGTATCTGAAATTGGGGCTTTTCACAGTAACTTCATTGAAGCCTACTCGTGACAATAAGCGATTTTCAATTTTACTCATTCATGTGAGCATGAATCCCAAACTGCTAAAGCAGATTGCTGCAGTACCACAAACTGAATTTCGCGCTGGTGTTTAACTGCTACATCTGCTCTGGATGGTTCAATACCAGCATGTGTGCCCAAGATTAAAAGTGTCCAATACCCAGCAGCACAAAAATAACAAGACGACAAATTAAAAAGTTAACAAGCTGAGAGTGTTGAGTCATTTCCTGAATATAACCGAACCGAATCATTCAGCAGGACAGTGGGTTCATTGCAACGGGCAATGGCCCCTACAACTCCTTCAAAAACGAGCTAAAAGCTGCAACTCGAAATAACTTTTAACAGACAATACATCAGGCAGTCCTCTAATCATTCACTACTATGTGCTTATTGTTTTCATTACCTCACCTACACATTAAATGCAATGGAGGCCTTTTCTCAGCCCTGCATTCTAACACACGGCATGCTTTAACAAATTATTTCACTGGAGAAAAAAAACAAGGAATTGCCTTTATTTTTAAACTAATCATTGAGTTTAAAAACATTTGGATAAAAAAACTTCTCAGGTCAATATGAAACAATGGCACAGACTGGTGACAAGTTCTCCAAAATGGCAGAAGACTGTTCTCATTACATGGCAGACGGCTCTTCAGCCCAAACTGGTCCATGCCAACCAAAAAGCCCATCTAACCTAACCCCATTTGCCTGCATTTGGCCCATATCCCTCTAAATCTTTCCTATCCCTGTATCCGTCCAAATACCTTTCAAATGTTGTCAATGTCCCTGCCTCAAACACTTCCTCCGGCAGCTCATTCCACATATGTACCACCTCATTCCACATATGTACCACCCTCTGTGCAACAAACGTTGCTCCTCAGGTTCCCATGAACTCTTTCCCCTCTTAACTTAAAACTACCCTGGCTGCGAGGTTTGCTAGTGTCACATGGGAGGGTTTAAACTAGTATGGCAGGGGGGTGGGCACCGGAGCAAGAGGTCAGAAGGTGAAAGCATTGAGGGAGAACTAGGGAATAGGGCCAGTATGGCTCTGAGGCAGAGCAGACAGGGAGATGTTGCTGAACACAGGGGGTCTGGTGGCCTGAAGTGCATATGTTTTAATGCAAGAAGTATTACGGGTAAGGCAGATGAACTTAGAGCTTTGATTAGTACTTGGAACTATGATGTTGCTGCCATTACAGAGACCTGGTTGAGGGAAGGACAGGACTGGCAGCTAAACATTCCAGGATTTAGATGTTTCAGGCGGGATAGAGGGGGATGTAAAAGGGGTGGAGGAGTTGCGCTACTGGTTAGGGAGAATATCACAGCTGTACTACGAGAGGACACCTCAGAGGGCAGTGACGCTATATGGGTAGAAATCAGGAATAAGGGTGCAGTCACCATGTTGGGGGTTTACTACAGGCCTCCCAAAAGCCAGCGGGAGACAGAGGAGCAGATAGGTGGACAGATTTTGGAAAGGAGTAAAAGCAACAGGGTTGTTGTGATGGGAGACTTCAACTTCCCCAATATTGACTGGGACTCACTTAGTGCTTGGGGCTTAGACGGGGCAGAGTTTGTAAGGAGCATCCAGGAGGGCTTCTTAAAACAATATGTAAACAGTCCAACTAAGGAAGGGGCTGTACTGGACCTGGTATTGGGGAATGAGCCCGGCCAGGTGGTGGACGTTTCAGTAGGGCAGCATTTCGGGAACAGTGACCACAATTCAGTAAGTTTTAAAGTGCTGGTGGACAAGGATAAGAGTTGTCCTAGGGTGAATGTGCTAAATTGGGGGGAGGCTAATTATAACAATATTAGGCGGGAACTGAAGAACCTAGATTGGGGGCGGATGTTTGAGGGTAAATCAACATCTGACATGTGAGAGGCTTTCAAATGTCAATTGAAAGGAATTCAGGACCGGCATGTTCCTATGAGGAAGAAGGATAAATACGGCAAATTTCAGGAACCTTGGATAACGAGAGATATTGTAAGCCTTGTCAAAAAGGAAAAGGAGGCATTTGTCAGGGCTAGAAGGCTGGGAACAGACGAAGACTGTGTGGAATGTAAGGAAAGTAGGAAGGAACTTAAGCAAGGAGTCAGGAGGGCTAGAAGGGGGTCACGAAAAGTCATTGGCAAATAGGGTTAAGGGAAATCCCAAGGCTTTTTACACGTACATAAAAAGCATGAGGGTAGCCAGGGAAAGGGTTGGCCCGCTGAAGGATAGGCAAGGGAATCTATGTGTGGAGCCAGAGGAAATGGGCGAGGTACTAAATGAATACTTTGCATCAGTATTCACCAAAGAGAAGGAATTGGTGGATGTTGAGTCTGGAGAAGGGTGCGTAGATAGCCTGGGTCACAATGAGATCCAAAAAGGTGAGGTGTTGGGTGTCTTGAAAAATATTAAGGTAGATAAGTCCCCAGGGCCTGATGGGATCTACCCCAGAATACTGAAGGAGGCTAGAGAGGAAATTGCTGAGGCCTTGACAAAAATCTTTGGATCCTCACTGTCTTCAGGTGATGTCCCGGAGGACTGGAGAATAGCCAATGTTATTCCTTTGTTTAAGAAGGGTAGCAAGGATAATCCAGGGAACTACAGGCCGGTGAGCCTTACGTCAGTGGTAGGGAAATTACTGGAGAGAATTCGTCGAGACAGGATCTACTCCCATTTGGAAGCAAATGGACGTATTAGTGAGAGGCAGCATGGTTTTGTGACGGGGAGGTTGTGTCTCAATAATTTGATAGTCTTTCGAAGAGGTCACAAAGATGATTGATGCAGGTAGGGCAGTGGATGTCGTCTATATGGATTTCAGTAAGGCCTTTGACAAGGTCCCTCATGGTAGACTGGTACAAAACGTGAAGTCACACGGGGTCAGAGGTGAGCTGCCAAGGTGGATACAGAACTGGCTAGGTCATAGAACGTAGAGAGTAGCAATGGAAGGGTGCTTTTTTAATTGGAGGGCTGTGACTAGTGGTGTTCTGCTGGGATCAGTGCTGGGACCTTTGCTGTTCGTAGTATATATTAATGATTTGTAGGAAAATGTAATTGGTCTGATTAGTAAGTTTGCAGATGATACAAAGGTTGGTGGAATTGCGGATATCGATGAGGACTGTCAGAGGATACAGCAGGATTTAGATCGTTTGGAGACTTGGGCGGAGAGATGGCAGATGGAGTTTAATCCTAACAAATGTGAGGCAATGCATTTTGGAAGGTCTAATGCAGGTAGGGAATATACAGTGAATGGTAGAACCCTCAAGAGTATTGAAAGTCAGAGAGATCTAGGTGCACAGGTCCACAGGTCACTGAAAGGGGCAACACAGGTGGAGAAGGTAGTCAAGAAGGCATACGGCATGCTTGCCTTCATTGGCCGGGGCATTGAGTGTAAGAATTGGCAAGTCATGTTGCAGCTGTATAGAACCTTAGTCAGGCCACACGTGAAGTATAGTGTTCAATTCTGGTCGCCACACTACCAGAAGGATGTGGAGGATTTAGAGAGGGTGCAGAAGAGATTTACCAGGATGTTGCCTGGTGTGGAGGGCATTAGCTATGAGGAGCAGTTGAATAAACTCAAGCTGTTCTCACTGGAACGACGGAGGTTGAGGGGCGACCTGATAGAGGTCTACAAAGTTATGAGGGGCATAGACAGAGTGGATTGCCAGAGGCTTTTCCCCAGGGTAGAGGGGTCAATTACTAGGGGGCATAGGTTTAAGGTGCGAGGGCAAGGTTTAGAGTAGATGTACGAAGCAAGTTTTTTTACACAGAGGGTAGTGCAGGGGTGGGCAAACTACGGCCCGCGGGCCGCATGCGGCCCGCCAAAGGTATTTCTGCGGCCCACCAAGTCATAAAAAAAAAAAAAAAAAAAAAATCTTTTAAAAAATTTTTTTTTTTTTTTTTTTTTTTTAATTTTTTTTTAAAGGTTAATGGGTGGGGGGGCTGTTGGGTTACTTACTGGTATAGGGTGGATACGTTGACTTGAGTAGGGTGATCATTGCTTGGCACAACGTCGAGGGCCGAAGGCCCTGTTCTGTGCTGTACTGTTCTATGTTCTATATGAGGCGCCCACAATCATAACCGGGTGAAGTAATTATTTTACTTAATATACTATGCGGCCCTTTGTGAATTGTGAATTTCTGAATGCGGCCCTTGCACGGAAAAGTTTGCCCACCCCTGGGGTAGTGGGTGCCTGGAACTCGCTGCCGGAGGTGATGGTGGAAGCAGGGACGACAGTGACATTTAAGGGGCATCTTGATAAATACATGAATAGGATGGGAATAGAGGGATACGGACGCAGGAAGTGTAGAAGATTGTATTTTAGTCAGGCAGCATGGTCGGCATGGGCTTAGAGGGCTGAAGGGCCTGTTCCTCTGCTGTACTTTTCTTTGTTCTTTGTTCGATGCTCTCTAGTTCTTGATTCCCCAACCCTGGGAAAAAGACTGAGTGCATTCACCTTATCCATACCTCTCATGATTTTAAATACCTCTATAAGATCACCTCTCAGTCTCTTCTGCTCCAAAGAAAAAACTCCTAGCCTGTCCAATCTCCCCCGATAACTCAGTCCCTCGAGTCCTGGGCAAAATCCTTGTAAATATCTTCTGTACTCTCTCCAGTTTAATAACATCTTTCCTATATCAAGGCGACCAAAACTGAACAAAATACACCAGATGTGGCCTCACCAACGTCCTGTACAATTGCAACATAACTTCCCAACTTCTATACTCAATGCAAGCCCTAAAATATTTACAGTGACTTAGTAGAAAATACATGTTTGTTGACCTTTTTATATCTGTTATTCTTATCCTTTGGCTATACTTAGGCTACTCTCTTGGCTTGGGGGAGGGGAGAAATGGACGCAATGCAAAATAGCTCGAGAATGGAATACATTTGATTAAATTTGATGCAATAAAAAGTAGGGCAATCTTTTTGAAT
Source organism: Scyliorhinus canicula (assembly GCF_902713615.1). Taxonomy (NCBI): domain Eukaryota; kingdom Metazoa; phylum Chordata; class Chondrichthyes; order Carcharhiniformes; family Scyliorhinidae; genus Scyliorhinus; species Scyliorhinus canicula. Next base: position 211,708,442 of record NC_052150.1, on the reverse strand, counting down.
CCAATGCAGTTCACCTAGCTGCTCTAGCCTCCAGAGGAGTTTTGCTGCCATATTAATGGCCCGTCTTCAATTCAATTATCACACAAAGTGAAATTGATCACTTTACTCCAGTTCCAATATTATACAGTCAGTATGTGAAATGCTTTTATATTTTTAAAAACTCAATTTTTAACATGTATTTATATTCTTACCTGTAGTAGTTTCTTGAACAGAGTCAACAGTCTCATTGTTAGCACATGATTGAATATTTTCCATTGTAGCCTCTGTTTCTTTACACATTATACATACGTAGCATTCCTTTAGTGAAATGTCCTCAGCATTTTCCAAAGATCTGTCACATTCTATGTGAATCCATCTAGAGATAATATCACGAAGATTGTTGAATGTTTTAACAAGTGCAAAATATATACAAGTCACAGCTACAGTGCAAATTTCCTGAGGCACGCAGTTCACAATGGCCCAGGATTAATTCACTTTACTGTTCAGAGTTAGCCAAACCATATGCCCAGGAAGGAATGAAGAAAAACAAAGTCATAATAAGAGTTGTGAAATAGTTCAGTCAAATGAATAAACTCAAAAATTACAAAGAAATATCGAATCAAAATGGACAATAAATTTAGCTTTCCAAATTTTCAACCAAGTCAGCTTGCACTCGGGCTCAAAAGTCTTGTTGCAAATTCACATCGCGGGCAGCACGCTGCGCCGTGGTTAGCACTGCTTCATCATGGGTCGTTTCTCCCTGTGTTTGCGTGGGTTTCGCCCCCACAACCGAAAGATGTGCAGGGTGGGTGGATTGGCCACTCTAAATTGCCCCTTAATTGGAAAAAAATGAATTGGGTACTCTAAATTTAAAAAAAAAACAAATTCACATCGCTACAGCATGTTACAAATGGAGGACATACATAATGGTGTTTATTGCAGTTTTTAACAGAATGGTAGTAAATACTGCACAATTAATAGAAAATCCTTAAATAGAATCTGGAGTGGTGTTAAGCATGAGGTGCTTTTGTACACGTTAGTGGCAGACTATCAGCAGCATTGGCACAACCCTGGCAATACATTAACGGTCCAAACACTCAACTCTGGCAATACGTCAACGGTCCAAACACTCAACTCTGGCATTACGTCAACGGTCCAAACACTCAACTCTGGCATTACGTCAACGGTCCAAACACTCAACCCTGGCAATACGTCAATGGTCCAAACACTCAACTCTGGCATTACGTCAACAGTCCAAACACTCAACCCTGGCATTACGTCAACGGTCCAAACACTCAACCCTGGCAATACGTCAACGGTCCAAACACTCAACCCTGGCAATACGTCAACGGTCCAAACACTCAACCCTGGCATTACGTCAACGGTCCAAACACTCAACCCTGGCAATACGTCAACGGTCCAAACACTCAACCCTGGCAATACGTCAACGGTCCAAACACTCAACCCTGGCAATACGTCAACGGTCCAAACACTCAACCCTGGCAATACGTCAACGGTCCAAACACTCAACCCTGGCATTACGTCAACGGTCCAAACACTCAACCCTGGCAATACGTCAACGGTCCAAACACTCAACCCTGGCAATACGTCAACGGTCCAAACACTCAACCCTGGCATTACGTCAACGGTCCAAACACTCAACCCTGGCAATACGTCAACGGTCCAAACACTCAATCCTGGCATTACATCAACGGTTCAAACACTCAACCCTGGCATTACGTCAACGGTCCAAACACTCAACCCTGGCAATACATCAACGGTCCAAACACTCAACCCTGGCATTACGTCAACGGTCCAAACACTCAAAATGCGTCCTAAAGGTCATTTTTCAGAGTGGTGTAGACGGTGGGAGAAAGAGGTGCAAAATCGAAAAGAAACAATGTTACCGCTTTTCCAGGCTGTCTTTATCATGCAGGGATCAAGTTGTTTACTGGATCAGATGAACTGAGAGCACTTATTAGTCCTTGGAATTATGATGTTGTGGCGATCACAGAAACATGGTTAAAGGAAGGGTAGGATTGGCAGCTGAATGTTGGAGGATACAGCTGCTTCAGGAGAGATAGAGAGGAATGTAAAAGGGGTGGGGGAGTAACATTACTGGTTCAGGAGAATATTATAGCTGTACAGCGGGAGGACACCTTGGAGGGCTGCTACAATGAGGCAATCTGGGTGGAGCTCAGGAACAGGAAGAGGGCAATCACAATGTTGGGTGTTTATTACAGGGCCCCCAACTGCCAGTGAGAGACAGAGGAGCAGATAGGTAGAGAGATTTTGGATAGGTGCAAAAGTAACAGCATTGTGGTGGTCGGGGATTTTAATTTCCCCTATATTGACTGGGACTCACTTACTGCCAGGGGTTTGGATGAGGCATAGTTTGTAAGGTGTATCCAGGAAGCCTTCTTGATGCAATATGTGGATAGTCCAACTAATGAAGGGGCAGTACTGGACCTGGTATTGGGGAATGAGCCTGGGCCTTTGGACAGGGATGAGGGTAACCCTCGCGTTGAGGTGTTAAACTGGAGAAAGGCAACTTACAATAACGTTAGACGGGAATTGAAGAATTTGGATTGGCTGTTGAATAGTAAATCAACATCGGACATGTGGGAGTCTTTCAAGCGATAGTTTATTAGAATTCAGGAAAGTCACTTTCCTGAGAGAACGAAGGATAAGTATGGTAAGTATGGGAGCCTTGGATAACGAGGGATATTGTGAACCTCGTCAAAAAGAAAAAGGGGACTTTTGTACAGTCTAGAAGGGTGGGACAGTTGAAACCCTTGAGCATAAAGAGTATAAAGTGTTAGGGAACTGGAGCTGGAGGAACTTTGGATCATTCGGGAGGCAGAGGTGGTCATAGATAGAAGCTTCAGGGATGTAGTTACTCCGAAGAATGAAGATAGATGGGTGACGGTGAGAGGGGCTGGGAGGAAGCAGTCAGTACAGGGATCCCCTGTGGTCGTTCCACTCAGTAACAAGTATACCGCTTTGGATACTGGTGGGTGGGGGGAGGGGGACGACGACTTACCAGGGGTAAACCATGGGGTACAGGTCTCTGGCACAGAGTCTGTCCCTGTTGCTCAGAAGGGAAGGGGAGAGAGGAGTAGAGCATTAGTCATTGGAGACTCCATAGTTAGGGGGATAGATAGGAAATTCTGTGGGAACGAGAGACTCGCGGTTGGTGTGTTGCCTCCCAGGTGCCAGGGTCCGTGATGTCTCGGATCGTGTTTTCGGGATCCTTAAGGGGGAGGGGAAGCAGCCCCAAATCGTGGTCCACATAGGCACCAACAACATAGGTAGGAAAAGGGATAGGAATGTAAGGCAGGAATTCAGGGAGCTAGGGTGGAAACTTAAGAGCTAGAACAAACAGAGATATTATCTCTGGGTTGTTACCCGTGCCATGTGCTAGTGAGATGAGGAATAGGGAGAGAGAGCAGGTGAACACGTGGCTACGGGGATGGTGCAGGAGGGAGGGTTTCAGATACCTGGATAATTATGGCTCATTCTGGGGTAGGTGGGAGCTCTACAAACGGGATAGTCTACACCTGGACCAGAGGGGCACTGATTTCCTGGGGAGGGGGGAAAGTTTGCTAATGCTCTTCGGGAGTGTTTAAACTAATTCAGCAGGGGATTGGGAACCTGAATTGTAGCTCCAATATACAGAAGGTTGAGAGTAGTGATGTCACAAGTAAGGTTTCAAGGTTGCAGCAGTGTACCGGCTGGCAGGAAGGTGGTTTAAAGTCTACTTCAATGCCAGGAGCATCCGGAATAAGGTGGGTGAACTTGCAGCATGGTTTGGTACCTGGGACTACGATGTTGTGGCCATTTCGAAGACATGACTAGAGCAGGGACAGGAATGGTTGTTGCAGGTTCCGGGGTTTAGATATTTCAATAAGCTCAGGGAAGGTGGTAAAAGAGGGGGAGGGGTGGCACTGTTAGTCAAGGACAGTATTACGTTGGCAGAAAGGACGTTTGATGAGGACTCGTCTACTGAGGTAGTATGGGCTAAGGTTAGAAACAGGAAAGGCAGTCACCGTGTTGGGAGTTTTCTATACGCCTCCGAAAAGTTCCAGAGATGTGGAGGAAAGGATTTCAAAGATGAATCAGGATAGGAGCGAAAGTAACAGGGTAGTTGTCATGGGGGACTTTAACTTTCCAAATATTGACTGGAAACGCTATAGATTGAGTACTTTACATGGGTCCGTTTTTGTCCAATGTGTGCAGGAGGGTTTCCTGACACAGTATATAGATAGGCCAACAAGAGGCGAGGCCACATTGGATTTGGTACTGGGTAATGAACCAGGACAGGTGCTAGATTTGGAGGTAGGTGAGCACTTTGGTGATAGTGACCACAATTCAGTTATGTTGACTTTAGTAATGGAAAGGGATAGGTATATACCGCAGGGCAAGAGTTATAGCTGGGGGAAAGGCAATTATGATGCGATGAGGCAAGACTTAGGATGCATAGGTTGGGGAAGGAAACTGCAGGGATGAGCTCAATTGAAATGTGGAGCTCGTTCAAGGAACAGCTATTGCGTGTCCCTGATAAGTATGTACCTCTCAGGCAGTGAGGAAGTGGTCGAGCGAGGGAACCGTGGTTTACTGAAGTAGTTGAATCACTTGTCAAGAGGAAGAAGGAGGCTTATGTAAAGATGAGACGTGAAGGTTCAGTTAGGGCGCTCGAGAGTTACAAGTTAGCTAGGAAGGACATAAAGAGAGAGCTAAGAAGAGCCAGGAGGGGACATGAGAAGTCTTTGGCAGGTAGGATTAAGGATAACCCTAAAGCTTTCTATAGGTATGTCAGGAATAAAAGAATGACTCGGGTAAGAGTAGGGCCAGTCAAGGACAGTAGTGGGAAGTTGTGCGTGGAGTCGGAGGAGTATTCACACAGGAAAAAGGCAATGTTGTCAAGGAGAATACTGAAATACAGGCTACTAGACTAGAAGGGCTTGAGGTTCATAAGGAGGAGATGTTAGCAACTCTGGAAAGTGTGAAAATACATAAGTCCCCTGGGCCGGATGAGATTTATCCTGGGATTCTCTGGGAAGCTAGGGAGGAGATTGCTGAGCCTTTGGCTTTGATCTTTATGTCATCATTGTCTACAGGAATAGTGCCAGAAGACTGGAGGATAGCAAATGTTGTCCCCTTGTTCAAGAAGGAGAGTAGAGACAACCCCGGTAACTATAGACCAGTGAGCCTTACTTCTGTTGTGGGCAAAGTCTTGGGAAGGCTTATAAGAGATAGGATTTATAATCATCTAGAAAGGAATAATTTGATTAGAGCTATTCAACACGGTTTTGTGAAGGGTAGGTCGTGCCTCACAAACCTTCTTGAGTTCTTTGAGAAGGTGACCAAACCAGTGGACGAGGGTAAAGCAATTGATGTGGTGTATATGGATTTCAGTAAAGCGTTTGATAAGGTTCCTCATGGTAGGCTATTGCAGAAAATACGGAGGCATGGGATTCAGGGTGATTCAGCAGTTTGGATGAGAAATTGGCTCGCTATAAGAAGACAAGAGGATGGTGGCTGATGGGAAATGTTCAGCCTGGAGTTCAGTTACTAGTGGTGTACCACAAGGATCTGTTTTGGGGCCACTGCTGTTTGTCATTTTTATAAATGACCTGGAGGAGGGCGTAGAAGGATGGGCGAGTAAATTTGCAGATGACACTAAAGTCGGTGGAGCTGTGGACAGTGCGGAAGGATGTTGCAGGTTACAGAGGGACATAGATAAGCTGCAGAGCTGGGCTGAGAGGTGGCAAATAGGAGTTTAATGCAGAAAAGTGTGAGGTGATTCATTTTGGAAGGAGTAACAGGAAGACAGAGAACTGGGCTAATGGTAAGATTCTTGGTAGTGTGGATGAGCAGAGAGATCTCGGTATCCATGTACATAGATCCCTGAAAGTTGCCACCCAGGTTGATAAGGTTGTTAAGAAGGTGACGGTGTGCTAGCTTTTATTGGTAGAGGGATTGAGTATCGGAGCCATGAGGTCATGTTGCAGCTGTACAAAACTCTGGTGCGACCGCATTTGGAGTATTGCATGCAGTTCTGGTCGACGCATTATAGGAAGGATGTGGAAGCATTGGAAAGGGTGTAGAGGAGATTTACCAGGATGTTGCCTGGTATGGAGGGAAGATCTTATGAGGAAAGGTTGAGGGACTTAAGGCTGTTTTCGTTGGAGAGAAGAAGGTGACTTAATTGAGGCACACAAAATGATCAGAGGATTAGATAGGGTGGACAGTGAGAGCCTTTTTCCTCGGATGGTGATGGCTAGCATGAGGGGACATAGCTTTAAATTGAGGGGAGATAAATATAGGACAGATGTCAGAGGTAGGTTCTTTACTCAGAGAGTAGTAAAGGCGTGGAATGCCCTGCCTGCAACATTAGTGGACTCACCAACATTAAGGGCATTTAAATGGTCATTGGATAAACATATAGATGATAAGGGAATAGTGTAGATGGGCTTTAGAGTGGTTTCACAGGTCGGTGCAACATTGAGGGCCGAAGGGCCTGTACTGCGCTGTAATGTTCTATGTTCTGAAGCGGGAAATTAGGAGGGCTTGGAGGGGTCGTGAAACGTCCTTGGCAAGTAGGATTGAGGTGAATCCCAAAGCTTTTTATTCATGTGTAAAAAGCAAGAGGGTGGCCTGGGAAAGGATTAGGCCACTTAAGGACAATGGGGGTAATCTATGTGTTGAGCCAGAGGATTTGGGCGAGGTACTAAATAAGTACTTTGCAGAAGTGTTCACCAAAGAAAAGGACTTTGTGGAAGATGATTCTTGGGTAAGGTGTGTGGATAGTCTGGGCCATGTTGACATCAAAAAGGAAGTGATATTGGGCGTTTTAAAAAACATTAATGTAGATGAGTCTCCTGGGCCTGATGGGATTTACCCCAGAATGCTGAGGGAAGCAAGGGCGGAAATTGTTGGGGCCTTGACTGCTATCTTTGTATCCACATTGGCGACAGGTGAGATCCCAGGGGAATGGAGAATAGCTAATGTGGTACCGCTGTTTAAGAAAGGTAGCAGGGATAATCCTAGAAACTATAGGCCGGTAAGCCTCACTTCGGTAGTAGTTAAATTATTGGAGAGAATTCTCAGGGACAGGATTTATACTCATTTGGAAACAAATGGACTCATTAGCGATAGAAGGGGAGGTCGTGCCTCACTAACTTGATCGAGTTCTTTAAGGACTTGACAAGGATGATTGATGAGGGGAGTGTGGTGGATGTTGTTTCCATGGACTTCAGTAAAGCCTTTGACAAGGTGCCTCAGGGCAGACTGGTACAAAAGGTGAAGTCAGACGGGATCAGAGGTGAGGTGGTAAGATGGATACAGAACTGGCTCGGTCACAGAAGGCAAAGGGTAGCAGTAGAAGGGTGTTTTTCTGAATGGAAGGTTGTGACTAGTGGTGTTTAACAGTGATCTGTGCTGGGGCCTCTGTTGTTTGTCGTATACATAAACATTTTGGAGGAAAACGTAGCCGGTCTGATTAGTAAGTTTGCGGATGACACCAAAGTTGGTGGAGTGGCAGATAGTGTTGAGGATTGTCAGAAGATACTGCAGGACATAGATAGATTGGAGACTTGAGCAGAGAAATGGCAAATGGAGTTTAACACTGACAAATGTGAGGTAATGCATTTTGGTAGGTCTAACATAGAGGGGAAATATACCGTAAATGGCAAAACTCTTCGGAATATAGAAAATCAGAGAGATCTGGGAGAGCAGATCCACAGATCTTTGAAGGTGGCAACACAACCCGTACCCGTACCAGCCTCCCCGGACAGGCGCCGGAATGTGGCGACATGAGGCTTTTCACAGTAACTTCATTGAAGCCTACTCATGACAATAAGCAATTTTCATTTTTTCACAAGTGGACAAGGTGATCAAGAAAGCATATGGAATGCTTGCCTTTATTGGACAGGGCATCGAGTATAAAACCTGGCAAGTCATGCTACAGTTGTACAGAACGTTGGTACGGCCGCACTTGGAATATTGCGCACAATTCTGGTCGCCACACTACCAGAAAGATGTGGAGGCTTTGGAGAGGGTGAGAGGTGGTTTACCAGGATGTTGCCTGGTCTGGAGGGTGCTAGCTATGTGAATAGACTAGGATTCGCCAGGGGGCACAGGTTTAAGTTCCGGGGGCAAAGTTTAGAGATGTGCGAGGCAGGTTTTTTGCGCAGAGGGTGGGGAGTGGCTGGAACGCGTTGCCTGGGGAGGTTGTGGAAGCAGATACATTAACGGCGTTCAAAAGGCATCTTGACAAACACATGGATAGGATGGGTATAGAGTGATACGGCACAAGGAAGTGCTGAGGGTTTTGGCAAAGGTTGGTATCATGACTGGTACAGGTTTGGAGGGCCCAAGGGTCTGTTCCTGTGCTGTATTATTCTTTGTTCTATCCACTAAATCTGTCTCCAAGGTGGCATACTCAACTGACTCTCCACATTAGGTGATTAGTGCTCGTGTAAAGATGGTCAAAAACAATTATATATAGGTGAGGGGGTTGATAATTTAAACAAAGTTTATTTTTCTCTTTGGAAAACAACCCTCTAAGGGAGGCTAGGAAGAGACTAGCATATTGTTTACATATAAAAACACATTTTTAAATTAACAGCTGTTCACTTGCATGTACCTACTTCTATTCAAAGTTGTTTAACTCTCGAGTGAAATACCTGTTGCCAAATGGAAGAGTCAATCCATTCAAATAGGATAAAACTCCAAATTCATACCTGCCATTTTCTGATGCCTGTGTGAACTATACTGTGGTAAAGATAGGCTTCAACAACAAAAACATTCTCTTAAATCTTTCACAGCAACAAGTGAACGCATAATCTGTTAATGAAGAGTTAATGACTAATCACCAGTTATTCAAGGTGCCTGAATCCTATTAATTCAATGATTGAAGCTGCATTAAAAGGGTCATTAAAGGAGTTATCCAAAGAAAAATTAAATATTCATCAAAAGGGCAATAAAAACACAACGTTTGGCTGTGTTGCAGCTTTTTATCCTTTCATAGTTGAACCTAGGCATTCACATTACAGAAATGGCTACTTGCATGAACCCTGTTCAAATTCTTGGATGGAGAGGGCACTTAATAGGTTCAAAGGATAGAAGCAAAGAAAGCCCTGACGTGCAGGCAAGGGAAACAAAGGACATTTGTAAAGTTTGAACAGATGCGGCAACTCAAAATGGAGATCATCATCAAATTTTAGGGTTTCACCTGATACTTTTCTTCAGCCCCATGCAAAACAAGCTCTTGCCCTATGTACTAGAGTGCCGAGTACCACTTGACGTCACAATATCAGGTGATGGAGTGTTTCCCAGAGGTCAAACAGAAACCATCAATACTACAATTAGCTCACTAAATCGACAGCAAGTTGCCTGCATTTGGCTAGAAGAATAAATGCTGTTTGACCTTGCAAATTAGGTTTTAAACTGAGAACCACACTGATACAAAGTAATAAACAGGCAGTAATGAGTGTGAAGTGATTCATTTTGGTAGGAAGAACACTGAAGTTAGAGAAAATAAAGGGGACCGTTGTAAAGTGGGTGTAGGAACAGAGGAACCTGGGTGCATTCATGCATAAATCACTGAAATTGGAAGGATAGTCTGAGAGCACAGTTAATAAAATCGTACAGCATCCTAGGTGTATCAACAGGGGCACAGAGTGCAGGACTGATTCACGAGAATAGATAAACAAATGAGGAATGATACATAGATTAGAGAAGCTGGGATGGTTTTATTTGGAGTGGAGAAGGTCGAGAGGAGATTTGACAAGGGCATTCAAAATCATGAAGGGACTGGAGAGAGGAGATGGGGAGAAACTTTCCCAATGGTGAAAGGATCAAGAACCAGAGGGCACAGATTTCTTTTATCCACACAGCCAGTAGCTAGGATCTGGAATGCACTACCTGAAAGTGTGGTGGAAGGTAGGTTCAATCGAGACATTTGAGGAGGTAGATTATCTGAAAAAGAATGTGCAAAGCCATGCACGAGAAAGCAGGAGCGGGCCACCAGGTGAACTGCTCTTTCAGAGTGCCAACACAGACACCACAGGCCGAACGGCCTTCTTACGTACTGTGACCATTCTATGATTTTACGAGTAGCAGAAAAACAATGTAACAGATTTCTCCAAGAACAGGGTATTTATATTCCACCTCCTTGAATACATAGCATAACACCACATAACTTTTCCAACCAACACAAACGAGAATCCACTAACAGTCGACTTACACATTTAGTTAAGGCTACTATGATGGATTCATAAAATTTGAAGTTAGAAAATAATCAAATATACATCTATGACAGGATAAGAGGTTGTCAGTGCAACTCTAACTCGGACACCCTGTAGAACATCCTCCACCAACTTAAGTAGAGAATTGCTAATGCTACATTACTACATTCCTATATTACAATAGCGACTACACTTCAAAAGGTACTTCAAATGGCTTTGGAACGCCCAATGAAAGGGGCTACATAAATGCTCATCGTTTTTTCTTTATGCTATCATAATACCACTTCAATACAACAGATTATCAATGGTGAAGTACTCTAAATATAAACATCTCCAATTTTAAATTATCAACATGCAGGTAGGGTTTTCAAACGAATCCATTTTTAAGCACTCCAGCTACTCAACATTGCTGCACTCGATTATGTACAGATTGACAAGGTCAGCTGAGTAGGTAATACATAAGGCTGCAAGTAATAAATGGATGGTGAAAATGTAAAGGAAAAGGACAGAATGCAAAAAATAATGAAAAACAAATTACATACACTAACGGCAACCTTCAATGATGCTGTGGTTACAGCATCTGAGCCAAAGAAACATCTTACCTTTTGCACATCTGACAATGCAGCATATCCTTCTGGGAGTCTTGATAGCAGGTCTTGTCACAGAGTGGACAGGACAGGCTGTGGTCTTGTTGCTGGTAGCAGCTAGCACAAAGTGAACAATTGTGGTGCCAATGAGTGCTGGTCCGTGCGCCACAGTCAACACACACCCTGCAATTCTGAAGTGAAAGTAAGGTGAGAGGTAAATCATAATATCAGACAAGTACAAAAAAAAGGACAACCAAATAACATAAGCCAATTAATGATTCAAGCTGACAAATAATGAAATAAAAACAAGAAAATTGGAAAATCTAAAAGAAAAACAGTAAATGATAGAGGTACACAATTCAGCCAGCATCTGTACACAGAAAAAAATACATCATTTTTTCTTTACAGATGCTGGCTAATGGGTTATTTTATTTCCAGAAATTTCTGCTATTGCTTAAGGTGACTGATGCAACCGCAGGAAATATCCAACTTGCGCGTGTTTCCAAAGGATTTTGTTGGAAAATAAACGTTTTGATGAATTCTCATGTGCATAGAAATCAGACTGTAGCAGCTTGTCATCTGGTGCCACTGACTTCCATGTAACTATTGTAAGATTGGCTGTCTTGTGAACACTGAAATGCTCTTGGAATTAGTTTGTAATTATATTAAAGAAGATACTGGTGAAAAAACTGGTGGATGCAAGGACAGGCAAGTCAGTGCTTTGCAGTGGGCTATACTGAGGCCAGTAGGAGAAACAGTCAGGGATATTGTTAGGGAAGGTTCTATCAAGAGTTGGTGTGGGACTTTGGGCCATATTGTGGAAGAAAGTCCAGAAGCTGTCGTATGAAGTTTGGACAAATATGAAAATGAAGACAATGAGGAATGAGCAATCACTGTTCAGTCTGTCCATCGCATTCAATCCTTTAGATTTGTATCTGAGATTTAAGAGGCAATTCTTAAAATCTAATTTCAGCCTACTTACAAGCTGTATTCATCTACTGAACAGCAGTCCCTACACTAAGAGGCAGTGCACAGGTTTTGTTAAGTGGCAGTACATAGTATTTGAAGATTTGATATACAATGAGAAATGAAATGCAATTTAAGTTTATTTTTTGTATAGGAGCGAGGATAATATTTCAACTTGCAAATTGGTGCTAAAAGTGACCAGAAACTTATTCCAACTTTGAAACCCAATGCCAGCATCAAAAGCTGACAGATTAGAGTTAAAGGTTCCATTGCATCCAACCTCACAATAGCATCGCCCTCCCCCAACCCCACCTCAACAAATTTCAGTCATGCTCAGACACCCACACCCCCGAACCAGACTGCCGTTTAGTGCCAAATTATCAAATTACAAGCAATTCTGTGATGTAGACTTGCACCTAAGTCAAATTGTTAACCAGTTAAAGTTATACTTGTACAGCATGCTTCAGATCTATTGTGCTGACAGGAGGCACATATCAGAGGGCTATATGGGGAACTGCAGGCACAAACTCACATTGCTTCTGGGGACAAGGCTCCCTGGTGTGATGCTGCAGTGATTGACAGGTGCTCCTGTGTTTACAGCATATGTCAAAAACTATTACTGAAGCACTGTACCTGAAAATTGGAGGAAAAAATAACACTGACAGAGACATGAGCAGGAGACATGAAAAGAAGGCCAGTTTTAGACTAAAGGTATACCTAAAGTATTGTAAGCATCGCTGAAGAGTTTGACATCCAAAATCAAAACTATACGATACAAGTTCATTTATTCCATGAACCAAGTTCTCCATTTCTATGCTGTTATTTTTCTTTTTAAACATTTAATCATTTGGGCAACTCTTACATGGAGGAAAATGTTTGAAAGCTGGAAATGTGTTTAGTGTTAGAAAGAAACAGGGCGAGTAATGTGTGCACAATGGCACTCTAATAAATTGCACTAATCAGAGTATTGAGGGCCTAGTTGCTAACCAAAAATACCCATGCTGAGTTGCAAAGCTTATTTCACTATTAGATACAACAAAATGGGTACTATCCACTTTCCCAAAGGGTGCAAGAACATAGTTGGAGAAATTCTTTACTTTGCATAACTCGGAGTGTGTAAAATCACAATAATATAAACAGAGAACCATGAACCAAGTGTTGGCATCGCCCAATGTTACATTTTAAAAAAGAACATGATACAAATCGTGAAGAGCTACTAATATCAAGCTTGGATTTTTTAAAAGCTGAACTTTGAATGGAGAAAGAAAAAGAATGATTACAGGAGGCAGGGTTTCCACAGCTTTGATGTCAAACAAATAAACAAACTCAAGTAGCAGACAAGATTGTACGTTGTATATTAAATCCAATTTGATCTATAAGTTTGCGAATGATACGGCTGTGGTGGGTTGTACCTCAAACAACGACGAATCAGACTACAAAAGGGAGATAGATCACTTGGTTGCATGATGTACCGAAAAAAACCTCTCTCTAAATGTCAGCAAAACCAAGGAACTAATCATCGACTTCAGGAAGAAGAAGAAATTGCGTATTGTCACAAGTAGGCTTCAAATGAAGTTGCTGTGAAAAGCCCCTAGTTGCCACATTCCGGCACCTGTTCGAGGAGGCTGGTACGGGAATTGAACCGTGCTGTTGGCCTGCCTTGGTCTGCTTTAAAGGCCACCGATTTAGCCCTGTGCTAAACCAGCCCCTCGCTGGTTTGAAGCGCTGCACGACACACGGGGACAAATGGCTCGGAAGTGGAGATGGTCGATAGCTTTAAGTTCCTGGGGGGTCACCATCACCAACAGCCTGTCCTTGTCCATTCGCTTTGATGCAACAGTCAAGAAAGCCCAACAACGTCTCTACTTCCTACAGAAGCTAAAGAAATTTAGCATGTCTGAATCGACTCTCATAAACGTCTACAGATGTACCATAGAGAGCATCCTATCCAGCTACATCGCAACTTGGAATGGCAACTGCTCGGCCCAAGATCACAAGAAACTGCAGAGTGTGGTGAACGCAAGCCCAACACATCACACAAGCTTGTTACCCTCTCACTGATTCTGTCTAAACTTTCCGCTGCCTCGGGAAGGCAGATAGCACTGCCAGAGACCCCTCACACCCAGGCTTTGCCCTATTCCAGACCCTTCCATCAGGCAGATAATACAGAAGTTTGGAGACCCGCGCATCCAGACAGAGGAATAGCTCCTTCCCCACAGCTACTAGACTCCTCAAGGGGTCGCCCTCGGACTGATCTGTTCCCTATAAGACATTATTCACTACGCCCTATGCTGCTCTTGCTCATGTATTTGCTTTGTTTGGCCCCAATGGTGCACTGTACCCAATTATTTATTTGTCGATGTACTTTGTTGATTATTCTTTTTGCCCACTGTGTACGTACTGTGTATGTCCTCTTGGCCGCAGAAAAATACTTTTAATTGTACTTCGGTACATGTGACAATAAATCAATTTCTAACATTCTTCTGGTTGGACTCCCTCGCTTTACCAGCAACGTATGCAAAATCCTATCAGCCCAAATTTTGCCATGTCTACCAACATTGCTATACTTGCCGATTTTCATTGGCTTCAACTTCTAGTGCATGGTAATATGCCTGTAGTCTTTATCTTCACAAACCAATGGCTCCAAATCCCAGCTTGTACCCTCTAATTCTTACACGGTACGTGTTCCTAGAATTTTCTTCCTAAATTTCTTTGCTTCCCGATCTTTTTTTCGCCCATAAATTTAGAGTACCCAATTAATTTTTACCAATTAAGGGGCAATTTAGCGTGGCCAATCCACCTAGCCTGTACATCTTTGGGTTGTGGGGGCGAAACCCACGCAAACAGGGGGAGAATGTGCAAACTCCACACGGACAGTGACCCAGAGCCGGGATCGAACCTGGGACCTCAGTGCTGTGAGACAGCAATGCTAACCACTGCACCACCGTGCTTCCCCAGCTTCCTGATCTTGACCAGTCTCAGAACGGGTCTCTTTGACCATGCCTTCAGTCACTTTCCCAATTTCTCTCCAATTTCCTGCTTTGTGTCCACTGCCCTCCCCCACAGCCACCTTGCGACACTCCCTGAAAGACACTTCATAAATGCAAGTTGTTATTGTGCATGATAAGTGTGACTAGTCTTGACTTAACACTGCAAAGGTGTTGGGAGGAAAAAAAACAAATAGTCAACAGAAATTGAAGAAATATAGTACTCGAGAAAGGTGGGTCCAGATTCATTAACCACTCTCAGTCCTGCCTAGCAAACATTCCCTGACGCTTGTGCTGTGACAAATATTGTACAAGTACATTCACTGCTCAGAAATGGCTTTAAGCTCACAACTGACCCCTAAGGAATAAGGAACAGGATTGGTCAGCATGAGCCAAAACAAGCAGCGCACGTTTTGGATCCAGAAATTCAAGTCCCAGGCCCTGACCAGTGACCTCCCAGGCAAAACATATCGGGTGATGGACCACTTCATGGGCAAATTAAAATAGATTTTCTCTACTTTTGAAAAATTATTACATCTTATAGATTTTGGTTTTAGTTGGGAAACCTGAGGTGGATGAGAGGAAAAAAGTGGGGGTCAAAATATTGACTACTGCCCAAAATTTCGAGATACTTTTCAACAGTTCACCCGCCTCTTTACTAAATCTTTCCAGTACCTTGGAGAAGAATATTTTAAAATGTATTCAGTCATTCAATTTTCCATTGATTCAGGACCTTAATAGAATAAAGAACTCTTAGGGACGTGAAAGTCTAACAGCTGAAATGAATAGCATAAAACATGGAATTGTGTGGCTGTAGTGTTTAAGGAGGGGATACTGTGTAGCAAGAAGACAACTTGTCCTAGAGCAGAATGAAGGAAGCGCAGCCGATTTTAACAATTGGGCCCAGTTGGCATGAAGTAGGCTGTCACTGGGAATGGGCTTCTGCACTTCTAAGTCTTTAGGGAGTGCAGGGGTCCAAGAGGGTCCACTATTGACAGAGGAAGCCTGGGGCAGGAGAGGCTCAAAGAAGCACTCTTGCTCCTCGAAGTCTGTAAGTAAACAGAAATAATTCATGTTTTTGCTTTAGCAATTTACCTTTTGTGGCCTCTTTTGGTCCTAGATTGACTTCCTGGCAGTTTTGGCTTGGCGGGGAAACACCATTTTTTCTAGCTCGGGCATCAGATTGATATCATGTCACTGGGACTCGATGTGGATATTCAAATAAGGACCTCACTTGCTGCAGGCAACTCTTCTTGCGTGTGCAGGGGTGTAGTTAAAATGGTAGAAGGCATGTCTCTCACTCCATTTTAACTACTTGGTTTCTGCAGGGTATGGGGGTGTTAAAAGTCCCCCACTAGGTGCAGATAGATTAGTGGGACGGGACAGATAGTCAAGGCCCATAGTTTTGACCCCAATGTAAAAATAACATTTAGGAGGTGGGTGGGAGGGGGCAAAGGCAGGTGTGATGGTGGGAAGAGAAGACTGTATGACATATTATGATCAAAATACATAAAGATTATTCTGATTGTTTTTCGAAACTTCACAAACATTTATTAATTCTTGTTGAGTCAGATGCAATGCTAACTGTCCAAATGCGATACTAGCAGATTAAAATTATCACTCACTTTACACCTCCAGCCATTTGTAGGTATCGACTCCATTGCTGGTTGGAGGCAAAATGTGTGATAGCCTTTGTCACAGATGTCACAAACCAACATTTTGCTGTCATCACCTGGATGCCTGAAAGGATTTTAAACAATGATCAATTTAAAGACACTCTTCTTGAAAAAGCAAACTTGCCACATGATTTCAAAACTTAAAAAGAGCCATAGTCTTCAAACCCTCAGAGATCTTGAGGAAGCCCAAAGAATCCATTCTGTAGATTCTATAAAATCTTGTGTTGTATAGTTATTTCACAGCACTGCCATTGACAACAGCCCCAACTGACAGACTAAAATATAAACATGAATCAGAGACTTTCCGAATAAGGTAATGTTTTATTGCTACTGGATGTAGTGGTATAATCTTTCCTAGCTATTGATGGAATGAGCCCATCCCACAGAGGCCTTCATTGTGGTTTTCTGCTTGCTAGCCTGGACAAGCCTCTGCCAGCCTTTAGGGGAGGAACTGAAGAAAAAATAAATAAAAAGGGAAGTGTTACCTAAAACCTACTCGTGTCGTAGATTCTCAACTGAAGAACTTGCACTGTAATTAAAGAGTGGACTCGCAGCACGAGGTTCCACATGCAATATTGCAGAATCATTGGCTGAACTGGTTGCACAATATAAATAAACTTTGGTTTACTTGGTCATTTATTGAAACTATATAGAATCACAATGTCACAGAAGGATGTCATTCAGACCATCAAGTGGTCCCTGCTGACTCCCTGCTGAGCAATCTCTACAGTTCTTATGGGTGGGCAGGCTAGATGGATACAGAACTGGCTTGGTTATAGAAGACAGGGCGTAGCAGTGGAAGGATATTTTTCTGAATGGAGATCTAAAGCTAGTGTTGTTCCACTGGGATCAGTGATGGGACCTCTGTTGATTGTATATATATATCTGGAGGAAAATGTGGGTGGCCTGATTAGTAAGTTTGCGGATGACACGAAGATTGGCGGAGTTGCTGATAGTGCCGAGGATTGTCAGAGGATTCAACAGGATATCGATAGATTAAAGACTTGGGGACAGAAATGGCAGATGGAGTTTAATCCGGGTGCACAGTCCATAGTTCCCTAAAAGTGGCAACACAGGTGGCCAAGGCGATTAAAAAGGCATATGAATGGGTACATGAATAAGGAGGAAATAGAGGGATATTGACTGAGTAAGGGCAGAAGGTTTATTTTTTAGTTGGGGCATCATGATCGACACAGGCTGATCATTTTTTTGTGCTGTACTTTTTTTTGTTCTTTGTTCTTTCCATCAAGTATCCATGCAATTTCCTTTTGAAGTAATTTATCATCCTCACTTCTGCCACCCTCGGAGACAGCGAGTCCCAGGTCACTACCACTTGCTTCATAAAAAGTTTATTTCTCACACTCTCCCTACATCTCTTGCTCAAAGCCTGAAATATGTCCCCTGGTCCTTGTACTATCAGCTAATGGAAACTGTTTTTCTTTGACTACCTTATCTAATCTTGTCATAATCTTGTACACCTCCATCAAATCTCCCCTTGATGTCCTTTGCTCCAAGGAGAACCTGACCTTGTAGCTAAAATTCCTCATTCCTGGAACCATTCTGGTAAATCTCCATCGCACCCTCTCAAGACCCCTCAAATTGTTCCTAAAGTGAGATGACCAGAACACACTTAAAACAAAACAGGAAAAGTATCAATATTTTCCAGAGCACAAAATTAAATACGGCAATGAATAACTGATGATAAATAAGCTACATTTTAAATCGGAGAAATTTAATTTTTACCCCCTGAAAATGCAATGTGCATTCTTAATTGCCAAAGGCATCTTGCCATTTTTAACAGACTGAGATTTAGTACTAATGGGCAAACCCATGAAGTTGCTATTTTCAGCAAAACTGTGAATGCTCTTGTCAGGAAAAACAAATTGCTTCCCTTGCCCCAAGTTTTACTTCAATTCACACAGTTAATTGATTTATGATAAGATTAATGTTACATAAATCTTGGTCGAAACGCTGCTATTTTAAATTTTTAAAACTTTCAGCCACATTAAAAGGGAAACATTTGACATGGAATTTACCTGCAGGTCTGGCAGATTTTGCATTCTGGACACTGCCAACCAGCCCGTTTCAAAGGGGTCACAACTATGTCTAGGCATGCTCCATGGTAATGCTGTCCACAACTAGTGCAAAAAAGTTGGTCTAAAAGTTCTCCTGGGCTGTCACAAACAGCACAATTTGCTTCTTCCTTAGCTAAAGAACAAAATATTAACAAAAAAATATTTGAGTACAATTTGAAGTCAACATGAGCTGAAACAACATTTAAGTTCCTATTTATATATACACATCTATTTCAGTGGTTACCCGGTATGCTCAAATCAAAATCAAGGATGTATAGAAGTCCTAGTATCTGAAAGGTTTTTGATAAACTAGCCAACTACAGAGCTCGTCATTTGACAAGTTTGCATTTCTCAACACATGAAAAGAGAAAGCAACAAGCAGCCAATCATTCAACTTCAACTGAACGATTTTTCTTGGTTCACAGATCAGCTTCAGACACATTATGTGGTAACGGACATTAACCAGGAAAAAAACATAGTTCTGCGCTTACTTAATTATACAGAAAAGGGAAATCCTGGATTTAATATTTGGCCTGCGCTTAAGTAGATGATGTGGTCTTTGATTTCAGTATTTCCTAATTTGCAGATTCTGGAAAGAGAAAACAAAAATCTCCATTCCTGTTGTTCCCTCTGCATCTTGGAAAAGTAGGCTGGATGTTGAGATTGGGTGAGAGTCCCTGCTGGGATATTACAAGTGGTTAACAAGGTGCCACATTTATTATCTAGCTGCACACATGGTTAGGCAGCTGCAGCATATTAATAACTCAAGTTACCATGTTTGGAAAGAAAAACGCTTAACAATAAATACTTTGTCCAACTAAGACTACGTGGCATGTGGGTCCCGATGTGTAGAACACAGAACAGCAACAATGGTAGTTACAAAAAATCCTGAAAGGAAATTAATTGACTCCCTCAGCAAAGGTAGGGGAACATCAAAGTAGCCAGTTAATTAAGTAACAAAATGAAGGCACCAGAAACTGAAGTTCAGATTTGACTATCACACCAAGATTCTCGAAAGTTGCACTGTCATTTGCATCAGATGGAAATAGAAAAATAGTAAATGAAGTGTAGTCAGTTGTGGCTGAGTTTTGATATGCAATATTGTACAATTTCAAACGACCTTGAGAAGGAAATTGCGACCCAACTCCTCGCTGCCTCCGTGTTTACAACATCATCATTAAAAGCAATTCTAGTTTAGTTTTTAAAAACATCCTATCAATCTTGCAGTCAACTTTTATTATAAATATTGCTTAAAAGTTGGGTTGGATTTAGGTCTCAATATTTGTGCTTATTGAATGCCAAATTTCAATGGTTCTAGAACATAAAACCAGGGATTGGAAAGTATCATATGTGGAGCAGGAATGGAATGTGTTTGTACTCACATCGTTCCGGAGCCTGATCAATGTGTTCTGGACAGAGGAGAGCGAGAGTCTTGAAATCCTGAAATGTACCAGCTCCAGCTGCACATGGATAATGGTACAGCTGATTGCATTTCACTTCTGAGCATTTGATGGTGGCCCCAAGGTGCTTACAGTATGCACAATGCTGAAATAAAATAAATATCAGGTGAGGAATTTTAAATAAAATTATAATTCATAACTTGCAAGAATTAGAGGTCATTCATAATCAATTTTGGAATGGTACGTGTCCACACACAGCCACAACCATTTGGCTTCAAGATTGACATCACCAAGGAAAGAAATTCCAATAAATTAGATAATCTCTACAGATATGCTTGAAACTCTGATATTTCTAAATGCTAATAATTGATGTTCAGTAAAAGTTCTCAATAAAAATTCTGATGTTCAATACAAATGTTCAATAAAAGATTCTGAGTACTAACAAGCAAACCATACATAAAAGTGATTACTGACAACAAATCAAAACAGTTTGCTTTTGCCTTTAACTGTGATAACTGTATCCAATAAACAAAGTACAGTATAGCACAGGAACAGGCCCTTCGGCCCTTCAAGCCTGCGCCGATCACGTGTCCTAACTAGACTAACTGCCTGTATCCTTCTATACCCCGTCTGTTCATGTGCCTATCCAGATATGTCTTAAAGGTCGCTAACGTATCTGCCTCAACCGCCTCACTTGGCAGTGCATTCCAGGCCACCACCACCTCTGTGTAAAATAACTTCCCCCGCACATCTCTAATGCACCTATCACCCCTCACTTTGAATTTATGCCCCCTTGGAATTGTCATTTCCGCCCTGGGAAAAAGCCTCCAACTGTTCACCCCACCTATACCCCTAATAATTTTATAAACTTCTATCAGATCACCCCTCAGTCTCCGTCTCTCCAGGAAGAACAATCCCAGTATATTCAATCTCTGCTCATAGCTAATACCCTCCATACCAGTCAACATCCTGGTAAACCTTTTCTGTACTCTCTCCAAACCCTCCACTCCCTTCTGGTAGTGTGGTGAACAGAATTGGACACAGTATTCCAAATGTGGCCTAAGCAATGATCTATATATACCTGTAAAATAATTTTCGAGTTTTTATACTCAATACCCCGTCCCATGAAGACAAGCATGCCACATGCTTTCTTTATCACCATTTCCATCTGTGCTGCCACGTTTAAGGATCTGTGGACCTGCACACCCAGATCTGTGTGTGTCTATGCTCCTAATGGTTCTGCCATTTATTTTATAGCTCCCACCTGAATTGGATCGACCAAAATGCATCACCTCGCATTTGTCCGGGTTAAGTTCCATCTTCCATTTCTTTGCTCAATTTTGCAGCCTATCTATATCCTGTTGTATTCCCTAACTTGGCAATAATCACATGACACAGGAACCATAGAGACAATGGGTGGAATTTTGAGCCTCTGTCAGCGTAAATGCGATGCGGGCCCAAAATCTGGTGAGAGTCGGGAGATGGGATTCTCACTGGCGAGATTCTGTTTCCCCATTTCCCCTGCCCTCGCCAGCAATGTAACAAGGTTCCTGCCCAGAAACTGAGGAAACCTCATTTCAATATGTTTTAATAAATTTAAATGTCATTAAAGGGTTTCCCAGCCATATGGGGCGGGATTCTGTGATCCTGAGGCTGTGTTGACGCTACTGGAAATGCCGTCGCGTTTCTCGACGGCGTTAATACGGCCTCCGGATAGGCAATTCTGGCCCCGACGGGAATATTCATAGCTCGGTGACATTGACGTCACGCTGGCAAGGTTTACAACGGATATATAAAAACAGCAATTGGTCGACGGGGAACCCGCTGGGGGCGCAAAGGAAATTACAGCCCGTGGGGGGGGTTGACATGGTAGCCAGCACTCTGTGCTCCGAGGAGGATTCCATCCAGTGTGTTCAGATGTACTTATACCGCAAGTAAGTATCCAATTGCATTGCGCACAATGAGTCGGGATACCACAGAAATGGTAAAAGAGGAAGATTTCCAGAGTCCGTATAATTAATTATTTACCTCAGCTTTTTAAAATAAATTTGAATAAATGCAGGTATAGGTGAAGTAAATTATCTGGATTTCTGGATGTTCCTGAGCCAGACCCTCAAATAAAAAACATATATTCTTAATTTTAAGGTGAAACCTTTACTAAAATCAATAGTAAAAACAAATGCAAATGTCATTATGACTTTAACAAAGACAGTTTGACGTCACTTGCTCAAAAAAAATCAATTCTGGAAATAATTTCTCACATGTTCAGCATTAAAAAAGTGAAACCAAGTGGTGGAACCACGGACTTCTTCAAAAACATATATTAAATATTTCTAATATCCTTAAATTTACTTTTAAGAGTGATTTACACTTAAAGTCTAATTTAGATTCATTTTCTGCATTTACCTTTCCATATCATTTATTTTACTGATTGTAGGATATAATTAACACGGAGCAGGAGGGAAAAGCAAAACAAATTATAAGCTGCAAAAAAATTCCGGAGTAGGCTTTTAAAGGCAGAGAAGGTGAAGAGGTTGAGAGAGGTTATTTCAGAGGATAGACGTAATTTGGACGGAAGAGCAATCTGTGATGGCAGAGTGAAGGGGAAAAAGACAGATAATGTCAGCAGACTAGTTGCAACGTTTTGTTTCAGGAAGCCACAGAGGACAGCAGGCAAGGCCAGGATCTGGAAGTTGATTCCATTAATTATCTGTACCAAGTAAACAGATGTTAACATTGATCTGAGGTAAAACACAACCAAATTGACTGTGGTAAATTGTTGTTTTTTAAATTGTATTTTTTATTATCTATTCATGACATGTGGGTATCCAGGATAAATTGCCCTTCCCTAAGGGCATTTAAGAGTCAACCACATTGGACCCTGAGTCACATACAGGCCAAATTTCCTTAAAAGGACATTAGTGAACCAGATGGGTTTTTACAACAATCGACAATAGTTTCACGGTCATCATTAGAATTCAAATTTCACCATCTGTCATTGTGGAAATTGAACCCAGGTCCCCGGAGCATTACCCTGGGTCTCTGGATAGTGGTTAGCACTGTTGCTTCGCAGCGCCAGGGTCCCAGGTTCGATTGGCGGCTTGGGTCACTGTGCAGAGTCTGCATGTTCTCCCCGGATCTGCGTGGGTTTCCTCCGGGTGCTCCAGCTTCCTCCCACAAGTCCCGAAAGACATGCTGTTAGGAGGTAATTTGGGCATCCTGAATTCTCCCTCTGTATATCCAAACAGGCGCCGGAATGTGGCGACTAGAGGCTTTTCGCAGTAACTTCATTGCAGTGTTAATGTAAGCTTACTTGTGACAATAAAGATTATTATTATTACTAGTCCAGTGATAACACCCCTACACCACAATCTCCCTCTGCCAAAATGGCATTTTATAAAGTTCCAAATGAAAGATGACTAGTTTAGCTCAAAGCTGTGGGGTGTCAGGTCAAAATTAGTACAAAATTCATAGAATTTACAGTGCAGGAGGCCATCCGACCCATCGAGTCTGCACCGGCTCGTGGATAGAGTAGCCCAATTAAATCCACGCTTCCACCCTATCACTGTTACCCAGTAACCCCACCTAACCTTTTTGGACACTAAGGGTAATTTAGCATGGCAAATCCACCTAACCTGCACATCTTTGGACTGTGGGAGGAAACCGGAGCACCCGGAGGAAACCCATGCAGACACAGGGAGAACGTGCAGACTTCCCAGGCAGTGGCCCAAGCCGGGAATCGAACCTGGAACCAGGTTGCGTAGCAACTGAGCTAACCACTATGCTACCGTGGCTGGTGTCAGCAAACAATTAGCATTCGTTAGCAGGATAATGACAACACTGATTCAGGGATCTGAAATCATGGCTCTGCAGGACTAGGAAAAATTGTGATTTTCCAATTCAAGAGCATTTCAAAGAATTTTTAATTAGGTTTTTAAAAAAGATGTTACCTGTACGGTGGGACTACCTCCACTGACCATCTGCATCAATTTGTAAAGATACAAAAAAAAATAGGACCTAGCCATGTGGTGTGGTATTAGATTCAATTTTTTTGAAGCTGATTACAACTGGGGACATCAATTCTAGGCAAATGGGGGAAAAAAAGAATAAAGCACTGATTGTGAAAGAGAGTGTAATGTGGTGAATGAATAAGTGATTGAAAGGAATACTTTTGAGTCTCAGTAATTAGAAAACTAATGGGAGTCTGCCATAAAAACTTGTGATGCTCAACGAGGAGCAAAGAAAAACTGCTTTATAATAATAGACAACAAATAACATATGCAAAGAGCCTTTGTATTTGCTTTAAATATAGAACATAGAACAGTACAGCACAGAACAGGCCCTTCGGCCCTCAATGTTGTGCCGAGCAATGATCACCCTACTTAACCCCACGTAACCCTTATACCCGTAACCCAACAATCCCCCCATTAACCTTACACTACGGGCAATTTAGCATGGCCAATCCACCTAACCCGCACATCTTTGGACTGTGGGAGGAAACCGGAGCACCCGGAGGAAACCCACGCACACACGGGGAGGACGTGCAGACTCCACACAGACAGTGACCCAGCCGGGAATCGAACCTGGGACCCTGGAGCTGTGAAGCATTGATGCTAACCACCATGCTACCGTGAGGCCCCCGAAATATATATGCAACTGATATTCCTCTCGCATCCAGAGTTCTCATTACTCAATAAACATTAATTTTTGCTGACCCCACCCTGCCAAAATCAGTTTCATGCTGTGTTTAACATTCGGCGCCATCAGCTACCTTAAAACAGCCATTGTGGTGTGATACCATACAAATTATTTACATGAAATGTTCTGTAAATCTGGAAACTCTTTCTGGCACAGCACTGCCTGCTTACAAATTCGGATCCAATTCGTCTAAATTTTTGTTTTTACTTCACATTCTAGTCTCACCATTCACAACCCACACCCATTTCTCCTCTCATTCACTTTCCCATTGCTGTATCCACCTTCTGTTGGATTATTTCCTTATGCTTCACTCATTTTCCTCTCCTGCATTATCTCATCACCTTCTCTGGCGCACTCTTGCTTTTACTCCTCCCAATTAACTCCTGCATGTCAAAATAGCTGTGCACTTTTGAATTATCATTGATTTAAATTCTCAGTTTTGCCAATGTTCCGGATCTAAAACAGAACAACATGTATGAAGAGTAGCAAAATATTGGGTGTGCATTGTATGTGAAAGGAGCTCAGAGAGACTGACATTGGACTGGGCAGAAGATTAAAACCTCCAGTGTTCATTATATATCATGTAAATGTTAAATAAAAGCAATTCAAAAATGTTCAACAAATATACATACCATTGAAAAACAAAAGCTGAGCAAGAAAGAGCCATATGTGGATTACTAAAGAGGTTAAAGATTGCATTAGGTTAAAAGAAGAGGGTTATAATGTTGCAAATAATAGTGGTAAGTCTGAGAATTGAGAGCGTTTTAGAAACCAGCAGTGGGCCATCAAAAAGTTGATAAAAAGGAATAAATAAAATAAGACTAAACCAAGATTAAATAAAATTAAAACTAAGGAGCTAGTCATTGACTTCAGGAAGCAAAGTATCACACACACACACCTATCTGCATCAATGGTGCTGAGTGGAGATCGTTAACAGCTTCTAATTCCTAGGTGTGCACATCACCAATAATCTGTCCTGTCCACCCACGTTGACGCTACGATCAAGAAAGCACAACAGCGCCTACACTTCCTCAGGAACCTAAGGAAATTCAGCATATCCACATTGACCTTTACTAACTTTTACAGACGCACCATAGAAAGCATCCTATGTGGTTGACACACAATCTGGTATGGCAACTGCTTGGCCCAAGACCGTAAGAAACTACAGAGTCGTGAACACAGCCCAGTCCATCACGTGAAGTCATCTCCCATCCACTGACTATCTACATCTCCTGCTGCCTTGGGAAAGCGGGCAGCATAATCAAAGACTTCTCCCATCCAGGTTGTTCTCTCCTTCAACTTTTTCCATCCGGCAGGAGATACAAAAGTCTGAGAACACGCACTAACAGATTTAAAAACAACTTCTTCCCCGCTGTTACCAGATTCCTGAATGAACCTCTTATGGACTGACCTGATCTCTTCTCACATCTTCTCTACTGAGTAGTACTACACACCGTACAGTCACCCGATGCCTGTGCCTATGTATTTACATTGTCTATTTATGTATGTCCTATGTCTTTTCATGTATGGAACAATCTGTCTGGACTGTACGCAGAACAATACTTTTCATTGTACCTCGGTACACGTGATAATAAATCAAATCCAATCGAAATCCAACCAGCCAGGAATATAAAAACAGATTGCAAGAGTTTTTACACGTCTGTTTAAAAGAAGTATGTAAAGTAAATGTTGGACCCTTTGAAGCAGAGACAGGAGAAATCATCATGCAGAATGAAAAAATGGCAGAGACTTTGAACAAATAACAACGGAAGACATAAGTTACGTGCCAGGAATAGGGGGTAACCTAGGGCCTAAAAATTAGGAAATTAAGGTGATTAATATCGGCTGTAAAATAGAACTAGAGAAACTTAAGGGACTAAAGTCCAACAAATTCCCAAGACCTGATAACCTAGGGTTCGAAAGAGACAGCTGCAGCCAATTGTGGATGTGATGGTTCTGATTTTCCAAAATACCCTAGATTCTGGAACGGTGCTGGCAGATCAGAAGTAAACAAATTTAACTCTGTTATTCAAAAAAAAGACAAAGAGAAAACATCGGGAAAGTGCTGGAATGTATTCAGTCTTAACAACATACTAAAAATCATAGATCAGACAAAGTCAACAAGGTTGCACGAAAGGGAAATTGTGTTTGACAAATTTATTAGAGTTCTTTGAGGATATAATTAGTAGCATAAAGGGGAACTTGCAGATATAGTTACTTGGATCTCCAAAGGCATTCAATGAGGTGTTATGGCGCTACACAACGGTGTTGGGGATAATATGGATAGAAGATTTTTTAACCAACGGGAAGTAAAGAGTCGGGTTAAATGGGGCATTTTCAAATTGGCAGGTTATGGCTAGAAATTACCGTAAAGATCGGTATTGGGGCCTCAGCTATTTATAATCTATATTTTTTTTTTGAAAATATTTTATTGAAGATATTTGTAATTTTCACAATTTAACATTTTGACATTTCTAAAACAACTGCGCGTGTCGACGCACAAAATACCCCCTAAAATAACAAACAATAAACCACGTATCCCACCCTATCCCCAATTACCCATATGCTAAATTCCCTGTCCTTATTTAATATTACCATACCTCCTATTTTCCTTCCCCCCTCTTACTGCTGACGTTTAGTTTTTGTTAAAGAAATCGATGAACGGCTGCCAACTCCGGGCGAATCCCTGTATTGATCCTCATAGAGCAGGGGTGGGCAAACTTTTCCGTGCAAGGGCCACATTCAGAAATTCACAATTCACAAAGGGCCGCATAGTATATTAAGTAAAATAATTACTTCACCCGGTTATGATTCTGGGCGCCTCATATAGAACATAGAACAGCACAGAACAGGCCCTTCGGCCCTCGACGTTGTGCCGAGCAATGATCACCCTACTCAAGTCAACGTATCCACCCTATACCAGTAAGTAACCCAACAGCCCCCCCATTAACCTTAAAAAAAATTAAAAAAAAAAAAAAAAAAAACATTTTTTAATTTTTTTTTTAATGACTTGGTGGGCCGCAGAAAAACCTTTGGCGGGCCGCATGCGGCCCGCGGGCCGTAGTTTGCCCACCCCTGTCTTAGAGCGAACTTAATTTTCTCCAGACTGAGAAACGGTACCATATCGCTAACCCACACTCCTTTCTGGGGCTCCGAGTCCCTCCATCTCAGCAAGATCCGTCTCCGGGCCACCAGGGAGAAGGCCAGGATATCAGCCTCTCTCTCTCCCCCCCCCCCCCCCCCCCCCCCCCCCCCCCCCCCCCTTGCCCGACACCCCAAACATTGCTAATTCTGGACTTGGAGCTACCCTACCTTCCAGGACTTCCGACATAACATCTGCAAATCCCTGCCAGAATTCCCTCATTTACAATCCATATTAATGACTTAAATGAAGAGGTAGACAGTGACGATACAAAATTAGATAGGAATGTAAGCCATGAGGAGAAGACAAAGAGGCTGCAAAAGATATAGACAGGTTAAGAAAGTGGGCAAAATGGTGGCAGATGGAGTACAATGTGGTGAGATTATTCACTTTAGTCGTAAGAAATGCAAAGCAGAATTTTTTCAAAAGGCGTGAAACTTCTGAATGCTGATGTTCAGAGGGGCTTGGTTGCACTTGTACAGGAACATAGTTACTATCTGGTACAGCATGCAATTCGGAAGGCAAATGGCAAATTGGCCTTTATTGCAAGAGGAATGGAATACAAATTGAACAGGGCTTTGGTGAGACCACACCTGGAATACCATATGCAGTTTTGGTTTTGATATTTAAGGGGGCGGCGGATATACTTGCATTGGAGGCAGTACAACGAAGATTCACTGGATTGGTCCCAGAAAAGACAGGATTGCCTTGTGATGAGAGGCTAAGTAAATTGGGACTATATTATCTTGAGTTTAGAAGAATCAGAGATCATTTCATTCAAACATACAAGATTCTGAAGGATAGACACAGATGTTGTTTCTCCTGGCAGGTGAATGTCACACAGTCTCAGGATAAGGGGGCAATAATTTAGGACTGAGATGAGGAGAAATTTCAACATTCAAAAGTGCAGGGAATCTTTTGAATTATTTATCCCAAAGGTCAGAGGATGCTCAATTGTCGAACACATTTGAGTCATTTACACATTTAAGCCAGCAATCACAGGATTTGGGAGCAGGTGAGAAAGGAGAGTTGAAGCTGGTGATCAGCTGTGATTGTGGCAGAGCAGGTCCAATGCGCTTTACAGTCTTCCACAGCTCCTAACAACTCAAATGCTCTTCGTAGGAGAATTAGTCACAAAGTTTGACACTGAGCCATACCATGGGGCAGTGATCTCAAACTTGGACACAGTTAAATTTTGAAGAGTAGCTTAAGAGAGGAAAGGGTGATAGAGAGGCAGAGAGGAAATGACCGAGGTTAAGACATTGGCCACTAAAGGCTGGCAATAGTGCAATGACTAAAATCGGAGATGTTCAAGAGGCCAGAATTTCAAGAGAGCAGTGATCTCGGAGAGTTGTGGGAGATTACAGGGAAGGGCAAGCCCATTGAGGAATTCCAAAATAATTATGTGATTTTTAAAATCACATATCCAGGAGGCACTGTAGGTCAATGAGCCCAGGGGTGATGGGTGAACAGGACTTCACACAAATAGGGACATGGTTTCTGGATACATGGAGTTTGGTCAATCTGAGATAGATTAAGACAGATGCCAGGGAGAGGGGTACAATGGATGACTAGCGTGCAGAGGCTTCAATCTTACTAATATTTAGTTGGTGCACATTTGTGCTCATCCAATACAAGATGTTGGACAATGAGTGTGATAATTCAGAGACAGTGGAGAGGTAGAGCTTGGTGTCATCAGTGAACAAGAGGAAATTGATTCTTAGATACAAATTTAGATATCAGCAAGAGGCAGCATGTTGGTGATAAATTGGAGGCAGGGTAAGGAACGATCACTGGTGGACACCAGCTGAAGGGGTGGGAAGAGAAACTAGTGCAAGTGATTCTGTGGCTACGATTGGACAGGTAAGAATGGAGTCTGTGTGTGCAGTCCAAACAATATGCAAAACTGTAGAAAGGCCATAGTTGAAAAATAGCTGGTTGACTTATTGAACACAAGAGCTTCTTATTGAAATAATTATTATTGAAATTATTACTGAACTCCAGAACAAAAGTGCCAGCCTCATCCCAACGGTAACACTCATAGAAGATCAACATTTGATGTGAATCTGTAATGTTTTCCAAAGTATGCAAAAATTACACTGACAACCAATTTAAGATAGTCAGCCGGGCTTGCAGTTTGACACACTTGTGTGTATTGGAAGCGACATATGTTATATACAGGGCCCTGTTTCTGGCAGGCAGAAAGAACATGTACACATACTGAGCCGGTTTCAGTTGAACACAATAAGTGATAATCCATTCGCTGGTCTGGTTCCTCAGGGCAAAACCTTGACTAATGAGAGTCAAGCTGCTTGTTTTAAATTTTCAAACAATGCTTGGCAGTTAACTATGTGTCGCCATGAACTGGTGCAATCTCCAGGTTAACACCTCTACCAATCAGAGTCCACATGCTAACCAGTCAGCATTCTATTGTGATGCACTATAAGTTTGGTGTTCCCCTTGACACTGGTTTCTTGAGATTGTCCTGAAGAGTGCAAGACGAAAAGCTTCGATAGAATATCTTGTTTCAGCAATAAAACAACTTATCTTGTTAACTCGTCGTCATATGTGCAGCCTTGCTGTGCCCAAATCGGCTGTCATGTTTCCATATGTTAACATCAGACTTGACCTCAAAAGTACTTAATCCTCCAAAGTGCTTTGGGGCACCCAGTGGTCATAAAAAGCATTGTATAAATCAAAATCCTTTCTGTTCCTTTATCAGTTGATACAAGTGTGTGTACCATAATTAATGGCCTGGATTTAGTGCTTTATTCAATTAGGGGAAAATAGTTTTTTCAACAATAAGAATTTAGAACAGTGCAGTGTGCTATCTGTTGCAATTTTGAAGTAGCAAAAACCATTCCTTTTTGTCAAATTACTACCGCAACAGTTTGATCGAAAGCAAAATGTTTAATCTCCCAAACATTTAACACAAAACACTGGTAATGCTTTAGAATTAAGAGATTGTAAATTTTCAACTGCTCCTTTACAGCTGTGTGCACTTTGGACAAGAGGGGGGTGGGGGTGGGCTGAATGGGAAGGCGGCTCTTTTCTGCTGGCATTATTTGGCGCCTTTTTTTAAAAATGGGTTTTACTTTAATGTGTAATCTGCAAAATGTGTTGATCTGTAAACGCGGCAGGTTTGTTTTTTTTAGGTCATTGTAATCTGATGGCCTGAGTGCACTGCCCCCAACTTTTTCGCCTGAAACTACCTCCGCAGTCAATAATATACTGGGTTTTAAGAGTTTAGGACAGCTTATCAACAGAACTGCACTTGCAGTATGTTACCTTTTTAAAAAAAAAAATTTTAATTAATTTTTTTTATTGGATGCAGGCATCACTAGTTGGCCAGCATTTATTATCCATCCCTAATTGCCCTCGAGAAAGTGGCGGTGAGCTGTGTTCTTGAACCATTGCACCCCTGTGGTGCACCCACGATACTATTGGGGAGGGAGTTCCAGGATTATAGCCCAGTGACAATGAAGGAATGGTGAATATATTTCCAAGTCAGGATGGTGAGTGGCTTGGAGGTGAACTTGCAGGTGGTGGTGTTCCCATGTGCCTGCTGCCTTTGTCGTTCTAGATGGTAGTAGTCATGTGTGTGGAAGATGCTATCTAACCGGGGGAGCCTTGGTGAGTTCCTGTGGTGCTCTTAAGTAGAATAAGCAAGTGATTATAAAGTGGCAGATCATCACTAGCAAAACTTTCAAGCTATCCTCGGTGAACGAACCTGTCGATTATCATGGCAATCATGCATAATAAGTGCATAATATTTTTCTATGATTCTCACCAAAAAAAAAATCTGTTGTGGAGGATTTATTCAGGGCCTTTTTGAGAATTCAGCAAAGGACATATTTCTTCATTTTTCTCTCCCCACCTGCTCTAATAGCTCATTTTGCTTCAGCAGGCACAATTAATTTTTTTACCTTGGTTTCATAGTCTAGAAATGGGCCTCAGTGGATTAAATGGTAAATTCAAGCCCTCCTTTCTGCTTTTTTCATGCAAGTCCATTTTTTTCCTTTATTATTTAAAAAAATTATTTTATGGGATGTGGGTGTCGCTGGCAAAGTCAGCATTTGTTGCCCATCCCTAATTGCCTTTGAACTGAGTGGCTTGTTGGGCCACTTCAGAGGGCAGTTAAATGTCAACCAAATCTGAAGTCACAGGTAGGCCAGAACAAGTAAGGACAGCAGATTTCTCTCTCTAAAGGACATTAGTGAATCAGATAGGCTTTTATGACAATCAAAAGTAGTTTCATGGTTGCCATTATGGAGGTTATTTATTAATTGCATTTAAATTACACCAGCTGCCATGATGATATTCAAACCCATTAGCATTAGCCTGGGTCACTGGATTACTAGTCCCGTGACATTGCCAATATATGCCACTATATGCTACCATCTCCTCAAAAGTTCATTGCTATCTGCCAAATAGGAAAATTGTATTTTTAAGCCACTTTGGATAATAGATCATCGTTAATTAAAACTGCTGTGTGTCAGTAGTATCCTTCAGGGGCATTTTACCTTTGGGATTTTGGATCAGAAGAAGGGCAACCGACACCAGAAGTATTCATTAATTTAAAACAGTACATGACTATTCACCACATATACATCACTCAGAAACAGAGATTGGGCCTCAGCACAGCTGCAGCAAATGTGCCAATTACCTGATTAGAAAACATTGCTGGTTACATTTCTGCTCCTTTGTTAACAATCTGCAGAGAATAGGATAGGCTGCTTCCCACCAGAGTTTGTATAGAGTTTCAGAGAAAACCTTGGGCCTAATTGTTTCTGTTTAAAAAAATAAGGCCAACACCTTGCAAATCACACAGCAACTTCTGTGCAGCTAAATATTGTAATTTAGAAGGTGTTGCTCGAGATGTCTCTGCTCCCCCCCTAATACTGTGTGAAAACGACATCTGTCTGATTTACCATTGAAAATGTAAAGTTCCGGTACCAACTTCACAGATATGGATTTAACTTGTCAAAAAAAATGTTAGCGCAAGTACCCTTTCAACGCCATGGTAGACCTTAATCATTGGTACAATCATAGTGCAATTAGAGAGGAAGCTCCAGGATTTTGATCCCATCAATAGTGAAGGAACAGCGATACAATTCCAAGTCAAGATGGTGTGTGATTTGGAGGGTAATGCTTGCTGCCCTTGTTCTGATAGGTGATAGACGCCATGGGTTTAGATGCTGTCAAATGAGCCTTGTTAAGTTCCTGTGGTGTATCTCATATATAGTATACATGCTGCCACTGTGCATCAGTTGTGGTGTGAGTATATTTTATGTTGATGAATGGGGTGTTGATTAAGCGAACTGCTTTACACAGGATGGTGTCAGACCTCTCAACTGTTGAAGCCACTCACCCAGGCAAGCACACTCCTGACTTGGTGCCTTGTCAAGGTTGGCCCAGGCTTTGGGAAGTCAGGAGGCCAGTTGCATTATACCCAACTTTTAACCTGCTCTTGCAGTGCAGCATTTGAATGACTGGTTCATTAGAGTTTCTAGTCAACAGCAACCCTCAAAATGTTGATAGTGGGAGAATTCGGTGATTGCACTGCCTTTGCAAGACAAGGCGTGATGGATAAATTTTCTTTTGTTGGAGATGGTCATTACGAATGCCAGAGGCCACTTATTAGCCCAAGCCTGAATGTCATTGAGGTCTGTGTCATATGGGCACGGACTGTTGTAGTCATCTAAGATGACCACCTGCAAAGGACCATGGGAATTATGGCCAACTCAGGATTCGGACAGATACAGAGCCATTGTGTATCTGAAACACAGGTAACCAGACCTGATCGAAACCCCCGCTCATTTGAATTTTAATGTCCCATTTTCTTAGGACAATAGATCTCCAATCAAGCAACTGGTACAGCCACAGACTGATCGGCGCCACCCCCTTTACTCAGAAAGCACAACTGCCAAGGTCAATGACCTCTAAGGACTCGCCCAGCCACCAAGTCACCCACCCCTTTATTGGCCAAAATCGAAGACAATGATCAGAGCCCTGTCGAACTGTTGGATCCAAGGTTAAGAATAGCCCCAAAGAGCGCGAAATCTCAGAGGGATAAAAGAGGACAGCCATGTGTTCTGTCTCTTTTGGATCCCGCCTGTGCAAACCCAATCGTAGCAGGAACAGCCAGCTAAGTTCAAGACCAACGATCACTACCTGACGAAATGGCCCAGCAGAGACAGAGCTACTTTCTTTGAACCAGCCAAGTGAAATCCAGATAAAGGCCTTATCCATTTGCACAGTGCCGGTCGCCCTGAAGTTAAATATAGGTTATTGTAGCCGATAGGTGTAGTTTAACTCGTAGTAGATATTGTGTTTGCATGGCGAGATAACTCTTGTGCATGTAAATAAACCATCTTTTGAACTAACTAACTGGTTGTGTGGCCATTTGATCGATATAAGGGAAGGCTTGTGGTTCACCAACATTATTAATAGAGCAACATTATTGGCCACTCCACCGGGACTCGATTAGAAGTGACTTTGTCACGCCGAGAGAACCCACAAAATTTGAATCCAATTGCAAGAAAGAGAAAGAATCACAAGTGCAAGTCCTATGTCGACCAAATAATCAAATTTCGGAAGTGTGTACTAACCCGCATGTGTACCTAACAGGAAGAGTAAGGTAAACTTGTTAGAATTGTGTACAACTATCGAATGAAAATGAAATGAAAATGAAAACGAGGTATTGTGAGCCGGAAAATAGCTTAAGCCATACCCGCTGTTCAAATCGCCTCCTTATTCCCCTGTCCCAAATTAAAAGTACAGAAAGAGATGAGGAGGAATGGCCACTAAAGCAATGGAAAGTTTATGAATCCATAGGAACCCGAGGTCGCAGCGACCAACAGAGCAGAGCAATGCCCCAAATGGGAGGAATAGTTAAGGAAATACTTAAAGGGGAAAGGATGGCCCCTTTGGTTGAATTTTTGCACTAATAATGAGTCAGGTCCAGGAAAGATAGGACAAACTTGGTGGGAGAACCTAAGCGAGGGCCACAAGAAAAATGTAGGGAAAGTCAGAAAGCCAATGGCAATAGTGTCCTGTTTGGCACAATTGCGAGGCACAGAGGAGGTTGTGAAGATGCTCCATAGGCAGTTAATTGAGAAGGAAGAAAAGAACGAGGGAAACAGTAACGAAAGCAAGAAGATGATTGAGCAACTCCGGGAACAGTTAGGAGCAAAGGATAAGGAAATGGCCGATGTAAAACATGCGCATCAATCTTGCCTAGTTCACCTTAGTAGCTCCAGACCCAGCACGATAAAGCCTACCAAGATTCACAGCGCACAGTCCTGGTAAGAGAGGAAACAGAACAGGTCACCCAGCTAACTAGAAAATGCGCAGATTTAAAAGCAGCTTTGAGAGCACTCCACAGCTCCACTAAGGAACAGAGGCAGAGTACCGTTGACCATGCTAAATGCCGAAAAAGATAGAAACGTTAGAGTCGCTACTCTCAGTACAGAATGGCTTCAGATACACTTTCGGGAGGATTTAGATGAGGGAGATGCTCCCGATTAGCAAGAGTTAAACGAAAGCGCCCAAAGATACGCAGAGGACACGGGAAATCAAAATCGAGCCCCCATGCCCGAAAGAGAAAAGCACCCGCAGCACCGACTGCACAGGCAGCACACACCCCCACTCACAGTTCGACCCCCATGAATCTGGTTACCACATAACGCAAGTCATCGGATCAGGATGAGCCTGATATTGTTTACATCACCCCACTATCCATAACCCAATTAAGAGAAGCTTGCATGAAAATTAGTCTATTCCAGCCCTCACAGACCTGCACAGCTTCTTTGAGGAGGTTCAAACGTTATGTACAGCCTCGATGAGAGGGTGGAAGTAAAGCTAATAGTTACGACCCTTAGCCAGTCTGTAAGATCAGCTTTGCCAGAACCCCAGAATGTAGCAGGAGGAACCCTACAGGAAATGAAAACAGCCATATTAGATGCCATTGGGTATAACAAAGGAGATCTGAGGGTTTAAATCACTGCAGGCAAAAGAAGCAAGAGCATCCGACCGCATTTGCTGGTCGCCTATGGATTCATTTCATGGCAGTCTACGGACAATTGAACTGCGCACACCTAAATGAGTTCGCCACTAAATGGTCCCGCACCTTAGTCTCACATGCCACAGACGCAGGTCAAATGGCTTGTGTAAACCACGACCCCACAGACCACATACACACAATGAGGTTTGGGTATTGAAATGACTTTCTAGAGCATGGGAACAAACGCTACACCGACAGACAGATCAGGACGAGATAGAAGCAAACATGCACCCAGTTAGGACTAGCCAGGACCCAGCATGGATAAACGAGGTTAGACACGAGGGACAGCACCCCAGAGCACACGCCCCATGAGGTTGTTACAACTGTGGCCACATGGGACATTACCCCCGCGATTGCCGACAAAACCCACCGAACCAACAATGAGAAAAGATTAGTTGGCAATCTAGTTGTGAGAGAACCCTTGGGGATGAGTGACCATAATATGATAAAGAATTCTGAGGTAGGTGATTCTGAGACCAGAGTCCCGAATCTCAATAAAGGTAAAAGGTAATTATGGTGGCATGAGCTGGCTATGATGGACAGGGAAACATTACTGAAAGGAAAGACAGTAGAAAGGCAATGGCAGGTATTCAAGGAACGAATAAGTGAACTCAGTGGTTTATTTCTATTTGGCGCAAGAGTGGAAAGGGAACTGTGGCCAAACCATGGTCTACAAAGGAAATTAGAGATAGTACCAGATTCAAAGAAGAAGCATACAAATTGGCAACAAAAAGCAATAGACCAGAGGATAGGGAGCAGTTTAAAATTCAGCAAAGGCTGGCCAAGGGATTGATTAAGAAGGGGAAATAGATATGAAAGTAAGCTAGCAAGGAACATAAAAACTAACTGTGAAGGTTTATATAGGTAGGCAAAGAGAAAAAAATTAATAAACTCAAGTTTTAGTCTGGAGCTGAAGGAAATCAGTATTAGTAAATAAATGATTCTGGGGAAATTAATGGGATTGATGGGCTTGGAGGGTCGAAGGGCCTGTTCCTGTGCTGTACTGTTTTTTGTAAACAGGAAGCGAAGAGTCGGAAAAAATGGGTCTTTTTCTGATTGGCAGACAGTGAGTAATGGGGTACCGCAGGGATCGGTGCTAGGACCCAACTATACACATTATATATTAATGATTTGGATGAGGTAACTAAATCTCCAGGGCCTGATAATTTTCACACCAGAATATTCAAGTTGAAGTAGAAATAGTAGATCCATTGGTGGTCATTCTCCAAAATTATTTGGACTCTGGAATGGCTCCCACAGATTGGAGGGTAGCTAATGTAAGTTTGCTTTTCAAAAAGGGAAGTAGAGAGAAAACAGGGAACTATTGACCAGTGAACCTAACATCGGTAGTAGGGAAGTTTTTGGAGGCCATTATCAAGGATTTCATAGTACAGCATTTGGAAAGCAGTGGTATAATCAGACAAAGTTAGCATGGATTTATGAAAGGGAAATCATGCTTGTCAAATCTACAGGATTTCTTTGAAGATTTAACTAGTAGAGTTGACCAGAGAGAACTGATGGATGTGGTTTATTTAGACTTTCAGAAGGCTTTCGACAAGGTCTCACATAGCCGATTACTATGTAAAGTTAAAGCGCATGGGAATGCAGGAGATGGCTAGAAAGCTGTGCAGGGGAAGGTTTTTCTACACAGAGGGTGGTGGTGGCCTGCAATGCACTGCCAAGTGAGCTTGTTGAGGCAGATACGTTAGCGACCTTTAAGACTTATCGATAAACAC
Organism: Scyliorhinus canicula; assembly: GCF_902713615.1. Taxonomy (NCBI): domain Eukaryota; kingdom Metazoa; phylum Chordata; class Chondrichthyes; order Carcharhiniformes; family Scyliorhinidae; genus Scyliorhinus; species Scyliorhinus canicula. The sequence continues at coordinate 211,670,878 of NC_052150.1, read as the reverse complement.
ATGGACAGACGGGGTATAGAAGGATACTGATGGTTTGTCTAGATAGGACACATGATCGGCCTAGGCTTGGAGGGTCGAAGGGCCTGTTCCTGTGCTGTACTGTTTTTTGTAAACAGGAAGCGAAGAGTCGGAAAAAATGGGTCTTTTTCTGATTGGCAGACGGTGAGTAATGGGGTACCGCAGGGATCGGTGCTAGGACCCCATCTGTACACATTATATATTAATGATTTAGATCAGGTAACTAAATGTGTTATCTCCAAATTTGCAGATAATACAAAGTTAGTTGCGAGGGTGAACTGTGAGGAGGATGCAAAGATGCTTCATGTGATTTGGACGGGTGCGAATTGGCATATGCGTGGCAGAGGCAGTATAATGTGGATAAATGTAAGGTTGCACTTCGGTAAATAAAAATAGGAAGGCATATTATTTGAATGGGTGTAAATTGAAAGAGGTGGATATTCAGCGAGACCATGGTGTCCTCGTGCATCAGCCGCTGAAAGTAAGCGCGGAGGTACAGCAGATAGTAAAGAATGCAAATGGTATGTTGGCCTTCATAGCGATAAGATTGGAGTTTAGGAATAGGGATGTTTTACTGCAATTGTATAGGTCGTCGGTGAGGCCACACCTGGAATACTGTGTGCAATTCTGGTTTCCGTATCTGAGAAAGGATGTTCTTGCTATGGAGGGAGTGCAGCAAAGGTTTACCAGGCTGATTCCTGGGATGGCGCGACTGTCACACGAGCGGAGACTAGGTCGGTTAGGGTTATATTCATTGGAGTTTGGTGAGGGGATCTCATAGAAACTTACAAAATTCTAACAGGATGAGAAAGGGTCGATTCTGAAAGTATGTTCCCGATGGTGGGAGTCTCCAGAACTAAGGGTCATAGTTTGAGGATAAGGGGTAAACCTTTTAGGGCTGAGGTGAGGAGCAATGTCTTCACCCAGAGAATGGTAAGTCTGTGGAATTAACTACCACAGAAAGTAGTTGAGGCCAAAATGTTGCGCGATTTCAAGAAGAAATTAGATATAGCTCTTGGGGCTAAAGGGATCAAAGAATATGGGGGAGAAGGCGGGATCAGGATATTGAAGTTGATGATCGGCCATGATCATAATGGATGGCAGTGCAGACTTGAAGGGCTGAATAGCCTCCTCCTGCATCCATTTTCTGAGTATGTTTCTATGTACTCAGGCAAGAAATGACAAGAGAAGATACTTTCAAGCTGGACATCTGGTCGAAACAACCATGCCATGACAAGCAAGGCATGTAACTTAAACAAATGTATCCTACCTTACTGCAAAAAAGAAAAAACATTGGAAAGTTGTGTTTTAATTCTCCTCCTTTGCGTGTTTTTATTTTTTTTGCCAATTTCCTATTCAGTTCTCACAAATAGGCTCTGTTCTCCCACCAGTTATAAAAAATAATCCTGACTCAAAGGGGAGGATATGGCGGGGAAGGGGATGGTCAGGAACTCAAGTACTGTATAACTCCTAAATCAGGAAGATTGTCAATACATTTTGATGCCAAAACCATTCCATTTCTGTAAAAGTTTCTGGAGCACCATATGTTTAAATTGTACAGAAGCAAGTCATTGTACAACTTGGAATTATCATGCATTATTTATTTGTAAGGTGAAGAGAAAAATGGTTTAGTTTTTAAAAAGGAAAATTACTCCCCTTAAAATGCTATTGATAAATCAACTGTACTCAGCACAGTATACAAACTTAAGAGCAGAGCACAGCTCTATGCCAAATGGCATCCAGTACAGCTATTCACAAATGGATTTCCACAGCAATCTTCAAATAGATTTTTAAATACATTGGGGTCCCTGCAGAACACCTTCTCTGTGAGAATTGTAGGTTTTAAACGAGTGCAATTGATTCTGTTCTTCTATCAAGGGAGTCATTAAAAAAAAAACGCGTTTGTTAACACAGCACTGTGCAATGGTGTTACATGCACATAAATGAATCAAACAGTTGGGATACAGAGCAGATGTAGGTAATTTTATTTAACTGCAAAGACACTCTAAACAGCCCAAAAAGCATTCAGTCTGCAATATCACTGAAGAGCTGCTATCTCAAATAAACTTAAAACTCTTGTAGCCTGACAGTAATATTTTATGTCTAACACCAGATATCATATTTTTATACCTGGTGACATTTAAATGATCACACCCAAGCTCTTTCATTCTTTTCTCCACCCCAATTCCACTCACCACACCCAATAGCCTTAGTATGTATTAAACAAGGTTTTTCTGTACCATCATTAGGGGCAGCAGGGTAGCATGGTGGTTAGCATAAATGCTTCACAGCTCCAGGGTCCCAGGTTCGATTCCCGGCTGGGTCACTGTCTGTGCGGAGTCTGCACGTCCTCCCCCTGTGTGCGTGGGTTTCCTCCGGGTGCTCCGGTTTCCTCCCACAGTCCAAAGATGTGCGGGTTAGGTGGATTGGCCATGCTAAATTGCCCGTAGTGTCCTAATAAAAGTAAGGTTAAGGGGGGGTTGTTGGGTTACGGGTATAGGGTGGATACGTGGGTTTGAGTAGGGTGATCATGGCTCGGCACAACATTGAGGGCCGAAGGGCCTGTTCTGTGCTGTACTGTTCTATGTTCTATCTGTCAATATAAATTCTACATGCAGAAGAATTTATAGACCTCTGGTATTATTTTCAATTTCAGCAAACTGTTAGATTTTCTTTCGCTGCTGATATGCTTTTTAAAACCCACAACACTAATGAAGAGTGCCAACTGTCTCAAGTGTCTCAAGAAAATTCAGGGATGAAAACTTCATAAAGTGGGTATGTTCGGATCAGTAAAGAGCGCAAAGGGTGCAAGTGGGCATTGCACCAAAGTATTGTCTGAATAATTGTAAAACACTCACGACTTAGCTTTGCTGGATATGTGAAAGAGCTATCCAATTAAACCTATTCTCTTGCTCTTTCCCCATAACACTGCAAGCTTTTCCTTTTCAAGAATTTATCCAATTCATTTTTGAAAGTCCTGACTGAATTTACTTCCACCACTCGTTCAGGCAATGCATTTCTGGTTTAGCACAGTGGGCTAAACAGCTGGCTTGTAATGCAGAACAAGGCCAGCAGCGCGGGTTCAATTCCCGTACCAGCCTCCTCGACAGGCGTCGGAATGTGCCGACTAGGGGCTTTTCATAGTAACTTCATTGAAGCCTCTTGTGACAATAAGAGATTATTATAATTACAGATCATTAAAAAAAGAATCTCATCTTGTTCCTGGTTCTTATTGCCAAATACCTTAAACAGGCCGTTCTGCCAGTCAGTGGAAACAGTTTCTCCATCAAACCTCCTTAATCATTATGAACACCTCCAATTAATCTCCCCTTATATCTTCTCTGCTCTAAGAAAAACAATCTCAGCTTCTCCAATTTTTCCACAGAGCCCAAGCCACTCACATCTTATACTTTATTCAGTAAATGTCCTCGGCACCCTCACCATGGCCATTATTCTTCCTGACGTGTGGTGCTCAGAATTGGATACATAACTCTAGCTGAGTACTGTGTCCAATTGGGGTACAATATGTTATAATTCCAGTTAATGTTATAACTAGACAGGAAGATTCCAGAATAGAACCCTAGCTGAAAAAGCCATAGTTTTTACTTTAAAAAAAAAGAAAACGCAGAGGAACATTCACAGGTCTGACAATTAGCTTTTAACAACATGGAAAAAACATTTATTAAACGTGAAAAGTTTGACTACAGCACAATACTCCTTCACTCCCACTTATGTTCACAAATGTTTACAGATTTTAAGAATAACATAGATCATAAGATCTATCTTATGCTGTAATGTTCTCGGTAAACACAGTCCCTTTAAACCCACAGGCTGACTGCGATTAGACACATGGGCAGCATGGTAGCACAGTAATTAGCACTGTTGCTTCACAGCGCCAGGGTCCTAGGTTCAATTCGCGCTTGGGTCACTGTCTGTGCGGAGTCTGCATGTTCTCCCTGTATCTGCGGGGGTTTCCTATGGGCACTTCGGTTTCCTCCCAAAAGACATTGTTACATGAATTGAACATTCTGATTTCTCCCTCAGTGTACCCAAAGAGGTGCCGTAGTGTGCAACTAGGGGATTTTCACAGTAACGTCATTGCAGTGTTAATGTAAGCCTACTTGTGATAGAACATAGAACAGTACAGCACAGAACAGGCCCTTCGGCCCTCAATGTTGTGCCGAGCCATGATCACCCTACTCAAACCCACGTATCCACCCTATACCCGTAAATAATAGATTATTTTTAAAAAGATATTTGGGCAACTATGATCTGAATGGGAATAATCAGCATGGGATTACGAATGGGAAACCATGTTTGATGAACTTGTTGGGAATTTTTTGAATGATACTAAAAATTGATAATGGAATGTCAATGGACGGAGTAATTTTGGACTTTCAGAAGGCTATTTATGAAGACACCCACAGGAGGTTAATTAGCAAAAGTCATGGATTGAGGATCGACTAACAGGCAGAAAACAGAGAGTAGAAATAAAGGGGTAATTCTCGCATTGGCAGGTTATGGCTAGTGGGGTGCGACAAGGATCAGTACTTGAGCCCCAGCTGTTCAAAATATATATCAGTGATTTGGATATGGGGACCAAATGTAATCCTTCCAAGTTTACAGATGATACAAAGCTAGGTGAGAATGTGTGTTGTGAGGAAGATGTAAAGTCAGATGGGTAAGAATATAGCCGATGGAATATAATGTGGACAAATGTCAGGTAATCCATTTTGGTAGAAGGAACAGATGTGCAGAGTATTTCCTGAATGGTAAGAAATTAGAAAGTGCAGATGCACAAAGGGACCTGGGTGTTCTTGTCCACAAGTCACTGAACGCTAGCATGCAGGTACAGCATGTTATTAGGGAGGCTAATGGAATGTTAGCCTTTATTGCAAATGCTTTAATTGTATAAAAGCTTGGTTAGACCGCGCCTGGAGTACCTTTTACCTCAGAAAGGATATTATTGTCATAGAGGGAGTGCAACGGAGGTTTACCAGACTTGTTCCCGGGGTAGGGACTGTCTTATGGATAATATTTTTTATCATTAATATCTGTAACAACTCAAATGTCAGTAGCTTTATTATCTAAGTCTACTATCGCATAAAGCCATAGAAACAATAGGTTCCAGTTTCACACTGAGTTACTTAATCTTAATGGAAGCATAGATCTGGACCAGGCCACAACATCCTTAGTGTAGGGAGAAGTAACAGAATTATAAGAGTGATCCCTCCAGTACAATGGCCACTAATGACAGTGATCTTAACCACTGGCATTGGTTTTTATTCCCCTCCTTCAAAATTCAGCAACAGTGTAAGTGACAATATAGCAAGAAAAAAGTATTTCTTAAACAGTACCAAGCTGTACATGTTAATGCCACCTGTCATGTAGATCTGGAGTCACAAATGGGCCAGATTAGGTCACATTAGTGAACCAGGTGAATGTTTACAGCAATGAGAAACATAGACAATATAGGAGCAACAGGAGGCCATTCGGCCCTTCAAGCCCGCTCCGCCATTTATTATGATCATGGCTGATCAACCAACTCAATAGTCTAATCCTGCTTTCCCCCCACATCATTTGATGCCCTTCACCCCAAGTGCTACATCTAACTGCTTCTTGAAACAATGTTTCGGACTCAACTTCTTCCTGTGGTAACAACAGGCTCACCACTCTCTGGGTGAAGAAATTTCTCCTCACCTCTGTCCTAAATGGTCTACCCCGTAGCCCCCTGGTCTGGACAAACCCACCATTGGGAACATCCTTCCTGTTGACAATGGTTTCATTCCACATTTTGATTGGATTCAAATTCTGCCATCTGTCACGGTAGGATTCAAACCTGGTTCTCCAGAGCATTACCCTGGGTCTCTGGATTACTAATCCAGTGACAATACCACTATTCCACCACGCCACCACCTCTCCAATACAATACAGAACACAATACAATAGGGGCTGTTTAGCTCATAGGGCTAAATCGCTGGCTTTGAAAGCAGACCAAACAGCACGGTTCGATTCCTGTAACAACCTCCCCGAACAGGCGCCGGAATATGGCGACTAGGGGCTTTTCACAGTAACTTCATTTGAAGCCTACTCGTGACAATAAGCATTTTTCATTTCATTTCATTTCAGGAAGGATATTAAGTTTAAGGGCAGTGTAGGCCATCGAGGAGAGGTGTCAGCTGACCATGAATTAATGCAGTTCAGGTTTCAGGAGGCAGAGAAGAAGCAGGTTATGGAAGGCTAGAGGTTGAGTGGCCTGTATGAAGGACACTGCCAAAACAGAGTTTTGAGGTAGCAAAAAACACTGGACAAAAGACTATAGCAGCAACAGGAGTGAGGTCGGAGTGGAGGAAGGAAACAAAAGGTTGAAGTAGGCAGCCTTGATGATAGTCAGGGGTTTAAGTTCCATTGGTCAGACAGCAGGGCAAGTTTGTGTGCATCCTGTTCAACATGCATGAGCAATTAAGGAGGACAAGGTAGAGGTCATGACTGAAGCATTTTACACAACCTTCATATTGTCAACTCAATACATTGGCCAGAACTTGTCACTGCATTATCACTGCAGATCCTGAATAACACTGGCATTCTATGCCTCAGTTAATAAGCAGGTTGTCAATATTATTTTGATAACGCATCTAATAAACCAAAAGGTCATGACTGAAGACCTATGAACATGGTGCAAAATAGCTCACAATTACCACTCCTCTATATTCTGACCTTTTAGTTGCTAAGCTGAGCAAGGATTCCTGCCACAACTGACCTTTACAACTGGCATTATCCATCAAATATTCAGAAACTGACAGATATTTTCTTAGGCCCAAGGCACCAGTATACCTATTCACCCAATCCACAGAAGCTAGTTTGTGTCAGGTCTGAAAATCTGAACACTCTAGTGCAGAAGGAATTATTTTTTTAATGAGATCATAGCTTTTACTCAACCAACAAATTCACTCATGATATTTTTAAAAATTAATTGATGGAATGCAACACCCACATAAAGACCAAATAGTATAGTTGTTGAATTATGGAAAAAGTCTACAGCATGTTATTCCTGTTGTACATTGGTTTAAAATGCAGGATAAATACTTTGCTCAACTGTAAACTGCAGTTATGAATGTCTTTTAACTCATGGACAACCAAGCTCATAGGAGTCTTTTTTTTTGTGGATTTCCTTGCTAGCCCCAAAGGTTTTGTTGGCACCAAATTTTCAACTGCTCCAACTGGCGTTGCTGTCCCAATTAGAGATAAATTGGGATTGAAAGGATGAGCCAGCCCTTGTTCATCACTGTAAGCATCAGAAATCAAAAAGACAAAGAGACAAAAATCTGCACAGATCTTGCGGTTCCACGCCCAACGTCGGACCTGACTTTGCAAACAGCTCACATACATCATCAGTGTAGTGTTCTTGAAATAAACATTTTCTTCAAAACTCGTCGGGCTACAGTTCAGCTAGGTTAGCGTTCATCTTGCCTGAAGTTTCAACTGACCTCTGTAACCCCTGAGAGAACTGCTTTGTCCACATTCATCAGTACCTGCTCGTCTGCCTGGCACACTCCAAAAGACCATTCTGCACAACAATGGTGAACCCAACAGTGACCTGTCAACCAAAAATTAAAAATACGTAGGTGACAGTTAAAATTGTACTTTGCATTTTAAATAATTCACATAAGGACTTAACTATCTTCATATTTCTCAATACATTATGAAAATATTGCCTTGGATGTCTGATTTCTGGTCTATTTTAAAATTCAAAGTCATTTTATTTCTATTGACAATTATGCATTCGTTTAGGGCAGAACAAAATTACAGTTAGTTAATGAATCACCAAATGTGCCTAATTGTACACAGGTATCTTTTAAGCCAAGAGATAATGCTTCTATTTCTTACGCTGTTCTTCTACCAATAGCAGATACCAAACATTAGATTTATGACGTCTGGGTCACAGTGGTGAACTGTATATCCAGAGCAATAAAACATGTTTAGCGGGGATATTTTGGTTCTTTATGCATAATCTTAGACTAACTTACAAAAAAACTCAATAAGGCAATACAATATACTATTGAACATTTCAAACTATAAAAAGACAAGCTTTTCTTTTATATAGTGGAAAATTATTTTAATGCACATGACAAGCTACAACCATCCTTTGAATAAGGAAGGATTCTGCAAGTCATCACCTACTATAAAATATCACATAATTACTTCAGACATCCGTTGCGAACACAATAAAAGGTATAGACTAATCAAGTACTACATGGTCCTGCGCAGGGCAAGTCAAGATTGATTGCGTTTTGAAGAGTTAGAACAAATAATTAAAGATTAACACCACTGGTTGGTAAATAACTAATTAAAGCTATATAAATTTAACACTGCAAGATCAATGGGGAACTTGGAAATGCCACACAAAATCTATTAGGATATGGAATATGCCACAACTGGCTATCGAACCAAAGTCAATCACAACCATTAACACAGAAATAGATAATTCCTTGGAGAAACAATTCATTAAGACCATATCTATGTTTTAAATACCTGAAGGTTCAAATAAGGCCTGGACATCAATATCATCAGGAAGGCCAACTTGACTGAGCTCATCCCAATATCTGCTCGTCTGTTCTTCTGAAGCCACTGGAACATTAATACACGTGGACAGAGACGCTGCAGTTTGGCAAGGAGACCTGATGAACAGTTCATGAAAAAAAAGTAAAAAGTAGTAATTCAAAATATTTCGCTCAAGTTTGAATTAATTGCTAAAGCTTCAATTTTATGCCTGTACATTCTGCAAACCACCTTTAATTGTGACCTCTCAACTAACATTGCAAATTGCTTAGGACCTGTGATCAACAGAACTTTAATATGTAGCAAATGTATGTGCTTTATAACATGTATTCTGTGAGGTGGCTACATATCCTCCGTTTCCGGGCTGGTGCGCTGTAGAGTTTTTTCTGGTCGGCACGGTCATTCCCAAAATGCAGCTGGTCAACTATAGTCAATAGGCGAAATATTCCAAGTACACAATTTAAATTTCTTTTTGCAGAAATATTTGGAATATCTGTTGTCATAGATTGAATCAATAGATGTGAGCTAATAAAGAGACAATGGATATTCCTTGATCACTTCACCCTTATCTTTCTTAGAAGATGGATGCACAACAACTTAATAACATGGAACTTTTAGAGTCACAATTGTCTCACACAGTTAGTTCTGTTACTTGTATATCTCTCATGGTGTGGGATAATGTACCGTTTTAATGAGACAGACGTTCTGCATCATGTGATATATTATTATTCTGCTGATAAGGTACTGCCGTGTCCTTTAAGCCACAGCCTAATTGGCAAATAAACAGCCTGTTGTTTGGTGAGGAAATTTTAGAGTCTATATATTTCAAAAGTTTTAGGTTACAAGTCAATGACTGACTGGATATCTCCTTATGAAAAAATGTTTAGCAGAAGAACAAAGTATGATGTCAGATGTGAGGCAGGGCCCCTGATTCCTGAATTTTCTAATACACTAGAAAATCTCCCTTGATCCCAACAATGGTTCACCTGTTGCAAAGGGAAATATACTGGATGCAGAAGGATACACAGCTCCAGTAAAATAAGTTGGAAATCACAAGTGTACGAAATCTCCCAGGAAACAGTAACATATTGATATATTCCTTACCTAATTGTGGGCAAAAATAAATCTTTGACAGAAATCCATTCTGCATTTTTTTGTAAAATTTTGTTGAAGGTTTCGTATTTCTGCAGATAGTGAGCTGAAATGTGTCAAACTAATTTACATCTTCCCTTCGTTTTTTAAATATAAATTTAGAGTACCCGATTCATTTTTTTCAATTAAGGGGCAATTTAGCGTGGCCAATCCACCTAGCCTGCACATCTTTGGGTTGTGGGGGTGAAACCCACGCCAAGCACGGGGAGAATGTGCAATCTCCACACAGACAGTGACCCAGAGCCGGGATCGAACCTGGGACCTCGGCGCTGTGAGACAGCAGGGCTAACCCACTGTGCCACCGTGCTGCCCACATCTTCCCTTCTTTACCATATAGCTCTGCACTTCTTTCCAAAACATGTGTAAACTATTTTCTTTAAAAATACAACCGCACTTTTTAAAAGAATTATTCTGAATGACACTGTTGGATTTTCAATTATTGTCCATCCCAAGATGTTTTGATACAATGGACCTGCACTTTGAACTACCGTAGTCCTTGTGGTAATAAATTTCACTTTTTACATGTGTATGGTACTTATATAAAACTGTAGCACTATGATTACATTGGTTAAGCTGCAGTACCTCATTTTGGCATTTCCTGGCTCCTTCACATTGTACTGCAGAGTAACTCCTATGGTCTAGCTACCATGTTTGGAGGTCCGGGGGGGGGGGGGGGGGGGGGGGGTTCTCATATGGTTCTGCAAAACATTCTGCAAAAGTCCAAGTTTGCTATCAAGGTTTAGAACCTCAACAGGCTGGAAGTTTTACTTTGGTCACTTGTGTCTCTTCAGCTAAGAGTGGTTTGGAAACTTGCATTAAGTCTCAACTCAAACTTCTCTCATGGGCACAGGTCTCTGCTATCGAACACTGTTATGGATATTTCAAGTACAGAAAATGCTAGTAATGCTTACATCATTTACTTGTAATTTATATAATTTTTACATCATAGTTACAAAGCTTTTCATTTATGGAATGAATAATTAAAATAGCAATTAAGCTACCTGACTGGTTTATCTTCTTTTTACAGATGGGTTTTGCAGATTTTCCCCAATCCCCCACTCTATCATTATCATCTAGCCAGGAAATCAATGCTGGATCAATGAAGAGCGCAGGAGAGCATGTCAGGAACAGCTTCAGGTGCATCTAAAAATGAATGCCCTGGTGAAGCTATAGCACAGGGCTACTTGTGTGCCAAACATAAGCAGCATGTGGCAGAGCTAATTGATCCAACAACCAACTAAACAAATCCAAGCTCAGCAAACTTGCCACAGATTTTTAGATACTTTGGAAATAAAAGGATATGGGGAATCAAGGACTGTGGAGGCAAGGTGGAAGATCGTTTATGACCTTGATAGCAGAGCAGTCTTGGAAGGGTCTACTTCTATTTCTTATGTCAAGAGACTTTCCTAACATTAATGATATTGCTGCACTACAGATAAACGTCTTCCGGAGTGGCTTAAATAGTTAGCTAATCGTAAAAACTAACACTCCTTAGTCATCTAACGTTCAAATATTTATTCAATTCTCAAATTATCTTCAAACTACAGGCCTCCACGAACTAAAATATGCAAAATACTATGGATGCTGGAATCTGAAACAAAAACAGAGAATTCTGAAAAGCAGCATCTGTAAAAAGAGAAAACAGTCCACATTTCGAGTCCGTTTGCCTCTTCACTAGCTACGTTTTTCCAGTATTCTCTGTTTTTGCCTCCACTACCTACTGGGTGGTCCATTATAAAAGTATTTTGATCTAAACTCCGGGAACCTCGCATCCTGTAGCGTTCCTTAAAAAAGAAATCCAAAATCCTAGTTATTAAAGAATGAAGGCACAAGATTCCATGGTTTAAAACATGGTATTTTATAAGAGGAGAGATGGTAGCATTGTGACATTGTCACTGGACTAGTAATCAAGAGGCCCAGGCTAAACCTCTGAGGACACGGATTCAAATCTCTCTGTGGGAGCTGGTGGAATCTGAATTCCATTAATAAATCTGGAATAATCACGCTAATTTCAGTAATAGCGATTATAACAACCGTCACTGATTGTTGTAAAAACTCGTCTTTCCTTTATGGAAGGAAATCTACCCGGTCTGGCCTACATGTGACTCCAGACCCACAGCAATGTGGTTGACTCATAACAGTCCTCTGAAATGGCCCAGCAAGCTTTTCGGTTCAAGGGCAATGAGCGCTGACCTTGGCAGCGATGCCCACATCCTATGATCGAATATAAATAAAAGAAACAAATACAAGAGTTAAACAAAGAAGGGGCAGCATGGTGGGGCAGTGGATAGCACTGCTGCCTCACGGCGCCGAGGTCCCAGGTTCGATAACGGCTCTGGGTCACTGTCCGTGAGGAGTTTGCAAATTCTCCCGTGCTTGCGTGGGTTTCACCCCCACAACTCAAAAGATGTGCAGGGTAGGTGGATTGGCCATGTCAAATTGCCCCTTAATTGGAGGAAATGAATTGGGTACTCTAAATTTATTTTTAAAAAAGAGTTAGACAAAGAAACAATAAATGCCATCTTGGGTAACCACATAAACCCAAACACAAAATCATGAATTAATAGGCAAATTGCAGTCGATTATAAGCTATAAATTACACATTAAACAGCAGCTACACACAACAAAGAAATCTTACAAATTGGCTCGGCAGTTCACTCAGCACATCCTGTGCCACTAAATGTTCTTCTGCCTTCCCCGTGAAGAATTTCAGCTCTTCTTCCTCTTGGATTTAACCTAATGTCCAGTCAACAGCAGTATAACCAGAGCTCCATAGACTCAGTCTTCACCAAAAAGGCCGCACATTTGAAGAACTGCCTCAATTTTACTTGAGGAAGTCTGGATGGCGTAAATCCACCAAAGTATCTTCAAATAACAGCAACTGCATATTTGCCTATTCTCAGATTCTGCATTTACCCCGTCTTCTTCAGCTTGCCTGTTCTGCACCCATTGGGCATCATCACCTGGTTTGGATGGTGTTGTGTCCTTTTTTGATTTCAACCAGTTTCAGTCTCCTCAAAGGTTTTGGTTTATAATCTTAGTTTCAGTCTCAGTTTCCTTTTTCAGTTTCTCTTTTCAATTAGGGTCTGTCTCAAAAAGTACAAGCTATGAAACCATCGATTCCATCAAAATTCTCCAAGCTTGAGACCCTATAGAATTTGAACAAATCTGCATTTCTTCCATGTTTCCTCCACTAATTGTCCTGTTAAACATTCCAATGTAGTGACTCTCTTTTATATCTATGATAACGCTAACTTTAAAATGCACCATTTTGTAGTTATTGATGCCAAAACTTTCTCTCTTAGATTCCTGTGCCATTACAACTCTTTGGCCAGCTCTGCCATCTTCTGGATTATTATTCATCAGGTTTATCAGAACTCCTGTTCACCAGTTTCCTAAATATTCCATCAAACAATCAAATACTGTTTCAGATACATGTCAGCACTCTGTTTGCACCCAGTATAGATTGCCCAGTGTAACTCCCTAATTCACTACGGCAAAGTCCTCTCTGGATTGGTGGTCAGTAGCAAATAGCTGTTGCTAGTTTCCACTCTTTTATCCCTCTCCTCAGGACCTCCATTTTATTTAATAATTATCTTTATTGTCACAAGTAGGCTTACATTAACACTGCAACGAGGTTACTGCGGAAAGCCCCTAGTCGCTACAATCCGACACCTGTTCGGGCACACTGAGGGAGAATTCAGAATGTCCAATTCACCTAACAGCACGTCTTTTGAGACTGTGGGAGGAAACCGGAGCACCTGGAGGAAACCCACACAGTTGGTTCAGCTGTAAAGAAGTCGTAAGTTGTAATCAAACTCTTTTTCATACAATGTCTATACCCGCTCCCCATTTGTCTTTTTTAATTCTACCAAGTGATCTATATCCTTGTACTCTTGTCCAACCTGAGAATGAAGAAAAGTACAGCACAGGAAAACGCCTCCGGATATCTACCCTGTCTCTCTCTCTCTCATCATTTTTTGCTTGGAATGAAATCCATATGAAAAATAATGTGGTTAATTGACAATATCCAAATGTAGCCATAAAATTGAAAAGCAAGCATCCCTGATCATTGTCACATTCCTCCGAGTGTAATGACAATGGTTCAGGGGTTTGGACCGTGAGCAGATCAGAACTCTATGCTACAGTTGATATCTAGTCACACGGATGAAAAAGATTTTGAGCTGGGGACAAAAAGAGAAAAATAGACGTAATTAAGATTTTAACAAGCCTTAGCAAGAGTGAAGTATTTAAGCTGCTAAATTACACATGCTACTACAATACTCTACTTCCCTTCCTTATTTCCATCCCCTCCTAACATGCACCACCCTCGGCAACCATTCACCAAGCACTACTTCCTTAATTTTTGCAAATAAACCAGAACTGACAATCAACTATAATTTTAGACAAAATCCAATTTGGCTCTTAGTACAGTTGCATCATCACATTTCAACATCACTGAAAACTGAGGACCAGGATGTCAAATAAACAAATGCAGTTCAGTTCCGTATCGACATTTGCACAGAAAATAGTAAATCACTAGGGAGGCATTACAATAGTGCATTACTTCCCGGACTGTCTGAGTCACAGACTGTAGGAGCGGTTTCAAGACTGGAAAAGATGGCTATTTAATCAAGCTTGTTACGTGTACACGGATAACAGACTGGATATCAGCCAAGACCCGTACCGAACAAAGAGCCGAGTACAGTAATTATACAACGTTCAAAGATCAATAGCCCACCCCAGTTGAACGCGATCCAATCCCTAAAGCTGCTTCTTTTAAACTTATCCAATAGAATTGCAAGCAGTATTTAAACTTCACCCAATAGAGTCACAAGCAGCGCATGATTGATCATCATTTTGACAGCTGCTTACAATCCCTTTGGTCAAGTGAGCTATCCTAAATCCCATTTGGCTACTTGTTATTAGTATGTCCTAAAAATACATGTTTAATGGTTAATAATGATTACTCAGTCCTATAATTCATCTCAATTCTTAATAAAGCAACTTATGTAAAGCTACTCATGCTAACGATTCTGTTTTAAGAGATATCATCGCTGAATAGGTTGGTCAAAATAGGTTGGTCATTAGATAACTTATTTTAATCCATTCCAAAACCTATCCCACAGAATACAAGCAAAAAAATGTAACCAGTTTCCTTAAAGGTATACCATGCCGCAACACTGGATAGCAAAGAAATATAAGCACAATGCTTTTCACCAAGAACAGCAGACTATGTAGATCAATCTGTTCACCTTCCAACTTACTGTACCAAAGTGACATGGTGGGGGTTCAGATGATTTCTTAGAGATTCGTTAGATTGCAGTGTTCAGATATATTCACACATAATGAAATAGTCCATATCTACATACAAAACCTAGGCAATATCCAGAATTGTGATAATCCAAAATCTACCAGGTGCACTGAAACACTTCGGCAACATTCCCATTATTCATGACCTCCATCATCTAGAAGGATTATGGCAGCAGGTAAATGCAAGCAACATTACCTCAGAGTCACTTGCCATACAATTCCTCACCCTTCCAGGGTCAGGTTCTGAAGCTCCATACCTAACAGCGCTGCAGCAGTACATTCACCAAACAAGCTACCAACAAAAAATCAACACACCACCACCTTCTCATGGGCGCCATGGGCCGGGTAATAGATGATGACCTTGTCACAATTCCCATTTCTAATCTTAGCCAGTTATCTGATGTATTCATAAGACCGAGGAGATGTAGGCCACTCAGCCCATCGAGTCTGTTCCTCCACTCAATGAGATCACAACTGATTTCATGTGATAATCCTCAACTCTACTTTCCCGTCTAATCCCCATAACCCTTGATTTCATTACGGATTAAATATCTGTCCATCTCAGTCTTAAATATACTGAACCCAGACTCTACTGGCCTCTGCAGTAAAGAATTACACAGATTCACTACCCTTAAGTGAAGAAATTTCTCCTAATCTTGGTCTTAAATGGGCAACTCTTACCCTGAGATTATGCCCCCTGGTCCTAGACTCTCCCACAAGAGGAAACATCCTCTCAGCCTAGGTCAAGCCCCTTGAGAATACTACATGTCTCAATAAGGACACCCCTCATTCTTCTAAACTCAAATGAGTACAGGCCTAACCTACTGATCCTCCACTCACCAGGCTAAATTGCTGGCTTTTAAAGCAGACCAAGCAGGCCAGCAGCACGGTTCAATTCCCGTGCCAGCCTCCCCGGACAGGCGCCAGAATGTGGCGACTAGGGGCTTTTCACAGTAACTTAATTGAAGCCTACTCATGACAATAAGTGATTTTCATTTCATTCATTCATTCATTCATTTCATAAGAAAATCCCTCCATACCCGGGATCAACCGAGTAAGCCTTCTCTGGACTGCCTCCAATGGCATTATATATTTCTTAGCTATCTATTCAGAACTAGTGAGACCTGACTTTGTGGGAATTATTATGGATAAATTGGACAGCAACTTCAGGCATTCACACGTGCGCAGTTAAATGTGGAACCGCAGAAGCTGCCAGAGATACCCCATTCCTTAATGGTACACTGTTGCAGTCCTGCGACATTGAACTTACTGCAACAGCATGATCTGTTGTGTTTTCCCACCAATGCCATACTGAAAATAGCAGAAAACATTAGGACTGGTGTAGGTAGGACTGGGTGAGATTTTGAAAAATTTAATAAGTGATCATTTCTGATGCATAACCTCTCTGGCCCTGAAACTTCAATTTTACAGCTATGGAGCCTCATTGTCCAAGAATATTGGAGATTCTTTTCAAATGTTTCCATCTGTTTCTCATCCCTCTCCTTTAATCTGATCTACATTTCCTACTAGTTATTTAAATCCAAGTTATATTTTTGGCTTTAAACCCCCGGGTTTGGGCTTTGTATACCTCACTGAGAAGTCTTCAGTTTGATTGGTTGCAAGGCTTCACTCTTGCTTTCACTGGTCACTGTCAGCATAGATCCCTGTAGAGGCTGTCAAGCTAGAACAGGCACCCAATTACAGAAAGCCTCCCCTCTGAAACTTAACAAAACATTTGTGGGCCAGCTGACAGCAAATTGATTGACATGTGCCATTACTTCACCGATGACATCATGTCCAATGCATCACCAACTTAATCCGCATCACTATATAAATGACTTCTGTGAACTTTAACAGGTTATCAATTCTTGACGCAAATGGTAAGGAATCCACAAATAAACTGGCAATACCAGGATCAAAGCTCAATTGATAATTGAAGTATTAACTATAAGTAATCTTTTAATAGACATTAAAGCCAAGTATTCTGGTAGTTTCTAGTCTTGGAATTCAATTTTAATAATCCATAGAATCATACACCATAGGTTATTCAGCCCACCTTACCAGATCTTTGAGGTGCCATCCAATTCATCCAAATCCCCAGTTCTTTACCAGTTTGTCTGCTAATTATTTTCTCATTTAAAAAAAAGGTATATCTACTTTCCTTCTGAAGGATACTTTTGAATCCACTTCCACCACTCTTGCAGGTAATGAACTTTTCAGAAAACAAAAATTCTCTTCATCTCACCCTTGGCTTTTATGCCAATTCTCTTAAATTGTGTCCTCTGGTTACCAATCCGCCTGATATAAACTATTTCTCCCTATATGATCCCAAATCCCTCAATTTTGAGTATCTCTATTATATCACCATTTACCTTCCTTAGCTCCAAAGAGAACAATCCTAGCTTTCATAGAAACGAATTTCACAGATCTAAGACTATGCTGGTAAAACTCTTTGCACCCTCACATATTTTCTTAAGTACGATGCCCAGAATTGGACACAATGGGCGGGGTTTACTGTGCAACCAGTTGCTTGTTTTGCAGAGGCGAGAGGCAGCTAACCATTGACGGGCAGCCGTCCTTCAGGTCCAGCCGTCGTCAACAGGGTTTGCCGCTAAATACACCCTTCGCTACCAGGAAACCCGTGGCAGAGGTGCACCTTCGGCGGGTTCAGAAGATTCTGCTGGTGTGACCGGCCGGAAGGTTCTGGCCAATATTCTATGTAAGATGTAACCAGCGAGTTAAAAAGGTTTACGATGACTTCCATGCTTTTATTCTTTATTGAATGAATGGAGAACTGTCACGGGCAGGGTAGACAATTTACCGGATTTATAAAGTCTGTTGACGTTGGGTGGGAATTTCTGGTTCCAGGGTGCGTGGGACCGGAAAATCTCAAGTCAAGGATACCATTTTACTGCAGGTCTATTTTCCGGTACCCTATCAAATTTTTTTAAGTCTCAGTACAAAAGCATCAAGCCCCCCCTCCCCTGTTGTTTCATTGAAGAACTTGACCAAGTTAAAGAGACACAATTTGGCTTTAATAAATCCATGTAATCTATGTCAACCATCATTTATTAACCTATGTTTTGATCCACAATTATATCTAAATGTTTTCGCACTACCACCGTTAGGTTGACTAGTAGATAGTTAGGTGTTTCATCTCTCTTGTTCCTTTTTGGAACAGAGTTGTAATAATTAAACCCTCCTGCCCTCTGGTATCACTCCCATACGCAAACAGTGACTGAAAATGCGGTGGCTGGAACCTCTGCTATTTCCATCCTCATCTGTCAGAAACACAGGGAGCATCCCAATTTGAACTGGGT
Organism: Scyliorhinus canicula; assembly: GCF_902713615.1. NCBI lineage: Eukaryota > Metazoa > Chordata > Chondrichthyes > Carcharhiniformes > Scyliorhinidae > Scyliorhinus > Scyliorhinus canicula. The sequence continues at coordinate 211,652,516 of NC_052150.1, read as the reverse complement.
GACTTTTTTGCTTTGACTACTATCAATCATTTTAGAACGTATTTTCTTTTAATCCTATCCAATTTCCAAGGCTGTAACATAGCAGCATCCTTTTCTTTAGTGAAGACGGATGCAAAATACGGACTTAGTATCTCAGCATTTAGCGCCTCCACAAGATGATTTCCCTTTTGGTTCTTAATCAGCCCCATTTTTCATGTAGTTAGGTTTTTACTCTTTTTAATGCTCTATTTTTATATTACCTATTAATCTTTTCTCATGTAGTTTCTTTGCCCATATGTCTTTTTCTTTTTTGCTTTACAATTCCTTTCTCCAGCTTTATTATGTTATGAACCGGATATTAATCATAAATCTCATCCTTCTGCTCCATTTTAACCTCAATGTCTTTAATTAATTATCGAGGGAGTTCCAGGTTTGGATGTCCTCTCTTCCTCTACAAAGAAGCATCTCTCGCTTTCACCCGAAATATCTCTTTGATAAACTCCCATTGCTTATTATCCTGCCAATCTTTGTTTCCACTCCACCTAGGTCAGATCCTTTTTGACTCACTGAAATTAACACTTGCCGTTGAGATTTTCACCATTAGTCACACTTTCAACTAACTATTCTAAACCTAATGATATTGAAGCTATTTATCCGGCAGTATGGCCATCAATTATCATACAATGGAAATGTATCTATCTGAAAACACACAAACCAATACTATCTTGATATTTGGTGCACAATTTACACTTATGTACAAATTTTTACAATTGTTATTCCATAAATCACATACAAGTTACACTGATATACAAATGACACACTTGTGTTTATTTCGTGAAGCAGTGATTCATAATCCAAAAATTAAAGTAAAATTATTCTAATTTATTCATGTTATCCTTTAATGAAGGGCCACAGCTGTGCTCTTTACTGAAAATGCAGCAAAGTACTGACATTCAAATTCTTCAAATATTTACCATTAATTAGTACATCTCCCATGGTGTTGCCCACAGTGAGCCAGAGAATAAATTGTTTTCTAACTACCAACTAGAGGCCGAGACTAATATTTCAGAGAATACAAGTTTGATGAATGCAGGAATTTAGACATACTGGATTCTAAACATTTGGCCTGGGTTGGGGTGTGTTTGACTACAGTAGTCATGCTTTTAAAAGAATCTTGCTTTGCAAGAGAAGAAAGCTTTTAGGAGCAAGAAGTCAAATTGACCATTGTAAAAGCTTGGCATAATGCACTGCTGTTTGACTAAGAGGGGGAAAGGGGGTCCCTGGAGAGATAGTATTTTCAGCTTGGGAAGTTTATTTGTTTTTCAGCTGGGAGGGATGATGTCATTGCAGGGTGGAGCCAAGATATTCAGACATTTCGAGAAAGCTTTTGAGTTGATTTCTAATCTGACTAACACGGAGTCCACAAGTAAGTTATTTTGCTCTCACAGCAGGATAGTTAAAAAATATTAATAGTATTTAAAGCAGTGCAGATTTGTCTGAGGGCAAGGAAGAAGCTGAAACTACCCAGTTGATACGTTTTGAAGATATCCAGCCAGAGTTTGCAGGGGTTCTAATAGGGGCCAAATTTGTTCCGGAAAACAAGTATTACTCTGTGCCAATTAAATGTAGGATGGATTGAGAGCTGCATGTTTTTTCCTTTCTTGTTGTTTAATTGGGAATAGCTATAGTAAGTAAGGGTATTATATTCACTGTATTTAGCAGTATTGTTTAAGGGGTAAGTGTAAGTTATTTTAGGGTGTGAGGTTAAGAACTTCGGGACCCAACCCGGCCGACCTTTGCGGCCCATGCCGGCCGATCTGCTCGACCCACCATTTTCTCTTACCTTGTTTGTTGCTGACAAAAATGGAGGAAATGGTTTTGGTCTCTTTGGCCCCAATGGTCCCTTTGGCCCCCCCCGAACTTGAAAAAAAAAAGGCTGCAACCATATAAAAAAAACACGGCTGCACTGCGCATGCGTGCCTGATCATCCCGATAGTTGTGCACCGATGATTGGGCACACATGCGCAGTGCGGCCATATTTTTTAAACCTGTTCCTCGCCATTTTGAAGGCTGCACGCAGCCGTCATTATTAAAGCCGGCTGCTGCAGCTGTTGCGCGCGGATTTGCGCGATCGGGAGCGCCACGACAGAGGGCTCCATGATCCTCCCGACATCCGCCCACGACCCACCCACAGGTCGTGCCCCTGAGTTTGACAATGCCTGCACTACACCATCCACCCCACCCTATCCCCATAACCCCACCTAATCTGCACATCCCGAGACACTAAGCGGAAACTTAGCATGGGAAATCCAACTAACCCGCACATCTTTGGAATGTGGAGGAAACAGGAGCACCCGGAGGAAACCCACACAGATATGGTGAGAATGTACAAATGCCACACAGACAGTGACCCAAGGCCGGAATTGAACCCGGGCCCCTGGCGCTGTGAGGAGCCACCGTGCCGCCCCACTGATTTGATGGGTTGGCTGTTACGTCAATAATTAATTTACTTGTGTCCACTGCTCTATTAATGCATGGATCTTTTAAAGTTTTGCTGGCCTATAAATTTATTACTTCATTGCTGCCCACATCTCCAGTTAATTCATTGGTACCTGTTGCCACAATTGCTTGATGCCAGTGCTGCCTTAATTAATTTTCTTACTGTCCACATAGAAATATTTTTGTGTAACCTATGGCAACATCACACTAGCTTATATATTTTTTGATAAATTTACTTTGAAGACCAGCCAAAATCTATTTTCTATATGAAAACCCCCACTGACTCAAAAATTTCTGACGCTGATAAAACAATAACCAGAGGCAGGGACAATTAACACCTTGGGTGGTTAAATGCACTCCATAAATGTAACTTGTTGTAATTGTTCAATTCAAAAAAATCAAACGTACATATATCTGAATCAATCACAAAACATATTGCAACTAACTTCCGAGGCTGGGTGCTTCCCTGAAGCAAAACATTCAGTAATAACCTGCAAGCTCTTGTCACTGGGTAGAGCCAAGTTTGGGTCCTGGTTACTTTAAATGCAGTTGAATTTTCAACTCATACATGCAACGACTGTACCAATCAGGAGCCAGTAGCAATTGGTTAACACTGCTGTTCCGGTAATTTATTGAGTTGTGCCCACTGCTCTATTAAGACATGGATATTTTGGTGCGCTTGCTGGTCTATGAATTTATTAATATATTGCTGCCTACTTCTCCATTTAATTAATTAGCTGCTACAGTAACTTAATTGACTTGATGTTCATAATTCGTTTCCTGCTGCCCACACAGAAACATTTTTGGTCACGTTTGTACTTTAGATGATTAATAGTTTTGGATAATATGCCAGCACAATATGTTAACCCAAAACTATTAAATAAACACAATCCTTCTCTAGCACACAAGTCCAGTAAAGAGTTTTGAACATGGTGAGGTGATCATTTGCAGAATCAAATAAGACCCAGGCTAATTTTAAAAAGTCAATTTGAGCACCAGCAAGCTCGTCGACTGCGGGGCCCGATCTTGTCCGGATCTAGTTTCCATGCACATACGCACGCCCAATGAGGATTAGGAAACTTGGCTGATTTTCCCTCTTTCCAACCTAGCAAACCCAATATCTTCACGACTGCTTAAACAGCGCTCGGCTGAGGATTGAAACTGGTTTGCATGGCTCATCTACTCAAGTTAGAATGGTTGAGCCACTGGACACCCATGGTTTGTCTTTTCGATGGGGAGTTGACCAGTGATAATGTCCTTCTGAATGCCCCCAGGTAGGATAACACTATGTAGTGACCAAAATAATTATCTGAATCATTAACATTCAAATTCAAAAAGGTAAACATTTTTTAAAAAAACAAGGCAGCAAAACAGCAGTCGACATTTTACAGAATTTCTGGAGCACTGGCTATGTACATATAGATGCACCTAACTGGTACAAAAAAGATTACATTAAAGGTTGCGAGCTATTTCATTTAGGGTCAAATTGATAGTTCAATGGTTGCCGGAGAGATGAATGAATCATCAGCTTCAATGAACTGCCACTCACAATAGCCCTACTTTGAAATTATAGGGATGATCTCAGCAATAACCTTTCAAGAAAGAAAGCAATTAAAATAATAAATGAATCCATATTCTTATTCGGTTTAAAGATGCAATTTTGAGCACACATTGAGTGCTGATCACATCATCAGACAAAATTGGCTGCGTGAGCAAAGGCATTGCTGATTACAGATCTTAGAATTTCAACTGTGAACACCAGTTCAGTTCCTTCACAATGCTGAGCTGAGTGACTCTTCAAGTACATCAAATTCACAAACCATCTTCTCCTTTGACCTCCCCCCCCCCCCCCCCCCCCCTTTTTAATAACCACATTTTCCCCAAGTCAGAACTTGGCAAATGTGACTCTGACGCCATCAGAAGGCGGCTTAAGCTTCGCACAGATGGCAGGCAGCAGATTGGAACAGTGCTGTCTGACAGCTCTCCGATACAATGGAATAGAGGTGAATCCTTATATAAACTTCCAGTTCAGTAATACCAAGTCTCAGAGCAATGAAGAAAGGCAGCAATTTACCTGGATATCGGGTACCGGGCAGAGATTTGAGCAATATGGTAGGGAGGTGAGGAAGTGATAAATAATAAAAAAGAGCCAGTGTGCTCATTAAGTGACTTTTTACACTTCTTAGAGCTTGCTATTATCCTAACCTCCTTTACAATGGATACTAGTAAATCTCTCCTGACGCCTTGTAGTATAACGATAATGGTGTGTTACAGCTAGCAATAGCCGCCCTGAATACGCAGCTATTGTTGGGGATTATCCATTTTGCTGACCTAACAGAGAATGTTTTTCAGCTATTCCCTTTTTGTTAGCTAATTTAATTCAATTAGGCAGCCCTGCATCTCGCAAGAGGATAGTTTGCACCATGATGCTCATCTTGGTGATGTTAATTTATTTTCAAATTGACCTTCAAAATCATGAAAATTTGATTAATTTGGGCTGGGGCCTCAGCTATTTGCGAACTATATTAATGACTTGGATGAAGGACAGACTGCATTGTAAAGTTTGCTAACAATAAAAAAAAGGTAGGAAAACAAGTTGCGAAGTGGATAGAAAGAACCAGCAAAGGGAGGGAGGTAGGTTAAGTTAGTTTGCAACGAATTGCCAGATACAACATGAGAAAATATGAGAGTTTGCCCATGTTGGTGGGAAGAATAGAAAAGCAGATGTTAGGGAAACAAAGGTAGTTCGAAGGATTTTATATTTGTATTGGTAAATATTCGAAATAAAGCATGGTTTTAAGTGGGTTTAATTTAATGTTTCCATGCCTGGAAGGGTAAAATTCATGCTGGACAAAGGTGTTTGGGACTGGTTAAGTTCCAACTGTGTCTCTATAGTGCTTAGAGAAGACAACAGTATGAAGCATAAATAAAAGGCATAAGCATGTACGGGTTGCTTAGCAACTGGGGCCTTGAGAGTTGAAGAAACTTTAAGTTTTAGTTCAGTTAGCTTGATTGCAGTTGAAGATAGGTACACAGAGAGAAGGCAGCCCCCATAGCTCTGCTACAAGCAGTTAGTTTTAGGAGACTAATGAGGGAATGTCACTCAACTTTGCAAGAAGAAAAGTCATACCATGGAGTAATGGTTAAGAAAACAAGTGCAGGTTCTGAACATAAGAACATAAGAACATAAGAACTAGGAGCAGGAGTAGGCCATCTGGCCCCTCAAGCCTGCTCCGCCATTCAATTAGATCATGGCTGATCTTTTGTGGACTCAGCTCCACTTTCCGGCCCGAACACCATAACCCTTAATCCCTTTATTCTTCAAAAAACTATCTATCCTTATCTTAAAAACATTTAATGAAGGAGCGTCAACTGCTTCACTGGGCAAGGAATTCCATAGATTCACAACCCTTTGGGTGAAGTTCCTCCTAAACTCAGTCCTAAATCTACTTCCCTTTATTTTGAGGCTATGCCCCCTAGTTCTGCTTTCACCCACCAGTGGAAACAACCTGCCCGCATCTATCCTATCTATTCCCTTCATAATTTCACATGTTTCTATAAGATCTCCCCTCATCCTTCTAAATTCCAACGAGTACAATCCCAGTCTACTCAACCTCTCCTCGTAATCCAACCCCTTCAGCTCTGGGATTAACCTAGTGAATCTCCTCTGCACACACTCCAGCGCCAGTATGTCCTTTCTCAGGTAAGGAGACCAAAACTGAACACAATACTCCAGGTGTGGCCTAACACCTTATACAATTGCAGCATAACCTCCCTAGTCTTAAACTCCATCCCTCTAGCAATGAAGGACAAAATTCCATTTGCCCTCTTAATCACCTGTTGCACCTGTAAAACAACGTTTTGCGACTCATGCACGAGCACACCCAGGTCTCTCTGCACAGCAGCATGTTTTAGTATTTTATGATTTAAATAATAATCCCTTTTCTGTTATTCCTACTAAAATGGATAACCTCACATTTGTCAACATTGTATTTCATCTGCCAGACCCTAGCCCATTCACTTAACCTATCCAAATCCCTCTGCAGACTTCCGGTATCCTATGCACGTTTTGCTTTACCACTCATCTTAGTGTCGTCTGCAAACTTGGACACATTGCACTTGGTCCCGAACTCCAAATCATCTATGTAAATTGTGAACAATTGTGGGCCCAACACTGATCCCTGAGGGACACCACTAGCTACTGATTGCCAACCAGAGAAACACCCATTAATCCCCACTCTTTCTTTTCTATTAATTAACCAATCCTCTATCCATGCTACTACTTTACCCTTAATGCCATGCATCTTTATCTTATGCAGCAACCTTTTATGTGGCACCTTGTCAAAGGCTTTCTGGAAATCCAGATATACCACATCCATTGGCTCACCATTATCTACCGCTCTGGTAATGTCCTCAAAAAATTCCACTAAATTAGTTAGGCACGACCTGCCCTTTATGAACCCATGCTGCGTCTGCCCAATGGGACAATTTCCATCCAGATGCCTCGCTATTTCTTCTTTGATGATAGATTCCAGCATCTTCCTTACTATTGAAGTTAAGCTCACTGGCCTATAATTACCCGCTTTCTGCCTACATCCTTTTTTAAACAGTGGTGTCACATTTGCTAATTTCCAATCCGCCGGAACCACCGCTGAATCTAGTGAAATTTGGTAAATTATCACTAGTGCATTTGCAATTTCCCTAGCCATCTCTTTTAGCACTCTGGAATGCATTCCATCAGGGTCAGGAGACTTGTCTACCTTTAGCCCATTAGCTTGCCCATCACTACCTCCTGAGTGATAACAATCATCTCAAGGTCCTCACCTGTCATAGCCTCATTTCTATAAGTCACTGGCATGTTATTTGTGTCTTCCACTGTGAAGACCGACCCAAAAAACCTGTTCAGTTCCTCAGCCATTTCTTCATCTCCCATTATGAAATCTCCCTTCTCATCCTCTAAAGGACCAATATTTACCTTAGCCACTCTTTTGTTTTATATATTTTTAGAAACTTTTACTATCTGTTTTTATATTCTGAGCAAGTTTACTCTCATAATCTATCTTGCTCTTCTTTATAGCTTTTTTAGTAGATTTCTGTTGCCACTAAAGATTTCCCAGTCCTCTAGTCGCCCACTAATCTTTGCCACTTTGTATGCTTAATATGTTTAATAAATGTTTTTTCTTCTTGTTAAACAGAGTTCCTCTAGGTTTTATTTTAAAAAGTAACCGTTATGGTCTTTTGAGTCAGGATTCCATTCTAGGATCTTCCCGTCCAGTTATAACAACAACTGGGTAGGCATCCAGGTGGCGTCAGAATGTGAACGGCTGCAGAAGTTAAATCTGGCCCGACTAGTAAACCGAATGAAGGAAGATTTCCGAAGGTGGGACGTGCTCCCGTTGTCACTGGCTGGGAGGGTATAGACAGTGAAAATGACAGTCCTCCGAGATTCCTGTTTGTGTTTCAGTGTCTCCCCATCTTTATCCCACAGTCCTTCTTTAAACGGGTCAATAAGGTGATCACTGGCTTTGTATGGGGTGGGGGTCTGTGTGAGAGCGAGTAGAGGCAGCATCATGCAAGGGCACTAGTTTGGGGGCATTGGTAATGGCACCGGTCATTCCCACCGGCACAGTACTCCACCAGTCCTGTGGTGGTAGCGGTCCTGAGAGTCTGGGGCGATGGAGAAGACATGTGGGAGCAGAAGGAGCATTGGTCTGGTCTCCAATCTGCAATAATCACCGGTTCCAGAGATGGCAGAAACAGGGATTGAGAGGATGGGAGATATGTTTATAGAGGGGAGCTTTCCCAGCCTGAGGGAGTTGGAGGAGAAATTTGAATTGACGGGAGGGAATGAGTTTACGTACCTGCAGGCGCGGGACTTCCTACGCAGGCAGGTCTCAACCTTCCCGCTCCTACCGCCAAGGGGGATGCAGGACAGGGTAGTTTCCAGAATGTGGGTGGGAGAAGGGAGGGTTTCGGACATTTACAAGGAACTCATGGGGTCAGAGGAAACGCAAACTGAGGAGCTGAAACACAAATGGGAAGAGGAGTTAGGAGAGATAGAGGACGGTCTCTGAACGGACGCGTTGAGTACAGTCAACGCGTCCACAACATGTGCCAGGCTCAGCCTGATATAGTTTAAGATTGTTCACCGAGCCCATATGGCAGTGGCCGGATGAGCAGGTTCTTTGGGGTAGAAGATAGGTGCGAAAGGTGTGTGGGAGGACGAGCGAACCATAGTCATATGTTCTGGGTATGCCGAAGCTTAGGGGGTTCTGGTAGGGGTTTGCGGATGCCATGTCCAACGTGTTAAAAACAAGGGTGGCACCGAGTCCAGAGATGGCGATTTTCAGAGTTTCAGAAGACCCGGGAATCCAGGAGGAGAAAGAGGCAACCGTTCTGGCCTTTGCCTCCCCGGTAGCCCGGGGACGGATATTATTAGCTTGGAGGGACTCTAAGCACCTGAAGTCGGAGACCTGGCTAACAGACATGGCTAGCTTTCTCAGTTTGGAGAAAATCAAGTTCTCCCTGAGAGGGTCAATGTTAAGGTTCGTCTGAGGTGGCAGCTGCTCGTCGACTTCTTTGGGGAAAATTAACCGTCAGCAGAGGGAGGGAGGGGTTTAGTTTAGTTTAGAGTAGGGTGTTAGAAAAGGTGGGACCTGTGAGGGAGGAAGACTGCTTTTGCATTATGTTTATATTTGTATGTACATTGTTTCTTCTGTTGTTGTTATAAAACCATAAATACCTCAATAAAATGTTTATTTAAAAAAACATCAACTGGGATCATAACACAGATTATTTAATTGGAGAGTGCAGAATTCTGTGCTAGAGAGATTTAGATGTCCTTGTACATGAATCGTAAAATGTTAGCATGCAGGTATGGCAAGTAATTAGGAAGGCAAATTAACTTTTTAAAATAAATTTAGAGTACCCAATTATTTGTTTTTCCAATTAAGGGGCAATTTAGCGTGGCCAATCCACCTAACTTGCTTATCTTTGGGTTGTGGGGGTGAAACCCACGCGGACACGGGGAGAATGTGCAAACTCCACAGGACAGTGACCCGGGGCTGGGATTGAGCCCAGGTCCTCAGTGCTGTATGCAGCAGTGCTAACCACTGCACAACTCCGATAAATTGAATGTTGGCTTTTATTGCAAGGTGAATGGAATATACAAGTAGGAAGTCTTACTTCAATTGATGAGACCACACCTAGAGTACTATGCATGGCTTTCATCTCCTTATGTAAGGAGGGATTCTATTTGCTTTGGAGCAGTTTAGAAAAGGTTTGCTGGGTAGATTTCTGGGATGATGGGGTTGTCTTATGAAGAAAGGCTGAACAGATTGGGCATGAAAGCAGGGTTAAGGCCACAATCAGATCAGTAATGATTTTATTGAATGGTAGAGCAGAGTCAAGGGGCCGAATGACCTAGTCCTACTCCTATTTCTTACGATCTTATGAATGGGGAAGAAAACCACGAAATGGTCCAAGAAAAATCTAATCACACCCTTCCCATCCAGTACGTGTATTTTGAATATCACTTGGAGAAGTAAATTTGAAGCTAACTGAACTTTTGCAGTGGAATTCCCACCGACAAACTCTATGCCTTGATCAATAAACTTAATTACGGCTAAAATGAGCTACACATTTTAGTCCAATTTGCTTCAAGGATATTACATTTCAGGAACTGAAGTTTTCAGATCTAGTAGAACTTGGCAAGTGGAGAGAGAGAAGAGAGTTCAGATTTTGTTGAGAACCAAAGGAATTTCTGATTGATATAAAGCCAAACCCCCGTCTTATTAGTTCATGTTAATATAGGTAGTTGACCCCCTTATCAGGCGTCCCAAACTGCAAGTACCCAAAAACATTAGAAACTGGTGCTTTTGGTATCACTTTAAATAAAACCCTTTTATTCTTTATTTTTCATACTTTATTTTATGTATTGTAGGTACATATACTCGGCATAGGACCCAAAATCCATAAAAATCTGGCACATGGCCTTTCCCGGGTTTCCTGGGTGTGGTGTCTGGCACCTGCATAATTAAACAACAATTTGCATTGATGGAGGCTCTTCACATCAGCAAAATATTGGAGCATTTTAGAGATTGGAGAACAACAACTGACTCCAGAAAGTATCATGGAGTTAATGGGGAGGAAGAAAAGAACCAGAGTTAAAGTACAAAAGCAAAACATTTAGAAGAATGCTAAGCTGAGAACAGCACTGTGAGAAGCAAGTCTTGCAGGATACATTCCAATGCATAGCTATTCTAAGTCACTAAAATATGGCAACTGCTTTTAATAAGATTATACGGTTTATTATTCTCATTGTTTCCCCTGATCTAAATGTTGTGTAGCTCCTTACTTTTTAGACTTTCTTTAATTCTAAAACAGTTAAGCTTTTAAAATCATCAATTGTCACTTCACCATTTCATAACTTAAAGATCCTTTCCACTCATTTCAATTTTAGCAATCTCTTACGAAAGGCTTTCATTCAGGCTTCTCAGATGAAACAATTTAATGAGATTCTCGAGCAATTATTCTTCTGAATGCCTTCTTAAAATAGGGACACTGCAAGATAAAGGAGCACAAAAGGCTACTTCAGTCTGGCTGGTCTACCTGACTTCAAAACCAGAATTCTGCTTATATCTCTCAGTTAATTTTCTATTCAAATGCCTGCCCAATTCCCTCTGGAAATGACTAATTTTATCAGTTTCAATTGACCCACATAAGCAGCCCATTCCAAATATTTCTCACCTTCTCTCTTTTAGACATTCGCTTGGGATTTAGGATTACTTGCCTCCACTCTACTTTAATGGTTTTGGATATAGCTGATAAGTCTAATATGTGATTTGCAGGCCAGGCATGTGGTGCTTGGAGGGTCAGGTAGATCAAGTATTGGGAGATTTCTGTCCAACGCCTTCAGCTCTGGGTTTTCCCAAGTCTCATGACGTTTTGGGGATCCCAAATTAATCTTCTCAATTTTGGTTAGTCTTAAATCAGGTCCTCCCATGGGAATATTTGACAAATTAAGGGATGTTTTGAGGACATCCTTAAAGTGTGGCCTGAGAATCTTCTGTTATGACTGAGTTCCAAATTTCTTCAGCTGTCTCATCGACATATACCCAGCTGATCTGGCTTTGAGTGATAAACACCTCAATACTGGGCATGATTGCTTGGGAATGGACACTGCTGCTGGGCCATCTGTCTTATCATTGCATTTGGAGGAACTTCTAAACCGTACTACTGGTGATAGATCTCCAGTGTTTAGAGGTACCTGCTGTAGGTTGGCCAAGACTCCAGGGCACATAGCAGCATAAGGATCACTGCTGTCCCATAAAGCATGACCTTATTTTCAGGGTAGAGATTCTGGTCCTCAAATACACTTTCCCTCGGTTGGCCAAAGGCTGAGCTGATATATTACAGGTGTTGATTAATTCCGTTTTCTGTGTCTGCGTTCACTGTTAGGCGGCTCCCAACTGTCATATCTCACTGATCTTCATCAATGGGAGGGGTGTTTGGGCTGTGCGGCGGGGCGCGGGGGGGGGAGGTGTTGTGCTGTGGGAGCGGTTGGGTGAGGCCCTTAGTTTTCCGTGCATTGAGTGAAAGGCCCATTTACTCATATTCTTTGAAGAGACTCGGCAATGACCTGGAGCTCAGTTCCTGAGTGAACAGACACACAAGCGTCATGCACCTTCGTGAAGTTATAGTCATTCAGCTTCCCTTTTCTGAGCTCCATCCCAATTCCCTTTATCGTTCTCAGGGGCATTGCAAACAGTTTCTCTAAATTCAACTTGGGAACTACAAGATGAGGCTTGGAATGAAGCTCAAAGGAGGAAGGGTAAACTGATTGGAAGCTTCATTGACAAATGAAAAGTGATGATAAATATTAGTAACATCTTTTAACCCTTTTTAAAAAAGATACATGTTATTATCCCTTCTCTCCAGTCCTTTCGAATAATCTGGAGGACATGAACTAGCATTTATATGGCACTCTTACAACAAGGGAAAAATTAGCTGGCCCATCTAACGTGTCACATCAGGACACTATACATGTTCCACATTGCAAATTCACTCCTTCCCTTTATATAGGCGGATGCAAGACATTAAAAGGTATTATGGGTCAGGCCTGACCTATAGACCCCAACCAGTAAGAATAAACAATAACACCTCCTCCACTATAGTCCTCAATACCGGGGCCCCGCAAGGTTGCGTAATTAACCCTCTACTCTTATTCCCTGTACACACACGGCTGTGTGGCAAACTTTGGCTCCAACTCCATCTACAAGTTTGTTGATGGCACAACTGCAGTGGGTCGGATCTTGAACAACAATGAGTCAGAATACAGGAGGGAGAGAGAACCTAGTGGAGTGGTGTAATGACAACAATCTCTCTCTCAATGTCAGCAAAATTAAAGAGATGGCCGTTGGCTTCAGGAAGCAAAGTATCGTATACACCTCTGTCTGCATCAATGCACAAGGTGGAGATGGTTGACAGCTTCAAATTTTTAGGTGTACACATCACCAACAATCTGTCCTGGTCCATCCACATCAATGCTACAACCAAGAAACCACAACCGTGCCTGCACTTTCTCAGAAACTAAGGAAATTTGACACGCCCACATTGACACTTGCCAATTTTCACAGATGAACCACAGGAAGCATCCCATCTGGTTGCATCACAGCCTGGTGTGACAACTGCACCGCCCAAGACCATAAGAAACTACAGAGAGTCATGAACACCAGTCCATCAAACGAACCCGCCTCCCATCCATTGACTCGGTCTACACTGCCCCCTATCTTGGGAAAGCGGGCAGTATAATCAAAGACCCCTCCCACCCGGCTTATTCACTCTTCCAACTTTTTCCACTGGGCAGGAGATACAAAAGTCTGAGAACACGCGCAAACTGATTCAAAAACACCTTCTTCCCCGTTGTTACCAGACTCCTGAATGGCCCCTTTATGGACTGATCTTAACTCTTCACACATCTTATCTATTGAGTAGTACTGCACTCCATGTGCTTCACCCAATTCCGTGTCTAGGTATTTATGTTCTTTTTTCACGTACGGAATGATCTGTCTGGACTGTACGTAGAACAATATTTTTCACTGTATCTCGGTACACGTGACAATAAAATAAATCCAATCCAATCGAAAATGGTCATATTTTGTAGAAATCTATTCATATCGCATAGACATAGCGCTAGCAGTACTGTAAGACTATAAATAGGTTCCTACAATCTGAAGAACAGCAATGCGAAACAAAAACCTGTCTATCCAGAATTCTGGAACCCCAATTACCAATAAAGAGCATAAAGTTTTGAACAGCTCAAAGACAGACACAAGGGACAGGAAAAAATAGTTTTGCAAACAAATAGGATAATTACTCACTTTTGCTGCAGCCTTCGTGAAGTGGAACACTGTTTGTGGCTCTTGTCATTACCGTCCTCTGAATTATCAGTAGTGTCTTGCTTTGCTTGAGATGGACTCTGTCTTAGCGCAGTAAAATCTTGAGTTGGGTCGAACCTTTTCAACTCACCCTGCCCCAGAGAGCTGCGCTCACCACAATAGCACAAGGCACAGAGCTGTTCATTGCTGTGAAGGGGGCAACACATTATTATAGTTACATTCCATATCAGAAGTGATACCCCATTCCATACCCCCAACATATGTTTTTTAAACACACCAAATTGAGGAGAATATTTTAATTACCATCACATTAGGAGATTTACTACATACAGGAAGGATTCAAGTCTCGACATGTGAATACTCAAAATCTCTCAATTTCCAATCACACAAAAAATGCCATATAAACAAATTCACTGGCTGCAAGTTATTGGAGAGGCTGGGGTTCAGGCAAACAAATTTATATTTCCTCCTGATCAATCACTAAATTCAATTACTTTTGAGAAATATAAGGTGGGCTGTTGCTCATCTAATCGTGCTAATCAGAAATGGGGAAGGGGGGATGGGAGCTTTTAATTAACTTGACACTGAGATATTTGATTAAGCTCTCAGGACACCAAATGTTGGATGAAGAATTCAAGAAATGATATAGATAATGATAAATCAACAGTTATCTGATAAACTGGCTCCCCATGTATTACATTAAAGGCACTCTCCAGGTGCAAGTTATTGTACTGTGGGTAACACTGCCAAAACAAAAAGTTGATGAAGGGCCACCCTTTAAAGTGAAGAGTAGATTAATTGCCCATTGTGTATTTAAAAAAGGGACTGACATTGCAACATTAAAGAAATTATTTCACACCTGCCTGCTTTCAGTGTTGCCCTTCATACAATTGGTTATACAACTTTATAGGGAAATATGCAGGAAGGGAAGTACTTTGAATCTAAATAAATTACCACCAGAGACACAGGTAAAACAAACTGTTTAAAACATATCCTCCCAGAGAGGAAATATTCCCATCTGAGCCCATTAAAAAGCAGCCTTTTGGGAATCTGTCATTCCATGTCATCTCTGTGGATGCAACCTAGTGGGATGAGAGAGCAAAACAGATATCCAATGTTTAGAAGTCCATAATTCGGAATTTTCTTTTCCAGATATTTCAAATATATCATGCAGCGGAGATTCTGCTGCTAAGGCAACCCTCCAAACAGGTTAATTTTAGATTGACAAATATAAAACAAATTCCTGTATGGAGACGGCATTTTATTTTTTCAAGGCAAATTGCTTGGGCAACTTGTTAAAAAATGCTTATCCAGAGGAGCTGTTAACAAATTATTTCAACAAGCAGTTACCTGTTTGAAATGCTTTGGAGAACTACAGAAAAATCCTATAACAGGAAAGGTGTTTTGCAAATACCACAAGGGAGGGATTAATGCACTGTATCAGTCATCGTTTTACATTGTGTGCTACTGTACATACTACTGTATAATTATGAAAACAAATCATTTGAACTCGTGCAGTCAACTAAAATATTCACCCGATCCAACAATTTTTTTACTCTCCTTTTTCTATGTAAAATCTGTTCTTCAAGTACAGGTGACACATCCCTAGCAGCAGAACCACTTCACTGATTAAATGCTTTGCAGCAAATTGTTTGTTTAACTGAGTGGCGTTCTATGCCATTTAAAGAGTTAACAATTTGTATGCGATTTGATTCAAGACATTGGATAATTAAAAATCACATTTTTGAAATCCAGCTCATGGTCTGTAGCATTGTAGGTAACAGATGGGGCAGCACAGTAGCATAGTGGTTAGAACAGTTGCTTCACAGCTCCTGGGTCCCAGGTTCGATTCCCGGCTTGGGTCACTGTCTGTGCAGAGTCTGCACGTTCTCCCCACGTGTGCATGGGTTTCCTCCGGGTGCTCCGGTTTCTTCCCACAGTCCAGAGATGTGTGGCTTAGGTGGATTAGCCATGCTAAATTGCCCTTGGTGTCCAAAAAGGTTAAGTGGGGTTACGGGGATAGGGTGGAAGTGTGGGCTTGGGTAGGGTACTCTTTCCAAGGGCCAGTGCATACTCGATGGGCCGAATGGCCTCCTTCAGCACCGTAAATTCTATGATGAGGAATATAGGGGCTTTTCACATTAACTTCATTGAAGCCTACTTGTGACAATAAGCGATTATTATTATTACATCAGTCATGTTCGAATGGTGGAGCAGACATGAAGGGCCGAATGGCCTAATTCAGCTCCTATATCTTATGAAGTACTGCAATTTGCCATGTCGTGATTTTAATTTTAAAACTTCTGGTTTATTAGTCGATAATCCTACACAAAACTACCTGTTCAATTGAAGCAATAATGGTCCCCTTCATCTAACAGCTTAACTTGCAATATTAAATTAATGGACTAATGAGAGTTAGTGATGAAAATTTCTCAATTTTGTTTTGAAAAATATCTAGTATATTCCACAAGAATGGAGTTTGTGGTAGCACACTGATAAAGCTGTACTTCAACAACTTGCATTCATAGAGCACCTTGTGTATAAGAATACCCCAAAGTACATCATAAAAAATGGCAAAAACAGAAATCAAGCCAAAGATGGAGATAATCAGGCAGGTGACTAAAAATATTAAGTTTCAAGGAATATTTTAAGAAAGGAGGCGTGAAGACACATGCTGGTGAAGGCGAAAATTCCAGTTATTGATAGTTGAAGGCACTTGGAAGGGTTTATAGGGTGGGAGATAGGGAGGGGAGGAGCAATGGAAAATATGAACACAATGAGATTGTTTGTTGTTGTAGGCACTGGGTCACTGGGGGCTTTTTACAGTAACCTCATACTTGTGACAATAAAAGATTATTATTGCATGTCTGATTTTTCAATGTGCACCAATGCAGCACCTCAACACAACTCTGAAGCCTCATCCAATTCAAATTTCTAAGCACAAAATGAAAAACCTTTCCAAATTCTGCACACCAGAAGGAAAGCTTCCCATCCCATCCACAGCATAATTGCTCCTCCCCTCCCTCAACCAACACCTTCGGTTGTCATGTGGTACGCAGCCACAGAGAACATAGAATCCCTACAGTACAGAAACAGGCCATTCGGTCCATCGAGTCCGCACCGACCCTTTGAAAGACCACTTACCCGGGCCCTATTCCCCACCCTGTAACCTCATCCTAAGGGGCAATTTAGTATGCCCAATCCACCTAACCTGCACATCTTTGGTCTGTGGGAGGAAACCGGAGCACCCGGAGGAAACCCACGGAGACACGGGGAGAAAGTGCGTCTCCACACAGACAGTTATCCAAGGCAGGAATCGAACCTTGGTCCCTGGTGCTGTGAGGCAGCAGTGCTAACTAGTGCGCCACCGTGCCGGCCCCGGAATTTAAAAAATGTACAGAGCGTTCTGAAGAACAAATTTGTTCTCAATATCAAATGTTTTCAAAATCCAATGGTTTCCATGCAGTATGTTATATTGATTCCTGCTGCATGTAAGCAAAAGCAAGCTGGCTATGGTGCAGTAAAGGTGGGGGTAAGGGTGCTGATGGAGGGCAGGCTGTGGTGGGGAGATGGGGAGAGAACAGTAACCACACTTTCAGTACCCACCATATTTTATAGTTAACTGTTTAATGCACAAAAAGCAAATACGACTGGAATTGTGACAAATTAAATGGGGTGCTAAAGAGAAAGTCATATATTCAAGTTGAGCACTTACTAAAGAATTTCCAGAATGACCATTAAATGACTATGTAAAGCTAACAAGAAAGGCCACCAATATTAATTGCTCAAGCTGAAAATCACCAGCTTCTCCTATTCAAATCAAGTTAACAGTATTTCAATGTCTCACAGTGAATAATTGTGGCTGCTTTGACCAGGGCTCCTGCATACATTTGGAAGCTGTTTCCCAGCATTCCCCGTATGAATCATGAGAACATGACTCAGCAAAGCGGGTTCTGACCTGGTTTTTGTATCTAGGTTGATTGAGGTTATGGAGCTGGCACAGTCCTCAGATATTGAACGCTGCAAGAGAGATGATTGTTCATTGGTCTCCATTTCTGTAAGGATATCCTCCTCCAGTGAGTCATCTTTAACTTCTGTTGAGAAAAGTAAAACAGTTTGATGAATATCAAATGAACACCCAAACTATCCAGTATATTTCCATAATTGGTGTTGCCTGAATGGCAATCCTAGATAATAGATTAAAAATACTTTTTTTTTAAAAAAACATAGCACATGAAACTCCTATCGCAGGTTTGCCCAGGTTTTCGGTCTTCATGGGCTAAGTAAGCATACGCAAAGAAATACAAAACCATGGATTAAATTTAAATCCACGTTCCCATTAATTTACATACATCATTGATATTAGGTTTGCGAATTACCAAATGCAAAGGACTAAGCAGCAAAGAAACTTGATCATAAGCTTTAGGGGACAAACA
The DNA here is from genome assembly GCF_902713615.1 of Scyliorhinus canicula. Taxonomy (NCBI): domain Eukaryota; kingdom Metazoa; phylum Chordata; class Chondrichthyes; order Carcharhiniformes; family Scyliorhinidae; genus Scyliorhinus; species Scyliorhinus canicula. Next base: position 211,634,203 of record NC_052150.1, on the reverse strand, counting down.
CTCAAAACTCTGGAACTGGAGTTTGAGAATCCATGTCCTATTAGATTTTGTTTCTGACGAACACAGAATTCTTTCTCACACTGCCAGAATTAACGTTACACTCAGCAGCAATTTGCCCAGTACCCCACACGTGCCCCACACAAGGTAGGATCGTCCAGTCCTGCCCACCGCATTTATCGATGCTGCTCGGGTCAATGGACTTTTGGCTGTCTTGCCACAATCCACAACGGCGGGACCTGCCATGGCAAGGCCAGAAAATCCAGGCCACATTTCGAAGGAAGTACTCAGTAAGATATAAACAGAAAATGCTGGAAAGACTCAGTGGGTTTGGCATCATTCATGGAGAGAGAAACAGAGTTAATTCTTCAAGTCCAATCTAACTCTTCTTCAGAGCTCCCTTTGTGAGAGTCAGTACCTGAGCTGTGTGTAACCCTGGGCTTATAGAAATGCAGTTAAATCAATGATGCCCTAATGGTCAATGGGCTGACCACCCATTGTTGAAGATAGACAGGAGAAGGGAGTTGCTAAGATACATGCTTCCCAAGAAACAAGGGACAGCACGGTAGAATAGTGGTTAGCACAATTGCTTCACAGCTCCAGGGTCCCAGGTTCGATTCCCGGCTTGGGTCACTGTCTGTGCGGAGTCTGCACATTCTCCCCGTGTATGCGTGGGTTTCCTCCGGGTGCTCCGGTTTCCTCCCACAGTCCAAAGATGTGCAGGTTAGATGGATTGGCCATGATAAATTGCCCTTAGTATCCAAAATTCCCTCAGTGTTGGGTGGAGTTACTGTGTCATGGGGATAGGGTGGAGGTGCAGGGTTGGGCAGGGTGCTCTTTCCAAGAGCCGGTGCAGACTCGATGGGCCAAATGGCCTCCTTCTGCACTGTAAATGCTATGAAATAACCAGGGAATTGAGACAGATGGTATGTTTAGAACACCTGAAGTTAAGAGAACAGAGGCCAAGGCATTATTCATAAAAATTTAAGGAGAAGTAAACAAAATGTTCTGAGTTAAAAAGACATTTGCACTAACTAGATTTAAACTGGGACAGCAGACATCAGAGGTAAATCAAACACTTGATGTCATTTTAATACAGTCTGGGAACTGAGAGATAAAGCGATTGTGAACTGCTTGTACGGCCATCAAGTCAAGGAAATCCTGTAACACGCTGGACTGGATTCGCTGTTAAACATGGAACGGAAGGTTTGTTCAAGTGCCATTTGGAATATCTGGACTGGGTTTCAGAATGAAAACCGCTATGGAAAAATATTATTTTTGAGAAGATTTTAAAGCGTGTTTTTTGGGAGTGGAGTTTGGAAACTCTCATGTGTCAATCATCTGGGGGAATTCTGAGGAGAAAATCACAGACACTAACTTGGGTTCAGAGTGCAGTCTGTGTATCTGACCACAGACATCTTGTGTGCTTAAAAGGGACTGTGTTAATGAAACCATTGTAGATTAAGATATACTTTGTAATTAGTGTTAATCCTAAAACCTGTGTGTAAATAATAAACAAACAGGGAGTAAAGGTGTATTGTATCATAATACAATTTTGTCATGTTTAATAAATGTTTTTTTCTTGTCATTAAAACTAATTAACTGTCCTGTGACTCTGTTCTGCCACGTTTTATAAAGAAAAGTAATGGTTACGTTTGTTTGAGCCAGGTTCCATTCTGGGATACTGCCGTTCAGTTATCAACTGGGATCATAACAGAATGCAAAATAAAAGTATTTATTGGCAAGATTACAATGAACTTCATACAATAGGTTTCATTGACGATCGATGGGAGCGACAAATGATTCAGGAGTAGAGTAGTAGACTTGAATACTACAGATCACTGTTCCAAGTCAGAACCATGAGCATCACTAAAAGGCCCATCGTGTCTGTGCCAATCAAAAACAACCACCTAACTACTCTAATCCCTAGCACTTGGCCACTGCCTTGTATACCTTGGTATTACAAGAGGACATCAAATGTTATGAAGGTCTCTGCCTCCACCACCCTTTCAGGCAGTGAGTTCCAGATTCCCAGTACTCTCTGCACCTTTTCCAGTGCTATCACATTCCTCCAATAATGTGGATTCCAGGACTACACACAATACTCTAGCTGTGGCCAAACCAACATGTTATACAATTCCAACATAACTTCCTGGCTCTTAAATTCTATGCCTTGGCTAATAAAGGCAAGTATAACATCTGTCATCTTAACCACTGTATCCATCTGCCCTGCTACTTTAAGGGACCTGTATTCATACACATGCACTGATCCTCAGTGCTTCCCAGAGCCATTTATTATATCTTCCCTTGCCTTGTTTGTCCTGCCCAAATGCATCACGTGACACTTATCCGGACTGAATTCCATTTGTCACCGATCAGCCCATTTCATTAGCCTGTCTATATCCTTCTGTAATCCAAAGACCATAAGACATAGGAGCAGAATTAGGCCACTTGGCCCATCAAGTCTGCTCCACCATTCAACCATGGCTGATATTTTTCTAATCCCCGTTCTCCTGCCTTCTCCACATAACCCCTGATCCCCTTATCAATCAAGAACCGATATATCTCTGTCTTAAACACACGCAATGAATTGGCCTCCATAGCCTTCTGCAGCAGAGTTCCACAGACTCACCACCCTCTGGCTGAAGAAATAGCTTCTCATATTCGTTTTAAAGGATCGTCCCTTTAGTCTGAGATGGTGTCCTTTAGTTCTTGTTTTTCCGACTAGTGGAAACATCCTCTCCACGTCCACTCTACCCAGACCTCGCAGTATCCAATGAGGTCCCCCTCATCCTTCTAAACTCCAACAACTACAGACCCAGAGTCCTCAACTAATCCTCATATGACGAGCTCTTCATTCCAGGGGTCATTCTTGTGAACCTCATCTGAACCCTTTCCAAGGCAAGTACATCCTTCCTTAAGACATAGGGTCCAAAACTGCTCAATACGCTAAATGAGGTCTGACCAGAGCCTCAAAGCATCAGAAGTACATCCCTGGTCTTGTATTCTAGCCCTCTTGACATGAATGCTAACATTGCATTTGCCTTCCTAACTGCCGACTGAACCTGCACGTTAAACTTAAGAGAATCTTAAGCAAGGACTCCCCAGTCCCTTTGTGCTTCTGATTTCCTAAGCATTTCCCCATTTAGAAAATAGTCTATGTCTCTATTTCTCCTTCCAAAGTGCATAACTTCACACTTTTCCACAGTGTATTCCATCTGCCACTTCTTTGCCCACCCTCCTAGCCTGTTCAAGTCGCTCTGTAGCCCCCCACTTCCTCAATACTACCTGCCCCTCTGCATATCTTTATATCATGAGCAACAGTGCCCTCAGTTCCTTCCTCCAGATCATTAATGTATATCGTAAAAGTTGTGGTCCCAGCACAGACCCCTGAGGCACACCACTAGCCATCGGCTGCCATCCTGAAAAAGACCCCTTTAACCCCACTCTCTGCCTTCTGCCAATCAGCCAATCCATGCCAGGATCTTACCCTTAACACCATGGGCTCTTAACCTATTTAACAGTCTCCTATGCGGCACCTTGTCAAAGGCCTTCTGGAAATCTAAATAAATCACATCCACTGGTTCTCCTTTGTCTAACTTCCTTGTTACCTTCTCAAAGAACTCTAACAGATTTGTCAGACATGACCTCCCCTTGATAAAGCCATGCTGACTCAGTCCTATTTTAACATGCACTTCCAAATACTCGACAATCTCCTCTTAAATAATGTACTCTAAATAACACAGTGGTTAGCACAGTTGTTTTACAGATTCAAGGTCCCGGGTTCGATTCCCGGCTTGGATTGTTGTCTGTGCTGAGTCTGCACATTCTCCCTGCGTGTGCGTGGGTTTCTTCTGAGCGCTCCGGTTTCCTCCCGCAAGTCCTGAAAGACGTGCTTGTTAGGTGAAATGGACATTCTGAATTCTCCGTGTACCCAAACTAGCCCCCGAGTATCGGGGATTTTCACAGTAACTTCATTGCAGTGTTAATGTATGCCTACTTGTGATACTAATAAAAATTATCATAAAATCTTACCAATGACCAGCCAACCAGCCTATAATTTCCCATCTTCTGCTTCCCCCCTTCTTAAACAAGGGCGTTACATTATCTATTTTTCAGTCCGCTGGCACCCTCCCTGCCTCTAGTGATTCCTGCACAATCTGCCTATTAATTACCACCCCACTAATTTTTGTATCATCCGTGCTAGCGTTTATACTTCACAAAGCTTCCTCCTTCCCATCTTCACCTAACCCCATCAGCATACCTTTCTATTTCAAATGCTTATCTAGCTTCCTCTTAAATGCATCTATGTTATCCACCTCTACTACCACATGTATAAGTGAGTTCCTTATTTCACCCTCAGATATTGATTTAGCTTCCCCTTTATTGCATCCACAGCACGCGTCTCAACTACTCCATGCCATCATGGAAAGTTACCCAGTGAGTAGTTAGCATCTGCATACAAGTTGTTTGAAAGTCTACCTTATCAAACAAATCCTTACATAATTTTAGGGCCCTTAGAAGACTTTCAGTTTTTCATCCAGAGAAAGGAGCACCCAATGTCTCCCAAAACGTATAGCCTCTAACTTCTGGTATAGTTTCACCACCTTTTCAGCGGGGCCCTCTATCATTTTTACAATAAGACAACAAAAATGGTTCATAGTCTGGCCTGACCAAGATTCTGTACAAGTTTGAGATAACATTCCTGTTTTCTGTTGCTGGTTGGGCACAGGTCCTCAAAGAGTTTTGTGAACTTCTTCCATGTGTTGTGGAATCTGTCCTCGGACCCTCTGATCGAGAATTTTACCTTCTCTACTCTCAGGAACTCAGCCAGGTCTGAGAGCCACTCCAAGGCCCTGGGCTGTGCAGCCGACTTCCAACCTAACAGAAGTCTCCATCTGGCGATAAGTGAGGTGAAGGCCAGGGTGTCCGCCCCCCTCGAGCTTTTGATGCTCTGCCATCCCGAAAACCGCCACAGATGGGCATGGCTCTATCTCCACCCCCACAACCTTCGACATGGTCTCAAAACTGGCCGTCCAGAACTCCTGAGTATGGGGCAGGACCAGAATATATGGGCGTATTTGGCTGGGTCCCCCCTAACGCCACTCGCACATATCCTCCACCTCTGGGAAGAACTCATGCATGCCTTGGTAAGGCCCACTCTGCGGACCACCTTGAACTTGTGTGTGGCATGGTAGCACAGTGGTTAGCACTATGCTTCACAGCTCCAGGGTCCCAGGTTCGATTCCTGGCTTGGGTCACTGTCTATGTGGAGTCTGTACATTCTCCCTGTGTCTGCGTGGGTTTCCTCCCGGTGCTCCGGTTTCCTCCCACAAGCCCCAAAAGATGTGCTGTTAAGTAATTTGGACATTCTGAATTCTCCCTGTGTACCCAAACAGGCGCCAGAGTATGGCAACTAGGGGCTTCCACTGGGAGTGTTTCAGAAACCAATAAAAACAGCAAAAAACATTTTTAAGGGAAAAAATATAATGGGCGAAATTCACCGAAGACCTTCGTGATGCAGGCAAAAACGGCGCTGGTGACTCCGGCGTCGGGCCGCTTATAAGCCCTAAATCTCCGGTCCTGAAAGGGCCAGCAGCGGAGTGACGCTGTACGTATCAGTTTCACCCGCTGCGGAAGTTGCGCGTCGGTTGACGTTGGGCGACATCATCAACGCCGCCCGCCGTTGGAGAGGGGTAGGGGGAGAGGGGTAGGGGGGGGAGGGGTAGGGGGGGAGGGGTGGGGGGAAGGGGGTAGAGGTAGGAGTAGGGGTAGAGGCAGGAATCTGCGCTATGAATTATAAAGGCAGAACTCAGAAACTTTGCCTAAAGTGTTTCCCCTCTCTCGCCGCGCGTTTTTCCTGTTGTTGTGAAACTGACCTGAAATCGCAGAGGCTGAGACAGAAATAGACAAATCCAGACACATCTCCCACCCCGGGATCCCAGCATTTCCCTCTGCATTCTAACCAGGCAATATTCCTGGGTTTAGGCAGATTGCAATATACTCACCAAAGCCCTGCTCTCAGCCAGAGGACGGACAGGACTCCCTCTCTCTGTCTCTCTCTCTCTCTCTGTCTGTCTGTCCCCACAATCTCCCTCTTTCTCTCTCTCTCAAACAAAGACAAGGCAGCTGGGAGGAAGGGGAGCCTTGAGGAAGATCTGCTGATGCCCCCATCCAATGTATGCCCCGGGCCAATGCACCGTCGCCCCCCCCCCCTGCACGCCGCTGCCCCCTACCCCTACCCCCCCCCCCACCCCTAACCCCCACTCGATGTAGGTGACTGAACGGCGTCAACCATCATCAATGGTTGACGCCGTTATAAACCTACTTTGATTTTCGCCGACGTGGCCACGGGTCGGTGAATAAAAAAAGCTTAAAAAAACAATGGCATCCCGCCGGCGCCAGCCGTTTTCCGAGGCGGCCGGCGGGATTTGAAGAACGCCGTTTTATGGCGGGTGGGTGAATCTTTAACATGACGGGAGCGGCAATATCGGCGCCGCCGGCCGACCCTGCGTGGGGTTGGAGAATTTCGCCCAATGTTAAATAGCCAGGAATATAAAAACCAAATGCAAGAGTTTTTACATGTGCATAAAAAGGAAGTAAAGTAACACAGAAACAAAGACTGAAGGAATGATCATGGCAAATGATGAAATAGCAGAAACATTGAACAATTAATGGGCATGTAATTTGTAAGTGAACTTCAATGATGCTAAATGTGAAGTAATACCTTTTAGTGGAAATAACTAGGCCATTTTCCCCTTGGGAAAATTAATGGGATAAAGGAACTAGAACTAGGAACTAAAGGATTTTGGGGTACAGGTACAAGGATCATTAAGAGTTCTGGTGTTGATTGTAAATATAAATGCAAATAAGATATAACGAGCACGGGAACCTGGGTCACAGGAAAAGTGACAACCCGTTGTACAGTTGATTATGAAGTTGCTGGATTTCTTTTGTGTTTTTGCCAATGGTTCTGTCTCTTGTGTATAAATCTTGTTACTAAATGTCAAAAACCCAATAAAAATATTTTTTTTAAAATTGTACAAAATCAAGAGGAAAAGTGAGCTCTCAATTTAAAACTATCACTCAAGAAAAAGTACGAGAAAAACTAGCAGGGTTAAACGCAGACAAATTCCCTGGACCTGATGACCTTAAAAGAAGTGGCTACACAAACAATGGATGGTTGTAATCTTCCAAAATTCCTTAGCTTCTGAAAAGGCCCCAGCAGATTTGAAGATTGCAAAAGTAACACCTCCTTTGGGAGACAGAAAACAAAAATCCAATGGCCAGTTGATCCACCATCTGTCATTTGGAAAATATGAGAATCCACACTTAAAGAAAATTGTAGCAGAACATTTAGAAAATTGCAATAAAACAATATTGACTCTGCCTGATTGTATGAAATGGAAAGGTTTGCAAATTTTTCAGAATTCTTTGATAAAGGATGGATATCGGGAGCAGGTAGATGGTAGATCGGGAGCATCTGGATTTCCAAATATCATTCAGTAAAGTGCCAAATAAATGGTTACTACACGTGGCAAGCTCTTGTTGGGGTGATATATCAGCATGGGTAGAGGATTACCTGACTAACAATAAACAGAATTGGGGAAAAATGGGTCATGTTCAGGTTGGAAAACAGCAACAAGTGGTGTGCGAAGGGATCAGTCCCAAGGTCTCAATTATTTACAATCTATATTAATGATTTGGATGAACGGACCAACTGTATTGTAGCTTATGTCACAAAAATAAGCAAGTTATGAGGAGGATACACAGTCTGAAAAGAGATATAAATAGGTTAAGTGAGCAGGCAGAAATTTGGCAGGTGGATTATAACGTGGCAAAATGTGAGTTTGTCCACTTTGCAAGGAAGTATATAAAAGCAGATTATTGAACATTCATAGACTGCAGAAAGCTATGGTACAGAAAGGTCTGGTGTCCTTGTACCAGAATGATAAAATATTAGTATGCAGGTACAGCAAGTAATTGGGAAGACAAATGGCCAACATGGCCTTTATTGCAAAGGGGTTGGACTATAAACGTCTTGCTACAACTGAACAGGGCATCGAGGAGGCCACATATGGAATACTGCACGCAGCTTTGGTCACTTTATGTAAGGAAGGATATATTTGCATTGGAAGCATTCAGAGAAGGTTGACTCGGTTGATTCCTGGGAAGAGATATTGCATTATGAGGGACGGTTAAGCAGATTGAACTTCCACTTATTGAAGTTTAGAGGAGAGTAGGTTTACTGAAACATTAAGATTTAGGGGACTTGACATGCAAAATGTTGACAGGATGTTTCCCCTTGTGGGCAAATCGAGAACTGATGGACACAGTTTAAAAATAAGGGGTCTCCATTCAGGTGAGGAGGAATTTCTTTTCTGAGGGGGGTCATTGGTCTTTGGAATTCTCTTTCCCAAATAGCAGTGGTGGCTGGGTTATTGAATATATTCAAGACAGTGCCAGACAGATTTTTATCCTGTTGACAAGAAAGTTCAAGTTTACATGGGACAGCTTGGTCAGAATTTAGTCCACAATCTGATCAGCCATTGAATGATGCAGCAGGCTCAAGAGGCCAAATGGCCACTTCCTCCTCTTTTTTGTGATCTTTTGAACTGAAAACAGTTAATGAAAAATAAATGCAAAACTTTAAAATGCAAGAGAAGCTCATAAAAGTTTGCAAAATGAGGCAATGAATGAGGATGTAAAGGTAGCATTATATTGTTTTAGTTAATAATGAAGTTCACTGGAAACAGAATGAGCACAAGTCCTTTTCTACCCTGTGTACACATCAGTGTCTGAACTGGAACCGGATAGTCTTTGAACAAAGAACAAAGAAAAGCACAACACAGGAACAGGCCCTTCGGCCCTCCAAGCCTGCGCCGGCCATGCAGCCCCTCTAACCTAAAACCAGGCTCTATATCCCTCTATTCCATCCTATTCATGTATTTGTCAAGCTGCCCCTTAAACATCGTACCTACTTCCACCACCTCCTCCAGCAGCGAATTCCAGACACCCACTACCTCACGTGTAAAAAAAACTTCCCTCGCACATCTCCTCTAAACTTTGCCCCTCGCACCTTAAACCTATGTCTCCTAGTAATTGACTATTCCACCCTGGGAAATGGCTTCTGACTATCTACTCTGTCCATAATTTTGTAGACTTCTATCAGGTTGCCCCCTCAATCTCCATTGTTCCAGTGAGAACAAACCAAGTTTATCCAACCTCTCCTCATAGCGAATGCCCTCCATACCTGGCAACATCCTGGTAATCTTCTTCTGCACCCTCCCCAAAGCCTCCACATCCTTCTAGTAGTGTGGCGACCAGAATTGAACACTATATTCCAAGTGTGGCCTAAACAAGGTTCTATACAGCTGTAGCATGACTTGCCCATTTTTATACTCAATGCCCCAGCCGACGAAGGCAAGCATGCCGTATGCCTTCTTGACTACTTCTCCACCTGCGTTGCAACTTTCAGTGACTTGTGGACCTATACACCCAGATCCCTCTGCATATCAAAACTCTTAAGGGTTCTACCATTTACTGTATATTTCCCACCTGTATTAGACCTTTGAAAATGCTTTACCTCACATTTGTCCAGATTAAACTCCACCTGCCATCTCTCCGCCCAAGTCTCCAACCGATCTGTGTTCTGCTGCATCCTCTGACAATCCTCATCACTATCTGCAATTCCACCAACCTTTGTGTCGTCTGCAAACTTACTAATCGGACCAGTTACATTTTCCTCCAAATCATTTATATATACTACAAACAGCAAAGGTTCCAGCACGGTCCCTGCGGAACACCATTAATCACAGACCTCCATTCAGAAACGCAGCCTTCCAGTGCTACCCTGTCTTTATAACCGAGCCAGTTCTGTATCCATCTTGCCAGCTCACCTTTGATCCCGTATGGCTTCACCTTCTCTACCAGTCTGCCATGAGGGACCTTGTCAAAGGCCTTACTGAAGTCCATGTAGACAACATCCACTGCCCTACTTTCATCAATCATCTTTGTTACTTCCTTGAAAAACGTGATCAAGTTAGTGAGACATAACCTCCCCTTCACAAAACCATGCTACCTCTCGCTAATACTTCCATTTGCTTCCAAATGAGAGGAAATCCTGTCTCGAAGAATCCTCTCCAGTAATTTCCCTACCACTGATGTAAGACTCAGCTGTCTGTAAGACTCAGCTGTCTGTAATTTCCTGAATTATCCTTGCTGCACTTCTAAAACAAAGGAACAACATTAGCTATCCTCCAATCGTCTGGGACGTCACCTGTAGCCAGTGAGGATACAAAGATTTCTGTCAAGGCCCCAGCAATTTCCTCATTTGCTTCCCTCAGTATTCTGGAGTACATCCCATCAGGCTCTGGAGACTTATCTACTTTAATGTTTTTCAAGACACCCAACACGTCCTCCTTTTTGATCTCAATGTGACTTAGGACTATCTACACACCCTTCCCCAGACTCACAATTCACCAAGTCCAAAATGTTTTTCCATATCCATAGAACCCACAGTGCCATGAAGCTATTCGCCCATCAAGTCTGCACCCACCCTCTGAAAGAGCACCCCCATTCAGGCCCACACCCCCACCTTATCCCCATAATCTTGTAACTCTACTTGAACTGCACATCTTTGAACTGAGAGGAAACCAGAGAATCCGGAGGAAACCCACACAGATACTGAAAGAACGTGCAAACTCCACAGTCACCCAAGGCTGGAATTGAACACGGGTCCTTGGCGCTGTGAGGCAGCAGTGCTAACCACTGTGCTGCCTCTTTTGATCCTCCAATACTAACATACAAAATATCACTGAGAATGTTTACTTCTTTGCGTACTAATCATTACGTGACCCAATAGTGGGAATGTTACACTATTATTCTAAAATTGCTTATCCGATCACTATGCACAAACTGTCTTCACTCTAAAGACATGGGCAGTGCCTGACTGTGTTTACAGCCCAGCTATAGCTCCCTTTGAAGAGTGGATGTGCTCTTACTGTTTTTCCAAGGTCAGTCCTTCAAATTGCTTGTCTGCTTTTCCAGCAGGATAAGATGGCAACAGTTCAGAAAGCATTAAGAGGTGAGCACAAAAGTGCTGTTCTGGAGAGGCAAAAAATGCCTCAGGCAGACGTGTTTCAAAAACAGCTGTACATAATATTTTGGCAGTGGATAGCCAAGAAACTTAACTCCAGCTGTACTAACCAAAACACGCAAGCTGAAAGAAGTTCAATGACCTCATTAGAAGGGACCAGGAAATACACAGTATTGTTCGACCATGCTTCACACCAATGAGTTGATTGCTGTGTGTAGCTCAATAGATTTTGTCCCTTGCAATCTTTATTATTTTGCCTGTGTCTTGAAAGTCTCAAGACTCTAAATCTGTGTTTAGCCACCATTCACACAATACAAATATGCCTGCTGTTTGAAACACCCAAGCTTCAGTGGCACCCTCACCTGCACAGACTAGGTTTTCCTTTCAGCAATTGGCCCATTCTGATATAGGTTTCTTTAATATCACTCATCCCGATTTATTTTTTTATATAACAGAAAGCAGCACATGTTAATGGGGCTGGGCAAACCACAACGGCAACTTTAACCCTTTAGACGAGTAGAAAATGTCCATATATGGACAGAGAATCCTGGAGGTGGGCAAGCAGGAGTTTAAGTCCCAGGAAAGGATAGTATCCCATGACTTCTCCAGAACATGGCTGGAATTGTTCATGCTCTTTCCAAAAGAATGTGCTTACCATATGTTAGTATGACAGTTCTGAGTTCCTTTCAAACAATCTGCCATTTATCTCTCTCTCTCATTTATCAATCTGTAGAACTTATTCAGCTCTCCAGATCCAGTCCGTCCCAAGACCTTCTTGGCAAAAACTTTGTGGAGAAGCAGCAATATGCTTATCACCCAAACATTGTACCTACCCTACCAACACAATGGCTCAGACAACCACCATGGAAGGTTTGGACAAACAAAAGGGCAGCTTGCAGTGAGTCATAGAGCATGGATTGATAAAGAGGGAATTGGATTGGATTGGTTTATTGTCACGTTTTTCCGCAAGCAGCTCAACAGATCATTAAGCACATGAAAATAAAAGAAAAGAAAAAGAAAATACATAATAGGGCAACACAAGGTACACAATGTAACTACATAAACACCGGCATCGGATGAAGCACACAGGGGTGTAGTGTTAAACAGGTCAGTCCATAAGAGGGTCGTTTAGGAGTCTGGTAATAGTGGGGAAGAAGCTGTTTTTTAGTCTGTTCATGCGTGTTCTCAGACTTTTCTATCTCTTGCCCAATGGAAGTTGGAAGAGTGAGTAAGCTAGGTGGGAGGGGGTCTTTGATTATGCTGCCCACTTTCCCCAGGCAGCGGGAGGATGGAGTCAATGGATGGGAAAAAATGAGTCTGCATAAGAACAGTGGAAGATCAGGGAATAACAGAGTGCATAGGTTTGATTGGAGAACATTTTCTTTTTCCTGATGGTGAAATTAACTTATTCGTGCCCAAATTGAGCCTGTGTTTCAAGAACGATGCCACGGAAACTGAATCTCCTGTTCACTTGATAGAACTGTCATCCTTTCGCAAAATATAATCTGAACTCAAGTGTGCCAGATGTCCAAGTTATCCTCGATCTACTTCACTGGCCACCAGCCCTTTGGCCGATTTGATCTTATCCATTTTCCATTATACTACCTAATGTCTGGTCTTTGTCACTTTTCCCTTATAACCCTGTTCAACAGTTTGCCGTCCACTGTGTATAATACTTTATCAGTTCTAAATTTGCCTTCCAGAGCCCCACATCTGTACCTTGATACAGGTTGCCTTAACGCTGAAGTAGTTAGTGAATACATAAGTACAATCTAATTCATGTGCACAGAAGCAGAGCGTTCACATTAAAAAAAAGTCAATTCCCACTGAGCAACCAAGTCAAGAGACAGCCCATTCTGGGCAGATGGTGAGCTACCGCTACGGGAAGAAACAAATAAGGGCAGACAAAGATACTTAAGATACACAGGTCAGTCAACATTTGAAAAAACATAGACCTACATATATAATTTACAGTGCAGAAGGAGGCCATTCGGCCCATCGAGTATGCTCCGGCCCTTGGAAAGAGCACTACTTAATGCCACACCTCCAACCTATCCCAGTAACCCCACCTAACCTTTTTGGACACTAAGCGCAATTTAGCATGGCCAATCCACCTAACCTGCACATCTTTGGACTGTGGGAAGAAACCGGAGCACCCGGAGGAAATCCACGCAGACACGGGGAGAATGTGCAGACTCCGCGCAGCCAGAGACCCAAGCTTGGAATCGAACCTGGGACCCTGGAGCTGTGAAGCATTTGTGCTAACCACTGTGCTACTGTGATGCCCTTGTGGATGTTCTGGTTGTAGATCCTATATGAGGACTGTTATCTAGAAAGAAAGGTGATCTTTTAAATAGGGAGGAGTGAGAGGAAAATAAAAAGACACAGAACACAGAGGAATCAAGAGTGAGGAATTCTAACCTACCTTAAAAAAAAAACGGTTGGAAACAATGTGAAAGCTAGCATACTTCAATACAACAGTACAAAACTGGCTGAGCAAGTTAGTAAAAGGACTTAAGGTGATCCAGGAGACCTTCAAATTAAGTAAATTGACACAGGTTAAAATAAAAATCAAGGAAATACAAAAACACTGGAAATTAGAACATAATTGTGAGAAAGAACATGGTGGATCATCACCACAGAAGGCATGTCAACATGCTCTGACCTAAACTAACCTCCCCTCTCTCATGATGTATTGCTTCTAAGAAAATAAGAGAGATGGTCAAAATTCTGAAGTTGCTGTAGTAAATGTTCTCCAGTGTCAGAAAGAGAGAAAGTAGTCTAGAAACTGGTAGGTGCATTAGCTAAGAAAATACAACATTTCAGATTCAGGAGCTCTGGTGCAGAAAGATATCACCATAAAAGATGCAAAGAGTTCACAAACTTAGGGGTGTCAGGAGAATGGTCTGGAAGTGATGGAAGAAACACAGTACAAGTAGTTGTGGTAGTCTGTAGAAAAATTTTCATGGAGATAGGAATAGAAGGGACAACAGGTATCAAGTGGCAGACGGTCTAAAATGGCAAGATAAATTAGACGTGCATTCAATGAAGTTCTCAGGATCAGAATGGAAACATTACAATCGACATGTAATGGAAGAAACATTCATGTAAGAAAGGAGAGAATAATTGACAGGATTTAACATTAAAATGTTTGAGTTTTTTTGGTAGAACTGCATTTGGGTGTAGTTTGAATTTAGGTTGTATTTAGCTTGTCATAGGCTTCCATTAATTTTACTTAAGTAACGCTTTCAATGACTCAGAATTCATCAGCACCAGTTTCAATTTCCGTTACAGATTATACCGGGAGAGTGAATAATCAACTGGAAGCTTTTGTTAATCTTTGTCTTAGTTAACTAATTTATTCCAAAACCAGGTGATCAACAAAAGAGCAATTGAATTTTATGTCCTTCCTGTACTGTTACCCAAATGATATAATGTGCACATAACTGCATTGTAACCATGTTCTTAGCATCAAAATGCACTTATTTTAGTTCAGTTGTCCAGAATGTTAAGAATTTCAAGTATAGAAAGTGGACTATTCAACCAACAGGTTCATATAGGTACATACACTCTACACAAACCTGCTCCCAGCCCTCTCCATCAAACTCTACCTGCGCATCCATCAATTTATTTCATACATATACTTATCTAATTCCCCTTAAATATATCTACACTATTTGTCTTAACAACTTCATGTGGTAACAAATTGCATACTCTAATCAGTCTCTGGGCAAAGTAGTTTCTACTGAATTCTATTTTGGATTCATTAATACCCATTATATATTTCTAGCCTACAGTCTGAACTCCTTAACCTTTTCACAATCTTAAAGATCTTGTTAGGTCACTCCAAAACCTTCTCCTTCCAAGAGGGAAAAACCTCACCTTGTTCTGCCTTTTCTGAAAACGCACATCTTCTCAATTCATGTATCGTCCTTCAAAATCTTTCCCCAGTGCCTTCATGTATTTTTGTAATATGGAGACCAGAACTGTACACAACATTTTAAATTAGTTCCATCCAAGAAGCTAGACAAATCTATAGTTCGCTCAGGAAATAGCAGAAAGTCCTGAAATCCATTTCAGTAGCCAAACTTCTTTCAGTGAAAAATTTCAGTCCTTTTCCAAGGCCACCTCATCACTCAATCCACTTGGTGATCAAATCTGGGCACAGTACTCCACGATGCAGTCTGATTAGCAACCTGTAAATTGACAGTATATTGTCCCTTGCTTTATACTGAAATGTTATATTGATACAATACAATATCCTGCTTGCTTTAGTTGCAGATTCTTGACTATGAACCAGAACCTTCAGTGATTTGCTGTGAAATGACCTACATGTATTTCTCTCGACATCTTTCAGTATTCTTCTCTGCAAATGATATGTATTCTCTTTTGGCCCTATCAACCAACATTTATAATAATACATCTAATGTTCTGATTAACCTTACAGATGTCCTGCTCGAATTTGCTAGACTGAAGTAATTATTTCTTGTTTCCATGCCAGAACTCGGAATCTGTAAAACTCAAATTAAAGCACGGAAAAAGTGTGTGGCCTTTAATCTCGCCTCCCTGATAATATGCAACATGTAATATTTCAAAGACAGGACCCCACAATTTCAGACAAACCTTAATTGAGATCAGTGCAGCGTATAAAACATCAGATCATTTCTTGAGGGCAACCAAACAAAATGTGTTTAAATGGCCTTTTCTCATTCCTATATTCTCATGATCATTGCAAAATAAACTGATCAGTTTATGCAGTGGGCGTAAGGCAACATACAATGTAGCACTAGTTCACATAAAGTCTAAGGGCGCCAGCTTCAAAGATCCCACCCCCTCCCCCGGTCTTCCTACCCCCACGACTTTCCCTGCGTGTTAAGAATTCCCAACATCACTGTACCATTGATGGCCATGCCAACAGTTGCTAGGTCGCAAGCTCTGTAATTCCCTTTCTTCCTTGCTTTTCTCCTTTCAGACATTCCAAAATCCTACCAACCTCTTTGACCATGTTTTTGGTCATTTAATCCAATATCATCTTATTCGGTTCAATGTCAAACTTTGTTGCAAAATGATTATGAATGCATTATCTCACTTTGTCCACATTAAATTCCACCAGTCATTTCTCGACCCAAGTCTCCAACCGACCTATATCCTGCTGCATCCTCTGACAATCCTCTTCACTATCAGCAACTCCACCAACCTTTGTGTCATCTGCAAATTTACTAATCAGACCAGTTACATTTTCCTCCAAATCGTTTATATATACACACTACGAACCAATAACGGTCCCAGCACCGATAGCTGTGGAACACCACTAGTTACAGCCCTCCATGCAAAGAAAAACACCCTTCTACGGCGATCCTCAACTTCTATGACTGAGCCAGTGTATCCATCTTGCCAGTTCACCTCTGGTCCCGTGTAACTTCGCCTTTTGTACCAGTCTGCCATGAGGGACCTTGTCAAAGGCTTTATTGAAGTCCACGTAGGCAACATCCGCTGTCTTTCCTTCATCAATCACCTTCGGCATTTCCTCAAAAAACTCGATCTTAGTGAGACACATTCTCCCCTTCACAAAACCATGCTGCCTATCGCTAATAAGTCCATTTGTTTCCAAATCTGAGTAAATTCAATCCCTAAGAATCTTCTCCAATAATTCCCTACCACTGACGTAAGGCACACCAGCCTGTAGTTCCCTGGATTATCCTTGCTAACCTTCTTAAACAAAGGAACAACATTGGTTACTCTCCAGTCCTTTGGGACCTCACTGTAGCCAATGAGGATGCAAAGATTTCCGTCAAGGCCCCACCAATTTCCTCCCTTGCCGCTCAGTATTCTGGGGTAAATCCCATCAGGTCCTGGGGACGTATTACCTTAATGTTTTTTAAGACGCCCAACACCTCCTTTTTGACATTGATATGTCCCAGACTATCTACACACCCTTCCCTAGACTCATCATCCACCAAGTCCAAAGATGGACAGGTTAGGTGGATTGGCCATGATAAATTTCCCCTTGGTGTCAAAAAGGTTAGTCGGGTTACTGGGTTACGTGGATAAGGTGGGGGCATGTCTAGATAGGGTGCGCTTTCAGACAGTCGGTGCAGACCCGATGGGCCGAATGGCTTCCTTCTGCACTGTATGTTCTATGTTCATGTTCTATGTACTGGCTTCACGCACTATGTCTGTCCTCGAATGGGCCAACCCTTTCCCTGGCTACCCTCTTTATCTTTATATACGTGTAAAATGCCTTGGGCTTCCCCTTAACCGTGTTTGCCAACGGCTTTCATGACCCCTTTTTAGCCCTCTCGACTTCTTTTCTACTTTCTTCATATTCTTCAAGGGCTTTGTTTGTTCTCAGCCTTCTAGACCTTACAAATGCTTCCTTTTTCCTGACTAGGTTCACAATATCCCTCGTTATCCAAGATTCCTGAAATTTAGCATACTTATCCTTCCTTTTCACAAGAACATGCCAGTCCCAAGTTCTAATCAACTGACATTTGAAACACTCCCACACGTCAAATGATGATTTACTCTCAAACAGCCACCCGCAATCTAAATTCTTCAGTTCCTGCTTAATATTATTGTAATTAGCCGTTCCCCATTTTAGCAACTTCACCCAAGGACTACTGTTATCCTTATCCACAAGTACCTTAAAACTTACGAAATTATGGTCACTTTTCCCAAAATGCTCCCCTACTGAAACTTCCGACCATCTGGCCGGGCTCATTCGCCAATACCATGTCCAGTACAGCCCCTTCCCTTGTTAAACTATTTGCATATTGTTTTAAGAAACCCTCCTGGATGCTTCTTACAAATTCTTCCCCATCGAAGCCTCCAGCATTAAGTGAGAAGTTAAAATTGCTGTTGCAGTGCATGTAGAAACATGGACAAGATCTGGCTCAGCTATGATTCTATTTTCTCAGTTTAATAGCATGTTAGCCTCTGCCATCGAGATTTACATGTTTGGTAAGTGGTCCCCATGGAATCAAGGGTAAACATTTTCAGGAGGGAACGTCTTTTTTTTATTCTTTCATAGGCGTGAGGCAACACTGACGGAGCCAGCATTTATTGCCCATTCCTTAAAGCATTTAAGAATCAATTGTTGTTAAGAGCCACGGTGTTGTGGATTTGGAGTTAAATATAGGCCAGACCAGGTAAGGATGTCAGATTTCCTTCCCAAAAGGACATTAGTGAACCAGATGGGTTTTGACGGCAACCAACAATGATTTATGGTCATCATTAGACTTTTAATTCCATATTTTTATTGAATTCAAATTTCACCATTTGCTGTGGTGAACATTATCCTGGGTCTCTGGATTACCAGTCCAGTGACAATAGCACTCCGTCAGTGCTTCCCCTTGAGTAGGGGAGAAAATGTAAAGAAAAGCATTTAAGAGCATTTCTCAAGTTGCCTTTCAGATTCTAGTGAATGGGAAGATTATTGTGGTATGATATTTACAAGTTTATTCGATATGTCTGAGTATATGTTTAAGATGGTTTAGAGGACCAAGTCTTATTCGTTTCCAAATGAATTTCAATTCAAAATTAACAACTCTACCTAGTTTCTTTCAGTAGGTTGATGAGGACGAGTGCATAACTGCCAGCAGTGTCTGCCTCTGTAAATGATATCACCACCAAATAATAACAATTTGGCAGGTTCTAAACTTTTATATCAGCCATTCATGTATTAGTAGTAAAAAGTAGAATAGTATATCGATTGGTGCAATGGGCAGACATGCTGCTGATACAAGCTAATGTGCGAGGTGATGAACTTTGCAAGAAACAAATAGGGAGCAGTATGATGTATGTGGCACTGGAGTATTATGTGCAGCTTAGCCACTACATTTGAGGAAAGTCTGAGAGAGGTCGCAATGGTTTACCAGGGTGATATCAGGGATGAGGAACTTCAGTTATAAGGACAGACTGGGGAAAGTGGGATTGTTCTTCTCAGAATAGAAGCAGATAGTCAAAAGTATGAGGGGTTTTCATACAATTGGGAAGAAACTGTTTTACTCTGGGAAGTGAGTCAGTAACCAGAGGTCATATATATAAAATAATAAGGGTGCTATGTCTTTTCGTCCGACGTCATTTCGTCCAATGACACTTCGTCCACGTATTTTGGTCCAACGTCTTTTTGTCCGCACGTCTTTTGGTCCAACGTCTTTTTGTCCGATGATTTTTTTGTCAAAGACTTTTTGTGACTTGTTATGTTTTTTTGTCGGGTGATTTTTTTTGTCAAAGACTTTTTGTAACTTGACTTTTTGTAACTTGCTTATTAGCACTCCACTCCACTCCCCACATTAACTTTTTGTAAATAGAAATCTTCTCTAATGCACATAGCAAGGTATAATATGCAATAAAGGATTTTTATTACCGGTCTCTTTCCTTTAACGAGCCTCGTTAAAGGATAGTTATTATCGTTCTCTTTCCTTTAACAAGCCTCGTTAAAGGATAGATATTATCGTTCTCTTTCTTAATTCGCCCATCCCGAAATGGCAAAGTTCATTGTGTCAACGAAGAGCAAAAGGAAGGTAGCTGATGGAAATAACTACATCTACGATTTTCATTCGAGCAGTCCAAATCTAGGAAAAGAATACTGGAGATGTGAGAAAAGAAGGCTGTGTTCAGTGCGGATTCACACGATAACGGAAAACAATGAGCCGAAAATTATTTATTTCTCTAATGAGCACCTTCATCCAGCTGATGTTGATTCGTTAAATGCTAGAAAAGCAGTTGCAGAAATAAAGCATGAAGCAGTGGAAAACATAGCAGCAAGTTCGCGTAGCATACTAGCGGCCAAGTTTACGCAGCTATCAGAAAATACCTGCTCTCAACTCCCTAGGTTGCCCGTCGTCTCAAGGACTATTCAAAGGCGCCGACAAAAAAATTCTGGATTTCCCGCTAATCCAGCGGCTAGACACGGTTTTGAAATACCTGACAAATATTGTAAACTTGACAATGGCGAACAGTTTCTGAGATACGATTCGGGCGCCGAGGATCAACAGCGCTTACTAGTATTCGCATCAGAAAGTGCTCTTCAGGATTTAGCATCATATCGTCATTGGGCATGCGATGGGACATTCAAGATTGTGCCACAACAGTGGTTTCAACTGTTCTGCATTCATGTACAAGTTAAAGGAAGCAGTTTTCCAGGAGTCTTTGCATTACTGCCGAATAAAAAAAAGCAGACATACGAATTATTTTTTGACCAATTGAAAATTATGCAACCTAATGCAGATCCGATTGATATCATGGCAGATTTCGAAGTTGCAGTTCACAAGGCAATTAATTCATCATTCCTTAATTCATCTGTCGTGGCATGTTTGTTTCATTTGAGCCAATCTGTGTTTCGAAAAATTACCGATTTAGGCCTCAAAGAAAAATACAATACAGACTCTGAATTCTGTCTTAAAATTTGATGTTTTTCAGCATTAGCTTTCCTCCCCGTTGAAGATGTCGAAGAGGCTTATGAAGATTTGATAGACGATGAAGAAATACCTGCTGAATTCATCGTTTACTTCGACTTGACTTACATAGGCATTGTGAGAGGATGTGGTGCCAGACGAAGGAGAGAAACACCTACATTCCCGACAGCTGTATGGAATGTTAATCAGCGTGTTCTACAAGATCTACCGAGAACAAATAATGCTGCTGAGGGGTTTCATTCTGCGATAAAGCGTTCGGCGGGTGGAGTTCATTTGAATATCTGGAGGTTAATCAAAACTCTGAAGGAAGAGGAAGGGTTCATAATAGGCAAAAAGGCTCAAATTCTTCGGGGAGATCAGTCGACTTCATGTACGCGATATAAGAAAATAACTGAACGCCTCAAAAGATTGGTCGTTGAATATGATTCTACAACAAAAATTGATTTCTTGAGGAATGTTGCTTACAATTTACATCAATTTTAAGTAACTTCGGGAATTTTAAGTAATTAGCAAACTTTTAGATTTTTTAACTGCATTTTTAGATTTTTTAACTGCATTTTTCAACTTGCATTTTATCAATTACTTGCATTTTAGCAATTAAATTCACTTGCTGTATTGTACTTGCATTTTATCAATTAAATGGTTTTATACGGAGTTAATTTGTAATTGGATAATTGGACAAAAAGACGTTGGACCAAAAGACGTGCGGACAAAAAGACGTTGGACCAAAAGACGTGGATGAAGTGTCGTTGGACGAAGTGACGTCGGACGAAAAGACGCGACACGAATAATAAGAGTTAAAGGGGAAAGGAGGAGTATTTTACTCACAGATTATGATCAAGAACACATTATGCAAAAGCATGATCAAATTCATACATCATTTAAAACATCATGAATTTGAAGAGGGTCAATTTGCAGTGCTTTGGGGGGAAAATGGGTCTAAATTGAATAGCTCTTTCAAAGATACCAGATGACATGGCTTCTTTCTATGCTTCATGATTCTATTTTATGATTCAAATGTTCTCTTGCGCACCCAAAGAGGACAACGGTTGCCTATGTAACATGGTGTAGATTGTTATTGGATCCAGAAGTTTTATGATAGAAGTATGAAATGGTGATATTTCATCAGGTCTGCCACTCGGAAATAAAGCATTCTGGAACACAAAAGCAGTTGTGTCTGTCACTCTCTTTCCACTATAGATCATAGAATCCCTACAGTGCAGAAGGCCATTCAGCCCATCGAGTCTGCACCGACGTTTTGAATGAGCACTTTACCCATGCCAACTCTCCCGTTTCCCCGCAACCTACCCTGCACATCTCTAGACACTAAGATGCAATTTATCATGGCCAATCCACCTAACACACACATCTTTAACTGTGGGAGAAACCAAAGCACATGGAGGAAACCAACGTAAACACTGGGAGAACGTGCAAACTCCACACAGACCGGCTGGATTTGAACCCGGGTCCCTTATATATGGCGCTGTGAGGCAGCAATGCTAACCACTGTGCCACCCGCTTTCATCAAAGCTTTCTGACAAAATAGACTCATGATCCAAATATTGGAAGGACTCAGCTAGGAAGGAAGTACAATCTTCGGAATTAAATTTTACATTAAGGCATCTTGATATTTCAAGAAAAAAAAGTTTAATGAAAAAATCATAAGATAACACCTTGATATGGAATCCAGGATCGGCAAGCCCGTGACCATGCCGCAAAATGTAAAGGCATATTTTGAGGACACGCATTGTTATGAAGCAAGTTGCAACTACACTTCAAAGTCTGCAGTTACTTCCAATTGTGGATTTGTTCATACACCACAAAAGGTCAATCACTCTGCACAGCTTCCTGCTGTAAACCACATAGAAGGCATAAATCAAGGGTTCGCCAAAAACAAAGACCATCAGTTCCGAAGTATCATTAACCCGTAAAAGTGTAACCAAGTAACCAGAGCTGCTCAAGTCCAACTGTCTTTTTGGTTACAAAGGATATTAAGGAACATGTGATTTTCTATTCCACTTATTATTAAGTATTTTGAAAATAGATGCATTGTTCTGTCAATGGCAGTGAGGATTTAATCTAGGCTGGAGGTGTAATGTAATTCTGAAGCTGCGGATCTTCAGGTGAGACACAAACCCAGACAAACATAAAAGTTACATTGGAAAGACGGTAGGTTCATGTCCCAGACAAATGAGATTAATAGGTCAAAAAATAATCTTCATACATACTTGTAATAAAAAGAAATATGTATACATTTTTAATTAATTAATCCCTGGCCTATGCAGCTTACGTTGATCAGTGTTGCCAGGCTCACCAGGAGTTGACAGCTCAGGATCTTGAGGGGTGGGGGTCACTGATGAGGTCTCTGTCCTGAGTGCAGCAGTGTGCCAGGAAGGGTTTCAACGGCAACGGTGCACGTGCCCTTTGGTTGGGGTGAGCCCTGCTAATCCCCTGCTCCCTCTGCAGTGGGGCTGCGCTTCTGAGGAATGCCAACACTTGGTGGGCCAGTGATCGAGCATCCCCTTGATGATACCACTTGGGTATGAGGGTTTCCAGAGGGATCGCCTGGATGGGCTCCCCACATCACCAGAGGCTCTCTGAACATTATCAGGACAGTGAGCAGTCGGCAGCGTGAACAGCCAGGAGCCTGCAAGTAGCACAGCAGGGGTGCATTTAAATCACATACTACAGCAACGGTGATCTCGGCCAGGCCACCTTGATCCCGAGAGGGACACCCCAAGTGCACAAACTTGGCACCAAGTCCATTCCTTGGAATTCCTCCCCCTCCCATTGCCCAGGCAGCCACTCCCCAAAAAGCCCAACAGTTATTTTAGCCATTCGCTCCCCCTCATCAGCCATGGCACCCAGACCCTGCTTGTAAATACTTGTACCAAATCACACCTGCGTGATTTCCGCCTGAAAGAGGTGGGACATGAAGTGTCCAACCCACTAAGGAGATTTAAACCCATGCAATTGACGGTTCTGCATGTGCCCGCTGGCGCAGGCACAAACTTCACTAATGCCGCCAGCAGGAGACTTGGAGCATGGCGTCAGATTCGGTGCCAGGCGCAAATCTTGATTTTTCATTTGCTGCTACTCTCTGTACAATCGCAGTTCTCGCTGCCTGCGGCGGGAAGTGGAGAATTCAGCCCAGGGTCAAATTATATGCAGAGTATAAAATGTGAGCCGCCAATTTTGGTTGGGTTGTTACCATTTTGAAACATGAAAAAACATATAGCACCGGAATTAAAATTAAATCAATGTGACATGTTTTAGTGACAGAAGCATTAGAACACAGAAGGAAGCCTTTCAGTCATTCCAGTCTGTGCTGGTTCTCTGAATGAGCAATCACCTACTGCCATTGCCCCACTTTCTCCCCTTAACCAAAAAAAGTTTTAAAAACTGTCAAATTCATTGTCCTTGCCGCAGAGATCAGACAAATTCACTTGGGCTATAGTATCATCGTAAGAATACTCGATCTGATTTGGTGCTTTCAGATTCTTAATCAACCTTCAATGAGAAATTATTTTCCTCTCCGTCCATTTAATCAGATATTCATATTTTTTGAATAATCTGTTGGCTGTTTAGGTAGAAACAGCATTCTAAAATTTGATGACAGAACATCTTGCAGGACAGCCTGCATATTTCCACTCTTGAAGGGTTTATTCCTCTGTCAACCATCCAACTAATCCAATCAGCACAAAATTATCACGGAATAGCTTGGTTTAAGTCATCAGAATAGATCAGTCAAAGTTCATGATTCACTGTGGCAATTGTTTGTGTTAAAGGCCAAGTTATTCAGTGACTATTTTGTAAACTCATCCGCGATTGCACGTACACAATAAGAACAAAGTAAGATAGTGATGAAGTATCACAAAAATGGTATAAAGTACATGACGGAAACGGTTTAGCCTCCTCGTGCAATCGGAGGGTGCTAGCCCCAGTATGCATACTGAATAAACTGCTGCTTGATCCATCTATGGCTGATACTGTGGGGAGCATGGTGTTCCCATGCATCTGCTTGTCACTCGTATCATTCACCACCATTGAGTATGACGTGATCACGACCACCTAATGCTGTAAAGAAAAGGTATTTTCAAAAGCTTCAAGTCATCCAACCATTCTGACTTGGAAGTATATTGCCGCTTCTTCGCTGCTGGATCAAAATTGTGGAACTCCCTCCTTAACAGCACTGTGGGTGTTTGTACACACATAGACTGCAGCAGTTCAAAAAGGAGGTTCAACACAATCTTGTCCCCTGATCTTCTGGTGATAGACATTGTGGGCTTGGAAGTGCTGCTGAAAGAGGCTGGTGTTGCTACAGTGCATCTTGTACATGGTATATACTGCTGTCACTATGCATCTGTGGTAGAAGGAGTGATGGATGAGGTGCCAATCAAGTGGGCTGCTTTTTCCTGGATGGTGTTGAGCTTCTTGAATGTTGTTGGAGCTGCACTAATCAAGGCAGGAGAGTGTATTCCATCACACTACTGATTTGTGCCTTGTAGATGACAAATTTTGAGGAGTCAGGAGGCGAGGTACTCGCTGTAGAATTCCCAGTCTTGGTTCTGCCCTTTTAGCCACAGTATTTAACTGATGAACAGTAGGCCATCCATCCCTTTGAGCTTGTTCTACCATTTAAGAAAATCATGGCTGATCTAACACTCACCAAGTCCCATCTCTGTAAACCTACTGATTAAAGACCCATCAATCTCAGCCTTGAAAATGTTCAAGGACTTGGCCTCCTGAGCTTCCCAGGGTAAAGAATTCCAAAGTTTCACCACTCTTTGAGGGAAGAAAATCTTCTTCAAATCAGTCTTATTCTATGACTATGCTCTCTGGTCCTACACTCTACCATGAATGGAAACATGGGGACAGAAACGGCCCTAGGGTTGCTGGCGCCCCGGGCAAGCTGAACTTCGGCGCCCTTATACATACTCTAAAATTCTTCGTATTTTGTAATCATTACATTTGACAATCATTTCACTAGAGTTCCGGTAAGTTTGATGGTCATTAATCATTATCATAAGCATGAACAAAGTTAGCATTATTTGTGTTGCAGTTAGGCATGTCACATTTATGTTCTTTTAATTTAATAACTAAATATTCCCAGTTTTGTCTATATTACACGGTTTAAACCAGCATTTGGTTTTTCTGAAATATTATTTCTTACTAACATCGACTTAATGGTAGAAGTGTACCTAATAGCTATATTCACATCGAGATCACATCTGTTTGTAAAATCGTCTGTGGTACGTAAAAAATAGCTTCCTAGCCCAGGGGCTGTATTTTTACGTGGGTCCCGCACTTGACTTGACCGGAATTCAAGTAAAAATAGCCAACAGAAAATGATTTACGGTCACGTAAAAATAGACACTGCGTTGTAAAATAAATTAAAAACAGTCAGATAAATACTTCATAAAAATTATAAAAATTATGAAATAATTTGTCACGCACTCCTTGATGGCACATGGCGCCCCGGGCGACTGCCCGAGTTGCCGGTACCTTGAACCGGCCCTGCATGGGGAATTCAACAGTGGTAATGGTATTGAGTGTTAGAGGAGATGGCTAGACTCTCTATTGCGAAACATAGTCATAGAATGGCACCTGTGTGGCACAAATGCTGCTTGCCACTTATCAGCCCAAGCTTTAATGTTGTTCCGGTCTTACTGCAAACAGGCAATGATTGCTTCAGTATCTGAGGAGTTGTGAATATCTCCACTTTGCCAAGAGAGCCCTGGTGGAATTAACTTGCTACACCTTGACCACCTAAGGCAGTAAAGAAAATATATTTTCAAAAATTTCTACAGAGGTTTTGGAAAACCTCGTCACCATCTTATGGAAATTCATGAAATTGTGCAGTCTTCAGGAGAAACCTGTTTTTATCACTGTCATGCAAACAAATGCACGTGATTTAAGTTCAGCAGTACACTTTATATGTGCTACTGCTCACTGGTTTCCTGGTAATTTGCCAAGCTTGGTAGATAGCCTTGGAGAAGCCTTGGAGAAACCAACCTTTCGGGCACTTTTCAATATTTAAGCAGCTCATGGAAAAACGTAATGGTGTCGAGTAACACAAGTTTTGGCGGAGTTCAAATTTGCCGTTTTAACGAACCAATTAATAAATTCCGCTTTTTAAATGAGTTTATAGGATCATCAATGCAATCTAATCATGTACAAGCCTTACAAGGTGACAGCAATATTCAAAACTGATTTACGGAGAAATTTTCAGAATTTAGAATTAGAATTATAGAATCCCAACAGTGCAGGAGGTGGCTATTGGGCCCTTCGAGTTTGCTCCAACCCTGTAAAAGAACACTCTAACCGTGGCCCACTCCCCCGCCATATCCCCGTAATCCCTTCTAACCATTAGACACCAAGGGGCAATTTAACATGGGCCAATCCATCTAACCTGCACATCTTTGGATTGTGGGAGGAAACTGGGGCACCCGGAGGAACATTCAGAGGCCGGCTGGAGGGTACTTTAATTGCCAGTCATAGCTGATAGAGAGAATGCTTCACATCACCAACCCCAGACCTAACAAGTTCCTGCAGGCTTTTCAGCAGGTGGGTTTTCCCCTGGGTTGGCTGGAACCAGTTTACAACGACAAGCTGCGAATGAGATCTGCTTTGAGCTGCGTTCCAGCCTAAACTCCAAAGTGAAACTAAAACAAAATGGCTTGCCTGTGTTCGCCAAAACATTCTGAAGTGCTTTACCAATCTCCAGTGGAAATATGAAAAGAGCCAGAATTAGAGAAGATGTGATTAGCTGGTAGCCGAGTCCATAAAGGGTCCATCAAGGGCTATGCCACATAGCATAGTGAATCAGAGGGGATCTGCCGGGTCAGTCCATGTAGCAGCTTGCAGCAGGGCAGAGGATGTGTTCCAGCTCAAAACCAAAAGTCTGTAATTCTAAAACCAGCCAGCAGGACCGGCATTAAACGAGAAACACGGGACAGGATTTTATCAGAAACAGACAAGGGTTTTAGCAAGTTCCTAAAACTTTATTAGATTAATATAGAGCAACCAAGCATCAATGAAGCTTGGCTTTTGTTTTAAAAAACTCACCAGCAACAAAATAGGAACCTTATTTCCTCACATGCCCAAAGTTAGCGAGCAAAAATATATTCAGGATGCTGAAAGCTATGACAGTCATTCAATTATCATTCCATTGATAAATAATTTCCTTCATGGTTCACTACAGCTTTTAAAAAGTGACACCTATACATCGAACCTCAACACGGCATTGATGACAGCATTTTTCATTTAATAAAAGGCATACAAACTCTGTCACAGCTAAAGCTGCACTTTAACAAAAAAAATGTTGTTTAAATTTAGATCCAAAACATGGTAATCCCTATTGTTCCATTTTCATGGACTTTTAGCCCACCATTAAATGACCTTAAGTATGGGTACTCATTCAGAACATATTGAGCACTGAAACCACAACAAGAAACACATTTGAGCTAGTGTCTGCACCAATGATGATTTATTGAAGGGCTGTTCTGTACCTAATGTAACAAGTACTGGTAAGTTTTCTGTTTAATGATTCACTTTCAGGAACTGAGAACTGATGACCCATGTGCTCCATGCGCTAGGCAAAACAAAAAATTGCTAAAGTTTCAATACCCAGGTTAGCAAGCACTGTCCAGTTTCAACCACAGCCGAACTTTGCAATGGGCTAGAATTTCACATGAATGATGAAGGCTCTTATAAATGTGAAAATCGGAAAACAGATTGTGGTAAGAAGATAAACCAAGAATTATGAATTGCTACTCCACCGGATTATCACAAACATAGCATCTTGCATTTAACCATCATAATTTTCAGGAATTTCTGTATTTGTGCATTAATTGGCCATGAAACTTCGATTGAGTCAAGTCCAGTAATTAAGAGCACACAGATCCTTCTAGTTGCAATCTCAACTGATATTAACATTGTACAAATCAGAGTGAAACCTGGATTGACAGATCCTAATGTGTGGGTCAGTTACTGAACACGTTCATAAGAGTCTGCCAGTTCGTTTCCAACACAAAGAATAAATCACTCATTAAAAATGAACTATATTACACAAGACAAAAAGATTGAAAATATCTCAATACAAACACTAGAAACAAAGTGATACAAGCTCACCATTCCTTTTATCCCAGCAATATCCTTGCCGACATAGAAGCCCATGGAAGATTTGTAACTATCTCAATGCCAAGGCTTCTTGCTTGGGCTGGCTCGGTTGCAAATTATTTTCTTCCAACATTTCTGAGCATTCACTCGATGCTTTTTTCTCCAGCTGGTATCTCTCCCGAGACACCCAAAAACCACAATCTAACCTCACTACTACTTCAACTTCAGAGCAAACGCACTTCCCCAGCAGACTTGCAGCTATTCTTTCTAATAATAATCATTTTTTTATTATTGTCACAAGTAGGCTTACATTACAGTGCAATTAAGTTAATGTGAAAAGCCCCTAGGTCGCCTGTTCGGGTACACGGAGGGTGAATTCAGAATGTCCAATTCACCTAACAGCACGTCTTTGAGGACTTGTAGGAGGAAACCGGAGCACCCGGAGGAAACCCACGCAGACACGGGGAGAACGCGCAGACTTCACACAGACAGTGACCAAAGTCGGGACTCGAACCCGGGACCCTGACGCTGTGAGGCAGCAGTGTTAACCATTGTGCCACCATGCCGCTAACTCTTTCGCATCCACACACTGACTGAACTGCCCTTCTGTCATTCCGTGATTGTGTGTGTCCCTCGACCCCTGTTGCTCAACAATGGAACAGTTTTTTCTACCTCATATCTTTTTTTAATTCATTAAACTGCTAACCCCTTTAAAGGGGTATGCTATGTGGCATAGCCCTTGATGGACCTTTAGTCCAAGGGTTGTAAAGCCTAATTAAAAATGCAAGTATACAAACTTGACCTCTAGATCTCTGGCACCAAGCTCATAAAAAAACTCTAAATTAAACTAGAACCATGTTCCACCTTTTTAACACACAAATATAAATTAAATTTATACAATTTTCCTAACACTTTAAATTGTGATCATTTTCAATGATGATAAAATGCCCCATCACTTCGACCGATGCATGTTCAAAAATGAGCCCAGTCGTTCACCGTCTATGTTGGTGTCTCATTTGTGATAAACCGATTCTTGATTTGCAGATCCGATTGCAAAGATTGCATATGAAGTCTTTGTTGGAGGGTGAAGCCACTGGCGTTATGGCATGCCTGCTTTTCCTCTAAAGATCCGATTTTCTCCCCAAATCGAGATTGCTTGATGACAGAAACTTCTCCATTGAATCTGTCCCAGACTGAATTCTTCCCTACAAATAACGTCCAAGTTACAGGCTTTGAGATCGGCTATCAGAATGCCTTCATATTTTGGATGTCTCAAATGTGGGTTTCTGTGCTTAGGTGGATGTAGAATAACACCATTATATCCGGGAATCTTCTGTGTGAACCACATGGCTGATCCAGCAATGCCGAACTTTGATGAGCATGCTCTTACTAGCCAATTTACAGTAGTTTGCAAGAATTTTGGTGTTAGGATTTTTATCTTGCTACTTGATGTTGCAGATAGATCTTAAGCAATGAAGTTGGAATGTTGGTAGGTTGTCCACACCTCACAGACATAGAGAAGAGATGAGAACCACTGCCTGGTAGATTGGATCTTTGTCACGTCAAACCCATGCACATGGCAACGACTGTGGGTGAGTCTGCCAAATGCCTTTGCTGGGCAATGAAATGAAATGAAAATCGCTTATTGTCACGAGTAGGCTTCAATGAAGTTACTGTGAAAAGCCCCTAGTCGCCATATTCCAGTGCCTGTTCCGGGAGGCTGTTACGGGAATCGAACCGTGCTGCTGGCCTGCCTTGGTCTGCTTTCAAAGCCAGCGATTTAGCCCAGTGTGCTAAACAGCCCCTTATGGTCGATTACATAATCTAATATGGTGTGTTCGAGAGGATGAACCGGAGATAATGGAACTTCTGAACTGAGTAAGGAGAGTTTGCTGCGATAAACCACGGTAGCATGGT
Source organism: Scyliorhinus canicula (assembly GCF_902713615.1). Taxonomy (NCBI): domain Eukaryota; kingdom Metazoa; phylum Chordata; class Chondrichthyes; order Carcharhiniformes; family Scyliorhinidae; genus Scyliorhinus; species Scyliorhinus canicula. Next base: position 211,603,651 of record NC_052150.1, on the reverse strand, counting down.
GGTTAGCATAAATGCTTCACAGCTCCAGGGTCCCAGGTTCGATTCCCGGCTGGGTCACTGTCTGTGCGGAGTCTGCACGTCCTCCCCGTGTGTGCGTGGGTTTCCTCCGGGTGCTCCGGTTTCCTCCCACAGTCCAAAGATGTGCGGGTTAGGTGGATTGGCCATGCTAAATTGCCCGTAGTGTCCTAAAAAGTAAGGTTAGGGGGGGGGGGGGTTTTGGGTTACGGGTATAGGGTGGATACGTGGGTTTGAGTAGGGTGATCATGGCTCGGCACAACATCGAGGGCCGAAGGGCCTGTTCTGTGCTGTACTGTTCTATAAATAGCAGAGACAGGCAATCTAGGCTAGTGAATGGGCCACCAGAGTGGCCGCAAGATTGAAATCAAGCATGTCCACTAACCATGACCTTGTGAATCCGATTGCTCAATATTTCATAATGAATGAATCATTTATATACATATATATATATATATATATATATTATGTAGAACTATCATCAACCTTAAATGGTAAACAGAAAATAAATATCTATGCTTACAGAGGGATCACACAGCTCTCACAGTCAGTGTTGTGTGCAACTGGGGTGAGCACAGTAAGAAGTCTTACAACACCAGGTTAAAGTCCAACAGGTTTGTTTCAAACACTGGCTTTCGGAGCACTGCTCCTTCCTCAGGTGAATGAAGAGGTATTCATAGAATCCACAGTGCAGAAGGAGGCCATTCGGCCCATCGAGTCTGCACCAGCTCTTGGAAAGAGCACCCTACCCAAGGTCAACACCTCCACCCTATCCCCATAACCCAATAACCCCACCCAACACTAAGGGCAATTTTGGACACGAAGGGCAATTTTTCACGGCCAATCCACCTAACCTGCACATCTTTGGACTGTGGGAGGAAACAGGAGCACCCGGAGGAAATCCACGCAGACACGGGGAGGATGTGCAGACTCCGCACAGACAGTGACCCAAGCCGGAATCGAGCCTGGGACCTTGGAGCTGTGAAGCGATTGTGCTATCCACAATGCTACCGTGTATGTTCCAGAAACATATATATAGACAAATTCAAAGATGCCAGACAATGCTTAGAATGCGAGCATTTGCAGGTAATTAAATCTTTACAGATCCAGAGACAGGGGTAACCCTAGGTTAAAGAGGTGTGAATTGTCTCAAGCCAGGACAGTTGGTAGGATTTTGCAAACCCAGGCCAGATGGTGGGGATGTAATGCAATGCGACATGAATCCCAGGTCCTGGTTGAGGCCGCACTCACGTGCAGAACTTGGCTATAAGTTTCTGCTCAGCGATTCTGCGTTGTCGCGCGTCCTGAAGGCCGCCTTGGAGAACGCTTATCCGGAGATCAGAATCTGAATGTCCTTGACTCTGGTTCCAAATGGAAGAGACTCGTGAGTTTCCTAACCACGTGAGATCCTCTGTATTTGAATACTATGGATGGAATGTTATTGACTCCTAGACAATTACTCACAGATGACTTCTCCTTGAGATGGACCAATGGCAAGTTTGACCAGAACACAATGTTGTGAAAGTGAATTAATGACATTGTAGCACACTGTGGCCTCTTGGAGACTGTTTAAAGTGCTCTGCCTAATGAGAAAGAATCTCATTTTTGTTTCTTAGGTGCCAATTGCTGTCTGCTGAGAGGAAGGGTTCGTACCATTGGTTTTGGACTAGAGACCGATCTGAAACCTTCAGATCATACTTATCGGCAGTTTCCTGATATTCAGCAACCTTATTCTCTCACCACTGGTTCTTCATCTCTCTGTTTGGTTTTGATATGTGCATGGCTTGGTACCTGGCTTTTATTGCTAGTTATTTTGTATTAGCTATGTAGGATCTATGAGCCTTGTTCACATCATCTCATAGCTTGGTGCAACGTGTTCCACAGCGCAGCAGCTGAAAGGATGCAAGTTTGATTTGAGTTGTCCTTTTGCTGATGAGCTGTTCAACAAGTTGTAGGGCCTCAGCCGCTCTTTCTACATCACCATCCAGCCCTTAGTCACACATTGTCAGCCGATGAAAATGTATTATTTGTCCCATAGCTGGGCGTTAAAATCCAAATTTTTCTTCCCCTCGGTTGGTTGCCATTCCCATATGCTCAGATAATGACTGCAAATCAACTTCTTGATTGTCACTATCTCACACCCAAGCTTTGCCCTCTTCCAGACCCTCATCAAGCAGATGATACAGAAGTCTGAAGACACGCACATCCAGACACAGGAACAGCTTCTTCCCCACAGCTACTAAACTCCTCAATGACTCTCCATCAGACTGATCTGTTCCCTGTAAGAACACTATTCACGACTCCCTATGCTGCCCTTGTTCCGCACTGTAACCAATCACTATTTGTTGATGTACCATTGGTCAATTATTATCTTGTCTACTATTTACGTACTGTGTATGTTCCCTTGGCCACAGAAAAATACTTTGGTACATGTGACAATAAATATCAATCAATCTCGTCCAGAAAGAGAATAATATATCGAGTCTCATTCCTTCAGGTAGCAAAATCATGGAGATTTTTTTAAATGACAATTTTATACTGATTCTTATTTTTCCTTGATTATTTTCCTCTCTTTTTAAAAATAAATTTAGAGCACCCAATTCATTTTTTACAATTAAGGGGCAATTTAGCATGGCCAATCCACCTAGCCTGCACATCTTTGGGTTGCGGGGCGAAATCCACGCAAATACAGGGAGAATGTACAAACTCCACATGGACAGTGACCCAGAGCCGGGATCGAAACGGGACCTTGGCGCAGTGAGTCAGCAGTGCTAACCACTGCACCATCATGCTGCCTAATCATTTTTCTCTTTTAAACTGTTACCTCTTTCCCTCTATTTTTTCTGTACCTGATTTGACATTAAATTCACCCACTCTTAAATAATCATCTTTCATTTATTTCCTAAACCTTTAATCTTGATGGTTAAGGAGATACACAGTTGATTCCATTGTCCTGAAAAGTCTTAGATTTCCTATACCTTACTGTACAGTTATCAACTCACAATTTTAGCAACTTCTCGGAGAAAACTTTGGTTTAAAGTGAAAGGTGCCGGATAAAGTCCAATTAATCAGACACACCATGAATTATTCTGGTCCTATAATTCTGGCCCATAATCCAGAATCTTCATCTAACTGCAACATTTGTTCATAGAGCAACATGCGTGTTGTTGAAGCCAGATTAGCATTCTTCAATCGGCACCAACACTGTTCTTTTGTAGCAGTATAGGTGCAATGTTGTGAAATTGTTTGCACCATACACAGACATTTAAAAATACTAACAGCATTATGTCTAATACCTAATCTTCTTCATTCCCAAAATCTACAAATGTAGATTTGTAGATGAATACTTGGAATAAGTTGATGTGTGTGCACATACTTCATAAGCCTTTAATGGAATAAAAGATAAAACCACCATTAATATTTCCTTCAGATGTCGGTTTTACAGAGCTACCAACACCTTGCTTGGAATCAATTCTTAAGATGTTGCAGTTCCTATACCAACGTTTACCTCTTCTCAACTTTCATCATACACCTGTCCCCAATTGGAAGAGGAAGCCATTTTCCTGCTGCTCTGCACAGGTGGAAGGTTTCTATTCAGAAAAATCTCACCAAGCACCCAATTGCAACCACTTGAATCAAGGACAAATGGGTAAGATCAGTTAGAGAGATCCAAGTTATCAATGTCCCTCTAATTAGGTGCTATCGAGGGGAGAAAGGAACTCGTCTGGCTTGCTGTTTCCCTGGCATACCTACTCTTGATCAGGTTTTTTTCCTGTCACATCGGCAGTCATATAAATTTATAGACCGATTATTTTATTTGTACTGAAATGACCTGGGTGCTGCGTTACAACCATACACTGCCACCTCTACAACAAAGCCAAGTATTTCATTTGCTTTTTATGGTTTTAATTACATCATTATTAAGCTTAACATTTTTATCCCTCTGCTCCTCTACACCGTTGAAAATCTTTCTCTCGTCTCCAATGTAATATTTTTTAAAATCAGCGTTATTTTCCAATAATCTTCCCTCTCCACCAAAAACACTGATAGTGTATAATTCCTGGTACCTGTTCTCTCAAGAGAACAGTTATTTACATAGATGGCACTCCTAGTCAAAATTATTCCAAAATGGATGTAGTTATAAGCAGCCTCATCGTACACTATGCATAGATATTATTCAAGAGGGTTGACTGGTTAGTGATTGAGTAGAACTCCTGACTACTTTGTTTGTCACTTAGCCTGAGACACAGATGCCTGATCTAAAATCAACTTAGTACAAACCAAAAGTTAAATCTGGGATCGTGATGGTCTCCATGACTCATCTTAACCGGTTGCGGCTTCACAGAGTCACATACACTAATTTGACATTACAGTCAATCTTTTTTTTTATGGAAGTGTCATGTGGAGAGGAGGCATTCCTTATAAGGAAAATAAGGAATTCTCCCATCTATCCCACTCCTCAGGCTATCATAGAATTTACAATGCAGAAGGAGGCCATTCGGCCCACTGAGTCTGCACCGGCTCTTGGAAAGAGCACCCTACCCAAGGTCAACACCTCCACCCTATCCCCATAACCCAGTAACCCCACCCAACACTAAGGGCAATTTTGGACACTAAGGGCAATTTATCATGGCCAATCCACCTAACACGCACATCTTTGGTCTGTGGGAGGAAACCGGAGCACCCGGAGGAAACCCACGCAGACACGGGGAGGATGTGCAGACTCCGCACAGACAGTGACCCAAGCCGGGAATCGAACCTGGGACCCTGGAGCTATGAAGCAATTGTGCTATCCACAATGCTACCGTGCTGCCCCTAATCCCCTATCCTTATGATGTTCATTGGATGACATGTGATTCCACAAACATAGAGCTTCTGGTTTTAATTACCACCTTAGGAAAGCCTTTGCCATGAGAAAGCAGGAAAGAAAACAAAAGTAATCACAACAAAGTAGAACTCAGAATTTCATCTGTTGTTTAAAAAAAAACTAATGCTTGCAAATGCTAGAATATTTCCTAATAATATTACAAATTCCAGCAGAAAAATGTAGCAATAGAAAATGTCCTTCAAGAAATGTTCCAAGGAATAGATTTTGCTGGAATAATAGTTGTTTTTCAGCACTGGAATAATGAGCCAAATCCAGTGCCTTTCAGCTTTTCACAAGATTGCACTTTGTTCCAAACACCAAGCAGTTCAGAAACTTTACAGAACAGAAATCACTCAAGAGGCCATATAGACTGCTAATGAATTGAAAGCAAGTTGGCGAGAGGGTTGGGAGGGGTGGTGGGAGGCAGAGTGCCAGAGTAACAGTTTCCAAAGATAAAAGTTAAAATCCAAATTCACCTCATTTGTGTTTAGATTAGCAATTGGCCTTAGCATCAAGTTAGTGGATGAACATTTCTAATAAGAATAAACTTGCATTTGTATAGTGCCTTTGACAGCCACAGCCTAACCCTGTATAGTCACTATTGCACTGTACGGAAATATTGCAGCCAATTTGTGCATTGCAAGGTCCCACTAACGGTCATACGACAAATGTCCAAATCATGTTGACTGGTTCCTCTGTTCTTCAAATAGCCAATTTCTTTTTAAAATATCGATCTGAACAGACAAATGAACCCACAATTTAACATCTCTTCTGCTCCGCTTCACCGGAGCAGGAATGTTACTTTGAAGTGTCAACTTAGGTTATTTTCTCCAGTCTCGAAAGCCTCAGCATATAATGGCACTTTATTTTAGGAATAAGTTAAAATATTTCAGGCAGAACTGGATCTTTGCCAAGTACATCTTACAAAATCAAAATGCATGTGCATTCCTACACACTTGCAATTGAACCCAATTATCCCAAGCTGCATGCATTACCAGAATAGATGCAACAGACTCACTGCATCCACTGCAATTGGCACAGGGATGGGACTTGGGAGACGGGACCACCTGGAGTGATGGTCTGCTGAACATAGTTGTTTGCAAGTAAAAATATTTTAATACCACTCTTGAAAATAAAGCACAGAGTTATTACAGCACAGGAGGTTATTTTGCCATTCGTGCTTGTGAGAGTTCTCCAAATGAACAATTCACGTGGTGTCACTCCCCCGCCTCCTCCCTGTGCCCCTAAACATTTATCCATTTCAGATAATAATCCAATTCCCTCTTGAATGCCTCAATTGAACGTACCAAATACAACAGAACATCTCATTGACTTCCTGCTCCAATATATATGAAAGCACAAGATAGTGAACATACCAAATTTAAGAACTGTTCCTTTGTTGCAGGGCTAACAATATTAAAGTTTCCGGAATACAGAAAATGTATTAGGGAACAAGGGAAGATTAAGAGGATCTTTAAACAAAATCTAAAACATGCGTTTAAGTAGAGTCTTGCAACAATTTTTCAAACCTTCAATATACGCTGTGGGATTGAAGACCAGCATATGTAACACTCTTGTACAGGATGAGACGATATGATAAACTGGGTAACTGTAAATAGCTTGTCCAACACCAATTGTGGGAAAATTCTTAGATACTAAGGACATGCAGATAGGGCGATAGGATGGGGGGAGTGTGCCTAGGTAGGGTGCTCTTTTGGAGGAGTTAGTGCAGACCTGATGGGCCCAATGGCCTCCTTCTGCACAGTAGGGATTCTATGGCTCTATAACTGAAAATAAAATTAGGTATCCAAAAAGACATGGGTTAATCATGAATTGGTTAAATTCCAAGTTCTTTTTGATAAATAATAGGCTTTTAATAGTTTTTTTTAAAGGGAGTTAGATAAATACAATATGTAGCCATCTAAAATGGCCGCCCGCTAAGAGTTATGGGAAATTTGGGCAAGTTGGAACACAGACAGCTGCAGTCTGCAAATATATAAACCGTAGCTCAGATTATGCAGAGAATAACACTGGGAAAAGGCCATTAAAAGGACTTCTCAGGAACAATTGAACTATCCTGGCAATCACATTGTCTATCAGACACAGCAGCACCCAAGCCCTGCTCTGAACACTTACAGGCATTGCCACTGAGTTCCCAACGCAAAATCGATGTGGCAGCCCCTGATTGGACTTGACCGATCAGGGGGCTGGAGCCCTGATCATTTGATTGACAATGACCCAGGGACCGCCCACAAAAGGGGCAGGGAAAATCCAAGCCGGCTAAAAGACACTGCGCACCTGGACTTCCTGGCGGAATGGTAGGGAAATAGGCCGACTGCAGCAGCAACCCGGGAGGGGGAGAGAGGGAGAGGGGGGAAGGGGGGAAAGGATTGGGGGGAGGGAGAACTGTGCACATGGGTTTGGGAGGGTGCTACCTCTTTCCCTTTCGATGTCTGGGTGCTCTTTTGTTTTTTTTGTTCTTTGTTTTTGTTCTTTCCTTTTTTTGAAGTTGCTCTTGAAGCTGGGGGGGGGGGGGGTATTGTTCATGGGGTGTTACCGCGGTTGTTTGTTAATAGAGTTAAGGTGTTTATATTTTGTAAAAATTTCAATAAAAATTATTTTTTTTAAAAAGACACTGCGCAGGCCATCACTCCCTCTCTCTCGACTGCAGCATCAACAGCTACCAAGACCAAGAGCCCATGCCATCCACAGAAGGACGACAACAGAACATAAGAATACCTAGAAGAACTGCAGCCTCTGCCAAACTACTAGAACCAGATACGGCTGCATCTGCCGGTCACCTGGAAGTTAAGTCAAGGTCATTTAAGTGTGTTATAATCCAATGTGCTTGAATGTGTGATGAATTAAGTAAACACTCTTGTGTATGTCAAATAAACTATCATTGTACGAAACAAACTTATGTGATCATTTGTCCATTTATACGGGTTAAACACACTGTGGTTATTAAAGAGCAACACATTTGTGGGTATAGAAAACACAAATTAGATTGCAGCAGAACGTTGAATAAACTATAACAGGTCTGTAAAAAAGTCTTCAGGAGAGACTTAACAGCAGATGGGCAGAAAGCTGCTAAAGATATCTAATGTGGATATGAGAGAGAAAAAGTAACAGGAGTATGAATTCAATGGAAAGACCTCGACGTATGTGGGTGAACAGAATACCATCCACTCGGAGCGCAAGCAGAGGTAGATAAAGTCAATGAAGAAGAAGGATACAAAATTGTATGTCACGGTGAAGTAATTGTCGAGTCTACAGGTTTCAGTTGGAGATATTTTTTAATTTTGAGTTGTCTCCAAACACGGAAACACATTTAAGGTTGCATTTGATGGCGGACTTTCTTCTTGAAGAATTACTCGTCTTTGTGGTGACAGTGCTGCCCTGATGCATCTTGGAGATCATTGTGTTTCAATAATGCCACTCACCATTGTTGGCAGCAAAGGCTGCAAGTCGGCACAGGCTTGGAGGGCCAAAGGATTTGTTCATGTACTGTACTTTTCTTTGTTCTTTGTTGGAGATCTACCACCCTGTAGATCTTGGTGACTTCTTGCAGTGCCTCCATTGGATATGATGTAGTGAAATCACAGGCACTGGTGGGGCTACTTTACAACTCTTCCAAATCTATATCTCAGTATCCGCTAGGAAACCTATCCAGCTAAAGTGCACATCAAAACAAAGCAACTGCCCATTAATATAACGGCATTTTCTTCAACCAACTCCCATAGACAGAGTTTGCAATATCAGTTCAACATGTTGCAATAAGGCAGTTCAATGGCCAGAATTTCTACTTTTTCTATTAGATGCTATTAATCCATCAACCTCCTTGAATTTTTGGCCAATGTTTCAAAAATTGCACTCAATTAATTTTATATGTTTTGAAAGGTTTGGAAAACGTATGAACGTTCAACTGAAGAACAGAGCCAACTACTTAAATTGTCAATGTCACTGAGGAGTTAGGAGTTTTGTATATCTTACTAAATATGCAATGAATCATTTTGATGGATTTTCCCAGCAATATCAAGTGTTATCTTTGGATCCAGAATACATGGATAGCGATAGTCTCAATGTACACAAATCCAAGATCAAAGGAAAAAAAATTCACATCATTTTTTTTCACAAAAAAGGCAACTATTTCAAGACAAATCAATGTTACTTTCAAATTAAAGGCAAACCTGATTAGAAAATGATGCAGGAGTGCTAAACAACTACTTTAATTGAAACCAAAATAAAAGATGCAGAAACATATTTAAAATTTTGATTTTGTTCACATTACTTTATTCTCGCCCATCCCATTGTTTCTTCCCTAGACAATAGAACAGTCCACAACTAATAACACAAATGCTGTTCAGTCAACAGAGTGGATTTTGCAGTGGCTACAGTGAATGATTCAAAGTATAATATCTATTTACATAATGGTACTTTACCAAGGGATCCTCCTTTTACTTCATGTTACATATTTTGAAAAATCAACTGATGTTGTCCTAAAGCTAATATTTCCTTAAATAAAATGGGAATGTATTTCTTTCCTGGCCCACCAAACCAATGTACAGCAGGATAATGCTGGGGTGTAAGGACAACCTTGTACCCTAGTCAACAACACCCCCGCCTTTATTTATATGGCATGTACAGTCCAGACAGATCGTTTCATACATGGAAAAAAATTCACAATGTTAATACATAGACACAGGCATCAGGTGAAGCAAACGGAGGGTAGTACTACTCAGTAGAGAAGATGTTTGAAGAGGTCAGTTCAATCCATAAGAGGGTCATACAGGAGTCTGGTAACAGGGGGGAAGAAGCTGTTTTTGAACCTGTTAGTGAATGTTCTCAGATTTTTGTATCTCTTGCCCGATGAAAAAGTTTGGAAGAGAGAATACCCAAGTGGGAGGTGTCGTTGATTATACTGCCCGCTTTCCCAAGGCAGCGGGAGGTGTGGACAGAGGTACAGATTAATGAGCTAACATCACAAATGGAGACAAAGGGGTATGATTTGGTGGCGATTACTAAAACATGGTTACAAGAAGTCAAGATCTGAGAGTTGAATATACACGGGTACTCCGTATTCCAGAAGGATAGGCAGAAAAATAAAGGTGGTGATGTAGCTTTGTTAGCAAAGGCAGGCATCCGTGCTGTAATGAGAAATGATATAGGCACTGGAGATCAAGACGTGGAATCAGTCTGGGTAGAAATAAGAAATAGCAACGGAAAGATGTTGCTGGTGGGAGTAATCTATAGGACCCCAAATAGGAATTCCGCAGTGGTGCACAGTATAAACCAGGAAATATTAGAGGCTTGTAAGTAAGGTACGATAATAATCATGGGTGATTTTAATATGCATATAGACTGGATTCATCAAATTGGCAAGGGTAGTCTCGAGGGGGAGTTCATTGAATGTATTAGAGATTGTTTCTTGAAGCAATTTGTGGTGGAATCAACCAGGGAGCAGGCTATTCTGGATTTGGTATTGTGTAATGAGGAGGGATTAATTAATTACCTCATAGTTAAGGATCCTGTAGGGAAGAGTGATTAAAGCATGATAGAATTTCAATTTCAGTTTGAGGGCGAAAAACCGGAGCCCACACTAGCATACTGGAGTTAAACATAGGTAATTACGTCGGCATAAATACAGATTTGGCCCTGGTGGACTAGGCAGGAGACTAAAAGGTTGATGAACAGTTGCAGTTGTTTAAGAAGATGTTCAATTCCTCCCAACTAAAATATATCCCAGAGGAAGAAAGATTGTAAGACGGAGGAAAAAAACACCCATGGCTAAGCAAGGAAGTTAGAGATAACAAAGACAGAAACTAAGGCATACCATATTGCAAATGCCAGTGGCAGGCTGGACGATTATGAAGATTTTGAAGATCAACAAAGGGTTACTTACAAAGTAATATAAAGAGCAATGGTAAATTATGAAAGAAACTAGTGTAAAATACTTTTAAAATAGCAAAAGCTTCTATAAATATATAAAGGGGAAGAGAGATGGGCAGCACGGCGGCACAATGGTTAGCACTGCTGCCTCACAGCTCCGAGGATCCAGGTTTGATCCTGGCCCCTGCCTATGTGGAGTTTGCACATTTTCCCTGTGTCTACCTAAAGAAGTGCAGGACAGGTGGATTGGCCATGCTAAAATGCCCCTTAATTGGAAAATAATTGAACTGGGCACTGTAAATTTAAAAAATACAAAAAATAATAAAAAATTAATGGGAAGAGAGGAGCTAAAGTGAATGTTTGTCCCTTGGAGGATGAGGCTGGGGAGTTAATTGCGGGGAGCACAGAAATGGCAGAGATTCTGAATCACTATTTTGCCTCAGTTTTCACCATGGTGGACACTAGTACAGTACCATCCCAATAGTAACAGGTTATGCAGAGGTAATAGAAAGGGAGGAATAGAAAGGGAGGAGCGGGGGACTTCTTTAGCGCGCCGGCCCTGACTCAACATGGCACTGGTGTTCAGGGGCCGGCGCGCCAGAACGTAGGCCGGGGGGGGGGGGGCTGCCGATTGGTGGGCCCCGATCGCGAGCCAGACCCCATCGGAGCTCCCCCCCTCCCAAACACACACAGGCCGTTCCCCGGCCGTTTGCGCAGAGTTCCCGCCGGCAGCGACCAGGGATGATTGGCGCCGGCGGAACTCTGTCGTAATGGCGCGGTTGCTCGGCCCATCCGGGCCCAAGAATCGGCGGCCCCGCCGATTCCAGCAGCCCGATGCCAGCGACACGCCAACGTAAATGGCGCTGATTCTCCGCACCTCAGAGAATCGTGTGCCGGCGTTGGGGCGTCGTGGCGCGGTTGTGCCGATTCTCCGGTCCGGTGCGGGGCTCGGAGAATCGCCCCCCAGTTAGTTTAACATCTGTCAAGTGCAATTATTAGAATGCATTATTAAGGAAGTAATAACAGGACATTTAAAGGAGTCAAAATTCATCAGAGTAATCATTGTCTTATGAATGGAAAATTGTGTTTGACTAATTTGCTACAGTTCGTCAAAGAGTAACAAGCAAAGTGGATAATGGGTATCCTGGAGATGTAATATATCTGGATTTCCAGAAGGCATTTGATAAAGTGCCGCACAAAAGGTTAATAGACAAGGATAGATAATATGGGATTAGGGGTAATTTATTCGCTTGGAAAGAAGGCTGGCTAACCGACAGAAGGCAGAGTGTTAGGATAAATGGGTCTTTTTCTGGTTGGCAAGATCTAACTAGTGGGGTGTCACAGGGTTCGGTCCTCGGGGCCCCAACTGTTTACAATATATATTAATGACTTGAATGTAGATTTAGAAGGTCAATAGAAAAATTTGCAGATGACACTAAAATAGGTGCTTTAGTAAGTTACAAGGAAGTAAGAAATTTACAAATAGAAATGGATGGGTTAGCTGAGCAGGCGAAAATTTGGCAGATGGAATTTGACGTGGATAAGTGTGAGGTCATTAATTTTAGTCTAAAAAACAAAAGGCAACTTATCTAAATAGAGAGAAACTCCAGAGTGCTTCTGTAGAGGAATCTGGGTGCCCTCGTGAATGAATCACAGAAAACTAGCATGAAGATATAATTTTATAATAATCTTTATTGTCACAAGTAGGCTTACATTAACACTGCAATGAAGTTAATGTGAAAAGCCCCTTGTCGCCACATTCCAGCACCTGTTCGGGTACACAGAGCGAGAATTCAGAATGTCCAAATTATCTAACAGCACGTCTTTCGGGACTTGTGGGGGGAAACCAGAACACCCAGAAGAAACCCACGCAGACACGGGAGAATGTGCAGACTCCTCAGTGATCCAAGCCAGGAATCAAACCTAGGTCTCTGGCGCTGTGAAGCAACAGTGCTAACCACTGTGCTACCGCGTAGCAGTAATAAGGAAGGAAATGGAAATATGGCCTTTATAGTTAAAGGAATAAAAGTATGAAAGTAGGAAAGTGTTGCTGCAACTGTACACAGCATTGGTGAGACCGCACCTGGAGTACGATGCACATATTTGGTCCCCTTATTTCAGGAGAGGTGTAGTTACACTAGGGGGAGTTCAGGCGATTCACGTCATTGATTTCAGAGATGAGGGATTTGGCTTATGAAGAGAGAATGAGCAGTTTAGGCATATACTGTTCTCAAATTTAGAAGAACAAGAGGAAATCTAATTGAGATAGACAAGATGATAAATGGTTTTGACAAAGTAGAGGTAGAATTGATGCTTCGTCTTGTGGGGCAATCTAGGACGAGAGGTCATAGTTTTTTAAGATAAGGGGTAGCAGATTTAAAACAGAGGTGAGAAGAAGTTACTTTTCCCAAATAGTTGTGAATCTATGGAAATCACTCAGAGTGTGGCGGAAGCCAGGACATTGAGTAAATTTGAGGAGATGGACAGATTTTTAATTAGTAATGAGTTGAAGGATAATGGAGAACTGACAGGAAAGTGAAGATGAGGCCAAGAGGTGGAATGGCGGAGCAGGCTCAGGGCACTGAATTGTCTACTCCTGCTTCTAGTTAGAATCCCTAATGTGCAGAAAGAGGCCATTCCCATTGAGTCTGCACTGTCCCTCTGAAAGAGAATCCTAACTAGGGTCAGGCCCCTACCCTATCGCAGTAATCCCACCTAATCTTTTGGACATTGAGGGGAAAATTAGCATGGCCAATCCACCTAATGTACACATCTTTGGAGTGTGGTAGGAAACCGGAAAATCCGGAGGAAACCCACACAGACACGGCGGGAATGTGCAAATTCCACACAGTCACCCGAGACCGGAATTGAACCTTGGTTCCTGGGGCTGAGGCAACAGTGCTAACCTGGGCCACCCTGGTCCTGTGTTCTCTCCCCCAGTTAATCATCCTTATTCTGGATTGCACATTGTCCTTATCCATAGTCATCCTAAACCTTATAATACAATGATCACTGTCCATTAAATGCTCTCCTACTAAAACTTGATCTATTTAGTCCACCTCATTTCCAAGAACCAGGTCTAGCAGCGCCTCCTTTCTTGCTGGGCTGAGAGCAAACGGCTGTATAAAATTCTTTTGAACACTCTTTAGGAACTCCTGTTCCCTCTGCCCTGTATCTCCATGCTTTCACATACATATGTACAGTAACCCCGATTTAGACTATTACTTTCTCACTTACTCGCTATAACTAGCTATAACTTACTATCCTTGTGCTGTCTCTCCCAGTGTTATTCGCACCTTGATATTTATCTGATATTTTCTCCTAGTTCCCAAACCCCTATTGAGTTAGTTTAAATCCTACCCAACAGCACAAGCGAGCAAGGAACTAAGACCCAGGTCTGATCAGACGCAACCCATCCATCTTGTACAGGCCCCATCTCCCCCAGAGCCAGCCCCAATGCCCCAAGAATTAACAGCCTCCATCCTGCATCTCCTTCCAGCAACGCTTTCCTTGTCTTATCCCGTTATTTCTGCACTCACGTGCGTGCAGCAATAGGAGTAAACTGGAGATAACTACTTTTGAGATCCTGCTCGTTAATTTTCTATCAAGCTCCCTGAATTCTGACTGCAGGACCACATCCTCTTTCTACTTATGTCGTTGGTACTGATACGGACCATGGTTGCTAGTTGTTCACCCAGCCCCTCTAGGTGATCTGCAGCCAGCAACATCCTTGATTGACCCTGGCACCTCAGATTCAACACACCATCACAAATGCAGCCACAGAAACGCCAATTTGTTCTCCCAACTTATCGAATTATCTATCACCATTGCTTTATTAGACTTTCTTGTATCCCCCGCGCCTTGTACAGCTGAGGCACCCGGGGTGCCAAGGACTTGACTTTGTCTGCACTCCCCAAACGAAGCATCACTCTCAACAATATTCAGAAACTGCTGGTCTGGAGAGTAGGATGCATGCAGGTGATTCCTGTTGCACCTGCCTGGTCCTTTTTGACTGCTTGGTGGTCACCCATTCCTTCTCTCCTGCATACTCCAAGCTGCGGGGTGACCACTTCCATCAATGAACTAGCCATGTAGCTCTAAGCCTCACGATGCACTGCACTGACGCAGTTGCTGCTCAGGTACCAAAATCCAGAGATCAAGCTACTGCAACTGACGACAACTACTGCACTAATGGTTGGCCAGGACACACATTGGGAGGACTCACATGGCACAGGATATGCACTCATGAGGTTGGAGAAGCCCTGCCATTCCGTTATTTATTTGTTAATCTCGCTAAAAGTCAGATGACTTCAGGTTTTGGTAAAAGGGGTAGATTTTAAGGACTATCTTCAGAGAGAAGGAGGACAGAGAGAGAGGGAGGACAGAGAGAGAGAGGACAGAGAGAGAGAGAGAGGACAGAGAGAGAGAGAGAGGTCAGAGAGAGAGAGAGAGAGGGGAGGACAGAGAGAGAGAGGGAGGACAGAGAGAGAGAGAGGGAGGACAGAGAGAGAGAGAGGACAGAGAGAGAGAGGAAGGACAGAGAGAGAGAGGAAGGACAGAGAGAGAGAGGGAGGACAGAGAGAGAGAGAGAGAGAGAGGGAGGACAGAGAGAGAGAGAGAGAGGGAGGACAGAGAGAGAGAGAGAGAGGGAGGACAGAGAGAGAGAGAGGGAGGACAGAGAGAGAGAGAGGACAGAGAGAGAGAGAGGAGGACAGAGAGAGAGGGAGGACAGAGAGAGAGAGAAGAGAGAGAGAGAGGGAGGTCAGAGAGAGGGAGGACAGAGAGAGAGGGGGACAGAGAGGGAGGGACAGAGAGAGAGAGGGAGGACAGAGAGAGAGAGGGGAGGAAGAGAGAGAGAGGGAGGACAGAGAGAGAGAGAGAGAACAGAGAGAGAGAGAGAGAGGGGGAGGACAGAGAGAGATAGGGAGGACAGAGAGAGAGAGGGAGGAGAGAGAGAGAGAGGGAGGACAGAGAGAGAGAGGGAGGACAGAGAGATAGGGGGAGGACAGAGACAGGGGGGAGGACAGAGACAGGGGGGAGGACAGAGAGAGGGGGGAGGACAGAGAGAGGGGGGAGGACAGAGAGGGGGAGGACAGAGAGGGGGAGGACAGAGAGAGGGGGAGGCAGAGAGAGGGGGGGGAGGACAGAGAGAGGGGGGGGGGAGGACAGAGAGAGGGGGGAGGGACAGAGAGAGGGGGGAGGACAGAGAGAGGGGGGAGGACAGAGAGAGGGGGGAGGACAGAGAGAGGGGGGAGGACAGAGAGAGGGGGGAGGACAGAGAGAGGGGGGAGGACAGAGAGAGGGGGGAGGACAGAGAGAGGGGGGAGGACAGAGAGAGGGGGGAGGACAGAGAGAGGGGGGAGGACAGAGAGAGGGGGGAGGACAGAGAGAGGGGGGAGGACAGAGAGAGGGGGGAGGACAGAGAGAGGGGGAGGACAGAGAGAGGGGGGAGGACAGAGAGAGGGGGGAGGACAGAGAGAGGGGGAGGACAGAGAGAGGGGGGAGGACAGAGAGAGGGGGGAGGACAGAGAGAGGGGGGGAGGACAGAGAGAGGGGGGAGGACAGAGAGAGGGGGGAGGACAGAGAGAGGGGGGAGGACAGAGAGAGGGGGGAGGACAGAGAGAGGGGGGAGGACAGAGAGAGGGGGGAGGACAGAGAGAGGGGGGAGGACAGAGAGAGAGGGGGGAGGACAGAGAGAGGGGGGAGGACAGAGAGAGGGGGGAGGACAGAGAGAGGGGGAGGACAGAGAGCGGGGAGGACAGAGAGCGAGGGAGGACAGAGAGAGGGGGAGGACAGAGAGCGAGGGGAGGACAGAGAGCGAGGGAGGACAGAGAGCGAGGGAGGACAGAGAGCGAGGGAGGACAGAGAGCGAGGGAGGACAGAGAGCGAGGGAGGACAGAGAGCGAGGGAGGACAGAGAGCGAGGGAGGACAGAGAGCGAGGGAGGACAGAGAGCGAGGGAGGACAGAGAGCGAGGGAGGACAGAGAGCGAGGGAGGACAGAGAGAGAGGGAGGACAGAGAGCGAGGGAGGACAGAGAGCGAGGGAGGACAGAGAGCGAGGGAGGACAGAGAGCGAGGGAGGACAGAGAGCGAGGGAGGACAGAGAGCGAGGGAGGACAGAGAGCGAGGGAGGACAGAGAGAGAGGGAGGACAGAGAGAGAGGGAGAACAGAGAGAGAGGGAGAACAGAGAGAGAGGGAGAACAGAGAGAGAGAGGGAGGACAGAGAGAGAGAGGGAGGACAGAGAGAGAGAGGGAGGACAGAGAGAGAGGACAAAGATAGAGAGAGCGTGAGCGACTTAGTGAGTGAGTGTGTGTGTGTGTTATGAACGCCCTTAAACCTACGAAGAATATGTAGTGCAAGGCAATCAACCATGTTGGAATAGTCAAGGTTAGAGGCAACAAAGTTGTGGAGAAGAATTTCAGATGAGCTGAGATTGGACTGAGCTCATAGAATCCATATAGTGCAGGAGGCCATTTGGCCATTCGAGTCTGCATCGACCCTCCGAAAGAGCACCCTACCTAGGCCAATGCCCCCCACCCTATCCCCTACCTAACTTTTGGATACTAAGAGGCAATTTAGCACGGCCAATCCACCCTAGCCTGTGCATCCTAGGACCGTGGGAGGAAACCGGAGCACCTTGAGGAAACCCATGCAGATACAGAGACAACGTGCAAACTCCACACAGTCAACCGAGGTCTAAATTGAACCCGGGTCCCTGGTGCTGTGAGGCAGCAGTGCTAACCACTGTGCTGCCGTAGTAAGGGCCAGTTGCGTACAGTACTATTAATGTGGCTGAGATATTATGTTGAAGTCTGAGATTGAGATTTCAACATATTGGAAACATCAAGGCATACATGGAAATAGTGCAGGAAAACGGTAATGAAAGTAGCAGATTAGCCATGATGTCACCGAATGGCTGAACGGGCTGGAAGGTGTGAATGGCCTACTCCTGTTCCTATTTCTTATGTTATGTTCTTATAGACAGTCTTAGTGATAGCACAGATATAATAATAATAATAATGGCTTATTGTCAGAAGTAGGCTTCAATGAAGTTACTGTGGAAAAACCCCTAGTCTCCACATTCCGGCACCTGTTCAGGGAGGCCGGTACGGGAATTGAACCTGCGCTGCTGGCCTTGTTCTGCATTACAAGCCCACTGTGCTTAACCAGCCCCTGATATGTAGTCAAAAGCTTATCTTGGGCTCAAATATGATGCCAAATAAAAACAGCCTGTTTCAACCACTAACAGTTGAAATAGAGAGAGACACATACACAGAGAAAACAGAATTCACCACCATATGGTTGGAAAAGGATGTCTACTAATCCACTACTACTGACAAGCAGCGTGATAATTTCAAGGCTGCAGAGGTGTTCAAAGAGCTGGGTAAAAGTTGGAAAATAAATTTGTGTATTGGTTTATGATCGCACAATGAGGCAAATACTGAGGGAGTGCTGCACTTATGAATGTGTCTTTCAGATGAAAAGTTCAACTGAGCTCCTGTCTGTGAGAAAGATCCCAAGGCATGATTTTGAGTGTCCTGGACAACAATTAACCATCAACCTGCAACACTAAAATAAGAATTCCGCCATGACTTCAAGCTTGTTTGTGAGATCCTGTTGTGCATCATCTAGGTGTAGGGTTCCCTGCAAAAATGATTATACTTGAAGAGGTCTGTTGTGGCTGCAAAGTGCTTTGAGATATCTTGAGAGCATGAAAGGTGCCATAATTTTAAATTTGTTTCACCAACATGCCCATACACTCATCTCAGTAGATTCTGCCTCTGCATCCCTCCCTTTGTTTTCATAATGTTTAAATAACATAATCCTTAGGCATGTGGTTAACTTTTATATGACAATGATGACTGACATTGCTGTGTTTCTCTAGGAGCTCATTGTGCTGTTACACACCAGACATCAATTTACAATGAACTAGAAATTTAAATGATGGCAAGCCAAAACAATCCTGTTGGCTCCACCTTTGAAGGGCAATAAATGCGGACCTGGCCAGCAAAGCCTACATCCCTTGAATGAATTTTTAAAACTGTAAGAAGTCTTACAACACCAGATTAAAATCCAATAGGTTGGTTTACAATCACTAGCTTTCGGAGAGCAGCTGCTTCCTCAGGTCACCCGAGGGGTCTTTAAACATAAATTTAAACTTAAGGCATAGGAAACAGTAATTTCTTACCTGTTTCCATTGCATTTTCTGTTGCCTCCAACCCATCCATACTGTCGTCATCTTCAATAACCGTCTTCCCCCTGCTCCTAGACCTGTTAAAGAAGAGGCAAGATTATTGGTCTATTGTCAAAAAGTAGAATGGTCCAATCTTGTGGCTAAAAAGTTACTTTATTACCTATGCTTTAATTTACAGAGCCCAGTGCTGAGAGAATTTATATTTGGATTGCTACCTCTCATTAGAATTTTAAACCTGGTTTAAACAGGTTTTGATGGGCCTGGGAGGTGTGAATATTGGGGGGAGAGAGAGTATACAGAGAGGAGCAGTTTTCAGAGGTACATAGAACACAGAACAGTACAGCACAGTACAGGCCCTTCAGCCCACGATTTTGTGTCGACCATTTATCCTAATCTAAGATCAACCTAACGTACACCCCTTCAATTTACTGCTGTCCATGTGCCTAAGAGTCGCTTAAATGTCCCTAATGACTCTGACTCCACCACTTCTGCTGGCAGTGCATTCCATACACCACCACTCTCTGTGCAGGAGTAGGCTATCTGGCCCCTCGAGCCTGCTCCACCATTCAATGAGATCATGGCTGATCTTTTGTGGACTCAGCTCCACTTTCCGGCACGAACACCATAACCCTTAATCCCTTTATTCTTCAAAAAACTATCTATCTTTACCTTAAAAACATTTAATGAAGGAGTCTCAACTGCTTCACTGGGCAAGGAATTCCATAGATTCACAACCCTTTGGGTGAAGAAGTTCCTCCTAAACTCAGTCCTAAATCTACTTCCCCTTATTTTGAGGCTATGCCCCCTAGTTCTGCTTTCACCCGCCAGTGGAAACAACCCGCCCGCATCTATCCTATCTATTCCCGTCATAATTTTATATGATTCTATAAGATCCCCCCCTCAACCTTCTAAATTCCAACGAGTACAGTCCCAGTCTACTCAACCTCTCCTCGTAATCCAACCCCTTCAGCTCTGGGATTAACCTAGTGAATCTCCTCTGCACACCCTCCAGTGCCAGTACGTCCTTTCTCAAGTAAGGAGACCAAACTGAACACAATACTCCAGGTGTGGCCTCACTAAAACATAGAACATAGAACAGTACAGCACAGAACAGGCCCTTCGGCCCTCAATGTTGTGCCGAGCCATGATCACCCTACTCAAACCCACGTATCCACCTTATACCCGTAACCCAACAACCCCCCCTTAACCTTACTTTTTCTAGGACACTACGGGCAATTTAGCATGGCCAATCCACCTAACCCGCACATCTTTGGACTGTGGGAGGAAACCGGAGCACCCGGAGGAAACCCACGCACACAGGGGGAGGACGTGCAGACTCCACACAGACAGTGACCCAGCCGGGAATCGAACCTGGGACCCTGGAGCTGTGAAGCATTTATGCTAACCACCATGCTACCCTGCTGCCCCGCCTTATACAATTGCAGCATAACCGCCCTAGTCTTAAACTCCATCCCTCTAGCAATGAAGGACAAAATTCCATTTGCCTTCTTAATCACCTGTTGCACCTGTAAACCAACTTTCTGTGACTCCTGCACTAGCACACCCAGGTCTCTCTGCACAGCAGCATGCTTTAATATTTTATCGTTTAAATAATAATCCCGTTTGCTGTTATTCCTACCAAAATGGATAACCTCACATTTGTCAACATTGTATTCCATCTGCCAGACCCTAGCCCATTCACTTAACCTATCCAAATCCCTCTGCAGACTTCCAGTATCCTCTGCACTTTTCGCTTTACCACTCATCTTAGTGTCATCTGCAAACTTGGACACATTGCCCTTGGTCCCCAACTCCAAATCATCTATGTAAATTGTGAACAATTGTGGGCCCAACACTGATCCCTGAGGGACACCACTAGCTACTGATTGCTAACCAGAGAAACATCCATTAATCCCCACTCTTTGCTTTCTATTAATTAACCAATCCTCTATCCATGCTACTACCTTACCCTTAATGCCATGCATCTTTATCTTATGCAGCAACCTTTCGTGTGGCACCTTGTCAAAAGCTTTCTGGAAATCCAGATATACCACATCCATTGGCTCCCCGTTATCTACTGCACTGGTAATGTCCTCAAAAAATTCCACTAAATTAGTTAGGCACGACCTGCCCTTTATGAACCCATGCTGCGTCTGCCCAATGGGACAATTTCTATCCAGTTGCCTCGCTATTTCTTCCTTGATGATAGATTCCAGCATCTTCCTTACTATTGAAGTTAAGCTCACTGGCCTATAATTACCCGCTTTCTGCCTACCTCCTTTTTTAAACAGTGGTGTCACATTTGCTAATTTCCAATCCACCGGGACCACCCCAGAGTCTAGTGAATTTTGGTAAATCATCACTAGTGCATCTGCAATTTCCCTAGCCATCTCTTTTAGCACTCTGGGGTGCATTCCATCAGGGCCAGGAGACTTGTCTACCTTTAGCCCCATTAGCTTGCCCATCACTACCTCCTTAGTGATAACAATCCTCTCAAGGTCCTCACCTGTCATTGCCTCATTTCTATCAGTCACTGGCATGTTATTTGTGTCTTCCACTGTGAAGACTGACCTAAAAAACCTGTTCAGTTCCTCAGTCATTTCCTCATCTCCCATTATTAAAACCCCCTTCTCATCCTCTAAAGGACCAATATTTACCTTAGCCACTCTTTTTTGTTTTATATATTTGTAAAAACTTTTACTGTCTGTTTTATATTCTGAGCAAGTTTACTCTCATAAAGAACCTACCTCTGACATCTCCTCTATACCTTCGTCCAATCACCTGAAAATTATGTCCCCTTGTGACAGCCATTTCCGCCCTGGGGAAAAGTCTCTAGCTATCCACTCGATCCATGCGTCTCATCACCTTGTACACCTCAATCAAGTCACCTCTCTGCCTTCTTCACTCCAGTGAGAAAAGCACTAGCTCCCTCAACCTTTTTTCATAAGACATGCCGTCCAGTCCAGGCAGCATCCTGGTAAATCTCCTCTGTACCCTCTCCAAAGTATCCACATCCTTCCTATAATGAGGCAACCGGAACTGGACACAATATTCCAAACATGGTCTAACTAGGGTTTTGTAAAGCTGCAGCAAAACCTCGCGACTCTTAAACTCAATCCCCCTGTTAATGAAAGCCAATACACCATATGCCTTCTTAACAACCCTATCAATCTGGGTGGCAACTTTGAGAGATCTATGTACGTGGACCCCAAGATCACCTCTGTTCCTCCACTCTTCCAAGAATCCTGCCTTTAACCCTATATTCAGTATTCAAATTCGACGTTCCAAAATGAATCACTTCACATTTATCAAGTTTGAACTCCATCTGCCACTTCTCAGCCCAGCTCTGCATCCTGTTAATGTCCTGTTGTAACCTGCAACAATCCTCAACACTATCTACAACTCACCCAACATTTGTGTCATTGGCAAACTTACTAACCCACTCTTCCACTTCCTCATCCAAGTCATTTATAAAAACCACAAAGAGCAGAGGTCCCAGAACAGATCCCTGCGGGACACCACTGGTCACCGACCTCCAGGCACAATACTTTCCATCCACTACCACTCGCTGTCTTCTTTCGGCCAGCCAATTCTGTATCCAGACAGCCAAATTTCCTTGTATTTGTGGGGTGAGAAGAGGGTAGCTGGCACTTGGGAGCTAGGGGTAGGGCTTGGTTCCATTAGTGGGGTGGGGGCTGTGATTATAGCTGGTAGGAAGGAGGGCGGGTGGTGAGAGACACCCAGTCCAAATGGCAACGTGGAACATTGAGGGAGAAGGGGGCTGAATGAAACTGTGAAACGAGCAACAGTCTCCTCACATTCGAAGAGCTTGAGAGCCGATGTGGTGCTGTTCCAGGAGACCCATTCAAAGTTGAAGGACCAGGTTAGGCTTCATAAAGGTTGGGTGAGTCAGGTGCCGCTCGCGGGCTTTGGTAGCAGGGCCCAGGGGGTAGTGATATTAGTGGGTAAGAGAGTTAGGTTTCGGATGAAGGTGGTGGTGACAGATCAGGGGAACAGATACGTTATAGTAGCAGGTGCTTTGGAGGGGAGTTTGGCGGTGTTGGTCAGCGTGTATGCCCTAAATTGGGAGGACGTAGATGTTGGAGGCTATAACACAAGACTGGATGCTACGCTTCGGGGATGAGAGGAGTGGGGAGGAATTTGCACGGAAGATTTTCCCGACGTTTCCGGTGACACCTCCTCTTCCTTGCTGTTGGAGGGGGTGTTGGCGGTGATGGGGTTGAGGGGGTGGGTCATCTCGGTGATATATAGGAGGATTTTGGAGACGGCTATGGTGTCGCTGGGGGAGGTTAAGGGTGGCATTAGAGGAGGGGTTGTGGCATGAGGTCTTCCAAAGGGTGAATGCTCAACCTCGTGTGTGAGGCTGGGATTAATACAGTTAAAGGTGGTGAACAGGGAGCACCTGACGATGTCAAGGGTGAACCGGTTGTTTGAGCTGTGTGGGAGAGGTCCAGCCAACCATGTACATATGTTCTGGTCCTGCCCGAAGTTGGAGAAACTTTGGGGGTCTTTTTTCAAGCACCATGTCGCCGATCTTGCATGTGGATTTGGAGCCCTGTCCCCTGGGGGGCCATCTTTGGGGTGTTGGGACTTGCAGGTGGGACGGTGGGCAGATATTTTAGCCTTCGCCTCGCAGATTGCTTGCAGAGAGGTCCTGTTGGGGTGGAGGTCAGCCTCTCCATCCAGTGTCTCAGAAAGGTTAAGTTTACCTTGAAAGGGGGGGGGGGGGGGGGGATTGAGGGGTTCCATAAGAGGGGGGGTCTGTTTATTCTTCATTTTAAAGAGTTGGTGACCTTCAGCTGCTCTGAGGTCAAGGTAGGGATGGGGGGGGGGGGGGGGGGGTTAATTCTTTGTGTTGTTGGTAGAGCAGGGGGATTGGTGTTATTCTTGTTTTGCTTTGTTTTGTGTTTTGAATAGAATGTCAAAAGCCAAATAAAAATATATATTTTTTAATTCTCTTCGGTCTGTCTCAGTCTTTGCTCTCTTTTGAATAGCATCACTCATTTTGATTAAGCGGTAGGCACCAGTGAGCCACTCAACAATGCTCCCCTTTAACTAGCCAAATGTATTTTTCTTTTCTCTGTGCCGGCTTCAGTTTGCCTTTCAACTATCGAGCGTTAACATTAGAAACTCCAATTTTGAAATTTCACAGTTTAGAATAATTTTACATTGGAAAGGTGAAACATCTACCAGAGTTCACCTGGCAGAACTGTAGCAGTCCAGGTCAGATATTTGATACAATTGGATACGAATTATATTTGATTGATAGCCAAGATACCGACATTCAGCTTGCACTGCAGATCTGCATGTCACATCACCAGCTCAAAGATCTTACATAAATGTTGCATAATTCCTATTTACAGCTCTACGGCTACCTATTAATGCAAATCTACAATATTGGTCTTAGATCCTTGCAGTCATACACAAGCGGAAATTGATATTAAAGACTGCCATTACCTCAACATCCCCATAGTCTTTCCTATTTTATTTAATGAAGATTGAAACTCACTTTGGACTGTTTGTTTACTTTTTCAATGGAAAAGACAGCAGATGCATTTCACATAGCAGCCATTTGTCTTACACTTAACATACCAGTATGTACTGTACTTGTCTAGAACCGATCATCATTGTATAACCGAAAAAACAGGAAACTTTGTGTGCCAAGTGAACTAGCATTATGGTAGAATGTTCTGTTGTGATGATAACATTGTTTCTTTGCCAATTTAAGCATATTTAGTGAAGGGAAAAGCACTTGGTACGTTCAGTCACATGAACAATGTAATATTCTTTGGACTTCAGTATCAAAAATATAAGTTGGTTTATTTTTTCATTTTTATTTGATTTAGAAATGATCATTCAAATAGAAGCATGTTTTAAACAAATAGAGACAATGACTCTGCACATGCTGACTGCTGCAGGCCATCTGTCGCAGCCTATACGTACAACAATGCATTCAGGCGCCCGCTGCAGAAGAACTTTTGCAACCCTTGGCTCAAATTCTCATCCCATAAATAGGTGCACTAATAGTCGACCATTCGTCAAGACTATATAAAGACGACATCATCTAAAATCACTCCACAACCTAGGACTTGGCTCTTCACTCTGCAACTGGATCCTCAACTTCCTGACCCATAGACCACAATCAGTAAGTATTAACAACAAAACCTCCTCCACAATAGTGCTCAATACCAGGACCCCGCAAGACTGCTTGCTTAGCCCCCAGCTATAAGCCCTATACACACACAACTGTGTGGAAACATTTGGCTCCAACTCCATCTACAAGTTTGCAGATGGCACGGCTGTAGTGGGTTGGATCTCGAATAACAATGAGTCAAGTACAGGAGGGAGATAGAGAACCTAATGGTGTGATGTAACAACAACAGTCTCTCACTCAACGTCAGCAAGACCAAGGAACTGGTCAGTGAGTTCAGGAAGCAAAGTATCCTATACACCCATGTCTGCATCACTGATTCTGAGGTGGAGATGGTTGGCAGCTTCAAATTCCTAGTGTGCACATTACCAAAAATCTGTCCGGGTCCACCCACATCGACGCTACGACCAAGAAAGCACAACAGCACCTATACTTACTCAGGAAACTAGGGAAATTTAGCATGTCCACAGTGACTCTTACCAACTTTTACAGGTGCACCATAGAAAACATCCTATCTGGCTACATCACAACCTGGTATAGCAACCGCTTGGCCCAAGACGCAAGAAACTACAGAGAGTCGTGAACACAGCCCAGTCCATCATGTGAACCCGCCTCCCATCGATTCACTCTGTCTACACCTCCCGCTGCCTTGGTAAAGCGGGCAGCATAATCAAAGACCCTCCCACCCAGGTTATTCTCTCTTCCAACGGGAAGGAGATACAAAAGTCTGAGAACACGCACTAACAGATTCAAAAACAGCTTCTTCCACTGTTACCAGACTCCTAAATGGCCATCTTATGGACTGAACGGATCTGCCCACACATCCCTCCTGAGTAGTACTACACTCCTGTATGCTTCACCTGATGTCTGTGTCTATGTATTTACATTGTACGTCTATTGTATGTCCTATGGTTTTCATGTATGGAACGATCTGCCTGGACTGTACGCAAAACAATACTTTACACTGTACCTTGGTACACATGACAATAAACCCAAATCCAATAATCCAAATCCCTTTGTGTTTGCTGCCATCAAGCAACTGAATAACTAATATCCCCTACTTTGAGGAAATTTTCAGATTGCTCCTTCAAATTTTCCATCTCTGGATTTTCTGCAGCACCTCATGAATAGCACGGCTCATGACTAGAAGTTTCAACTATCCTTTACTCTTGAGCATACAGCAAATTTGGTCCTTGCAAATAGAATGTGTTTCACCCTACCAATCTCGGTATTGCAACTTTCCCTATTAAGTCATCCCAACTAAATCCCAACTCTACTGAGTCATCTAAATTCCTCACAGGTTAACGAATTTGAAAAGTACTTGCAAGTCAGAGTTCAACCATGAAGAAGTTTAACATATGACCTTCTCTGAACCACAGCTCCATCAATTTCCATGGATTAACATAATTCTAGGATGGCCCAAAAGCTGAAACTCTGTTTTGGGAGTGTAGTTTTTCCTCTAGGTCTTGAAAAGGTTGCCCTCACTATAACAGTGACTATGCATCTTAAGTACTTACTCTATAGTGCTTTGTGACGTCTGGTGTTCCTGAAAAGTGCTATATAAATGAAAGTCCTTTTTTTTTAACAAAACAGCATTTTTTCATTTTGGGCAGCCAACAAAATGGTCTGGCCAGCCATCCGAAAATACTTCAATTCTGATGAAGAGTCATCAACTTAAAATGTTAACTCCACAGATGTTGCATGATCTGTTGAGTATTTCTAGCATTTTTTGTTTTTATTGTATGTATTCTATATATTAAAGTCCTCCCCACTCCTGGACCACACCTTCGGAGTAATCTTCTAGACGTACCTCTAGTTCAACAAGTGCTTCCTAAGCCACAACATCAAGTTGCATGGCAGGATCTACACTCTTAATCTCTTTGGTAGGATACAATATTGTTTGCCTTTTGTGAGACAAACCTGGCATGCAAAGATCTGTATTCAAAGGAGGTTGACATTGTGATAATACACTGTAGTATATGGATAAGTGATCCACAAGACACCACTGCTAAGATTCAATGCTCCAATACACCTTATGTCCAACACAAAGATCTGTTTTCACATGCTTCCTATGAACTGAAATGTATCTCATTAGTGAAGTATTCTATTACAATGTGCCAAATGGTGCAAAATAAACCCTTCCATTTTCAAACTACAGGCTGGAAATAATAAATTATCACTCTAAAGCTGTCGATCTTCTTGATTTGTACACATAATACTGATCATCCACAATCCTCAGGCGACACACCACAAATCAAATTTATTGATATAAAACTAAACAGAAACAGTTTAAGGTGGCACACAGGGTGCATATGACTTGGGCGAGAATGAGTGGGTTCATTCAGTGGTAGCAGATGAGTGTGAGAGTTGTGGGCGGGGGCCAGAAAATCACACACACATGTTTTGGGGGTTGCGGAAAATTGGGAAGATTCTGGGCCTGAGTGCTCGCGGTCTTAGCTAGGGTAGTGGAGGAGGAGGGGCACCCGGACCCTTTGGTGGCGATATTTGGGGTTTCAGAGAAGCCAGAGCTCATGGAGAGGAGGAAGGCCGATGTCGTGGCCTTTGCCTCTCTGATTGCACAATGGCAAATGTTGCTGGAGTGGCGGTCGGCATCGTCACCAGGCATAGCGGCTTGGTTGGGTGACCTGTACGACTTCCTGCGATTAGAGAAGATAAAGTATGAGTTAAGGGGCTCAGCAGGGGGGGGCGCACAGCACAGGGGGGTGGGGGAAGGTGAAAAAGGGGAAAACCTGCACAGACTGCATAATTGATTGTACAGGCTGTAGAGTTGATTGTTGGGAAGTATGTTTCCCAACAGGTTATTTGCTGTAACCTGTTTTGATACGTTTGTAACAAAATACATTTTTTTAAAAACTAAACAGAAGAGAAAACACAATCCCAGTTCCGCACCTTTTCACCAATACACCCAACTTGTTTCAAAATAATAAAATCTTGAAACTTTAATTAGCGGGAAACTTTAATTATCGGAACATGACTAATGCCTGGACTAATGATCTGGGGACACAAGTTCAAACTGCACCACGGCAACTGGGGAATTTAAATTAAGCTAAATAAATAAATCTGGAAGAAAAAGCATGTATCTTTAATGGTAACCAACAAACTACTAAATTGTCATTAAAAAAAATATGGTTCGACTTCCGGTGGCGGCGATGTCCGAGTGAGCCGCACATTCTGTGGGCTCTCACTCCGGCGGGTCTGAACAGCTGTTTCCCCGCGATAGCGGGACCACGGAGGCGGCAGAAAGGCTGCCGGGAATAGAAGAGGAGAGCGGGCTGCAGAAAATGAAAGTGTGGGAGGCCAGCAGGTGAGGAAGAAAGAGAGAGAGACGGAGGCAAGGAGGAAGCTGACCTGAAGGGTAAGATGGCGGACCCACGGACCTTCCTTCCTCCAGGACAAAGGGAAAAAAAAGTTTGGAGTTGCTGAGGAGGGACAGCTTGGACCCACTTCAGATGCCCAGGAGGGGGTAAAAATTTAAGGTGCTGGGCAAAGGAAAGCGGCAGCGAAGGCGCTGAGGAGCGGGCTGCGGCATATGGAACAGCGGGATTCCAGAAGGCAGAAGAAGAAGGAGAAAAAGGGACAGAGACAAGGACCTGAAGAAAATTACCTGGGACCTAAGATGGCGGACACACGGACCCCGGACTCAGCAATCCAGTTGGCACTGGATAACATGCTCCAGGTAATGAAGTCCAGTTTTGAAGCGCTGAAGCGGGACAGCTTGGACCCAATCCAGAAAGCGGTGGATCAGTTGAACCAGAGGATGGACGCCCAGGATGTTAAAGTTAAGGAGCTGGGAGTGGCGGTGGAGGAGCAGGCGGATGCGCAAACGGTTGCAGCGGTAGAAGTGGACGGCCTGAAAGAGCGGCAGAGAAGACTGCTGGACAGAGTGGAGGAGCTGGAGAATAGAATCCGCAGGAACAATCTGAGGGTGGTCGGCCTCCCGGAGGGGGCGGAGGGAGCTGATGCTGCAGCGTTTGTAGCAGACCTGCTGAAGCAGCTGATGGGAGCCGAAGCCTTTCCACGACCGTTGGAGCTGGAGGGGGCACACAGAGTGCAGGCAAGGCAGGGGCGGCCGGGCGGACCCCCCCGCCCGATGGTGATTAGGTTCCACAGGTTCGTGGACAAGGAGCGGGTGCTGCAGTGGGCAAAGAGCGCCAGGAGCAGCACGTGGAACAACAGTGTTCTCCGCATTTATCAGGATCTAAGCCAGGAGGTGGCTCGGCGGCGAGCAGCCTTTAAGAATGTCAAGGAGGTGCTGTTCAAGAAGCACGTGAAGTTTGGTCTGCTGTTCCCAGCCCGGCTATGGGTCACGCACCAGGGTCAACACCACTACTTCTCCGAGCCCGAAGAAGCGATGGATTTTGTGAGGGACCTGGGGCTGGTCCCGAAAGGAGGCCCCAAGGACGCGAGTTAGGGCCCGAGGATTTTTGTGGGAAGGAACGCCGAATGTGCCTGGACCGCTGCTCAACGGTTTGCTGGGCCAAAGGGGCCAAGCGGAACATTTGAGACTCTTTCCTTTGTGCATGGACATTTATGTGCTTTTTCTCTTTTTTCTGTGGTTTTTTTCCCTTTTTATGTTTTTTTTTCCTGTTTGGGCTTTTTGTGCAGCTCGTGGAAGACACTGGAACCGGCTTGCCCCAGTGGGGGGGGGGGAGGAGGACGGGGGAACAAGGGGAATGGGACAGGAAGGCGCCGGAGTGTTGAGTCACCGGGCTAGCAGATTGGCTAGTCAAGGAAGTCAGATGGGGGGGGAAGTTACAGCCAGTAGATGGCGGGGGTGGGGGTATCGGGGGATGGGGTTAGGGGAGGGGGGGGTTGTTCTGCTGACAGGAGAGGGACTTGAAATAGGCACTGGAAAGGAGGTCGAGGGTGGAGGCAGCCAAAGGGCGGGCCAGGAATGGTGCGACGCACGGGTCAGGGGCCGGCCCGAGAAAGGCTATGGCTGACCGGCGGGGGGGGGGGGGGGGGGATGTGCCCCCCGACCAGGCTGATCACCTGGAACGTCAAGGGACTGAATGGGCCGGTTAAGAGGGCGCGGGTGTTCGCGCACTTGCGGGCCCTGAGGGCGGACGTAATTATGTTGCAGGAGACACATCTGAAAGTGTCAGACCAGACCAGGCTAAGGAAGGGCTGGATTAGCCAGGTCTTCCACTCGGACTTGGACTCGAAGTCCAGAGGGGTGGCAATCATGATCAACAAGCGCGTGCAATTTGAGGCAGAGGGCATATCTGCAGACAGGGGGGGCAGATACCTGATGGTACGGGGCAGACTGGAGGGGAGAAGGGTGGTGCTGGTGAATATATATGCCCCGAACTGGGATGACGTGGACTTTATTAAAAGAGTGCTGGGGAAGATCCCGGACTTGGATTCTCGCAAGCTAATAATGGGAGGGGACTTTAACATGGTCCTTGACCCGACTTTGGATCGGTCGTGTCCCAGAACGGGTAGACTCTCAGCAATGGCAAGGGAGCTGAAAGGGTTTATGGGGCAAATGGGGGCAGTGGACCCCTGGAGAGAGGGACAGCCAACAGGAAGGGGCTACTCGTTTTACTCGCACGTCCATAAAGTATATTCCAGGATAGATTTCTTTGTAATAAGCAGGGACTGTATGGGGGAGGTAAAG
The DNA here is from genome assembly GCF_902713615.1 of Scyliorhinus canicula. NCBI lineage: Eukaryota > Metazoa > Chordata > Chondrichthyes > Carcharhiniformes > Scyliorhinidae > Scyliorhinus > Scyliorhinus canicula. Next base: position 211,572,871 of record NC_052150.1, on the reverse strand, counting down.
AACACGGAATACTCAGCAATTACCATTTCAGACCATGCCCCGCATTGGGTGGACCTGCAGTTCGGGGGAGCGAGTTATCAACGCCCGCAATGGAGGCTAGATGTGGGACTGCTGTCGGAGGAGGGGATCTGCGAGAGGCTTCGGAAATGTATAAAAAATTACCTGCAAGTGAATGACACTGGGGAGGTCTCAGCGGCGACCGTGTGGGAGGCGCTAAAGGCAGTAGTTCGGGGGGAGCTGATTTCAATTGGGGCCCACAAAGCCAAGGCAGACCGGGCAGAGATGGATAGATTGGTCAGGGAAATGGGCCGGATAGATGAAGAGCACGCGGAGTCCCCGGGGGAGGTTTTACTCAGGGAAAGGCGGAGGCTACAGGCGGAACTGGGGGCACTATCCACGAGCAGGGCCGTGGAACAGCTTAGGAAGGCGAGGGGAGTGGTGTACGAGTATGGGGAAAAGGCTAGCAGACTGTTAGCGCAGCAACTCAGGAGGAGGGAGGCGGCCAGGGAAATAGGTAGAGTGAGGGACGAGGGGGGGCGCAAAGTGGAGGATCCGGCAGAATTGAATAGGGTATTCCGGGACTTCTATCGTAAGCTGTATACTTCGGAGCCGCCGGAAGAACCGGAGGGGATGAAAAGGTTTCTGGACGGGTTAACATTCCCAACAGTTGGGGGGGGGCAAGTGGAAGAGCTGGGCGCCCCGATTAGAGTAGAGGAGGTATTGGGGGGCCTAAAGGCCATGCAGTCGGGGAAGTCCCCGGGGCCGGATGGATACCCAGTAGAGTTTTATAGGAAGTTCTCTGAGCTGGTGGGCCCGGTCTTGGCGAGGGTTTTCAATGAGGCAAGGGACAGAGGGACCCTGCCGCCGACAATGTCACAAGCCACCATATCTCTGATATTGAAGCGGGGTAAAGACCCGGAGGTGTGCGGGTCCTACAGGCCAATCTCCCTGATTAATGTAGACGCCAAGCTCCTGGCAAAGGTACTGGCGGGGAGAATGGAGGACTGTGTACCGGAGGTGATTGGGGAGGATCAAACTGGGTTCGTGAAAGGTCGGCAGCTGGCGGCCAATCTGAGGAGATTGCTCAACGTGATAATGATGCCCCCGGCGGGTAGAGAGGTGGAGGTAGTGGTGGCAATGGACGCCGAGAAGGCCTTTGACCGGGTGGAGTGGGACTATCTATGGGAGGTGCTCGGACGGTTTGGGTTCGGGGAGGGATTGGTGGATTGGATCAAATTATTATATCAGGCCCCGAGGGCCAGCGTCAGGACCAACAGAGAAGTGTCGGAGTACTTTAGGTTGTACCGAGGGACCAGGCAGGGCTGCCCGCTCTCCCCGTTGCTGTTTGCGCTGGCCATAGAGCCGCTGGCGATGGCGCTGAGAGCCGCAGAGGGTTGGAAGGGGATGGTGAGGGGCGGGGTTGAACACAGGGTTTCTCTTTATGCAGACGACCTGCTCCTGTACGTGTCGGACCCAGTGGCCGGGATGGGAACTATACTGGGAATGCTGAGGGAGTTCGGCCAGTTCTCAGGATACAAATTAAATACGGTCAAGAGTGAAATGTTTGTGGTCCAGGCAAGGGGCCAGGAGAACAGATTGAGAGGGCTACCGTTTAGGCTGGTTGAGGAAAATTTCCGGTATTTGGGAATCCAGGTGGCACGAGACTGGGGCAGGCTGCATAAGTTAAATTTGGCCAGGGTGGTGGAGCAAATGAAGGGAGAGTTTCGGAGATGGGATGCACTCCCGCTGTCGCTGGCAGGGAGGGTGCAGACTGTAAAGATGACAATCCTCCCTCGATTTTTGTTTATTTTTCAGTGCCTCCCGATCTTTATCCCACAGTCCTTCTTCAAAAGAGTTAACGGGCTGATCATGAGCTTTGTCTGGGCGGGAAAGTCTCCGCGGGTAAAGAAGGCGATGTTGGAGAGGAACCGCAGCGAGGGAGGGCTGGCTTTGCCGAGTCTGGTCAATTATTACTGGGCGGCCAACATCGCTATGATAAGGAAGTGGATGGTGGGTACGGGGTCTATTTGGGAGCGGGTGGAGGCGGCTTCGTGCAGGGGCTCCAGTTTGGAAGCCCTGGTCACGGCTCCTCTACCGCTGCCGCCGGCCAAGTACACCACCAGCCCGGTAGTGGTGGCGACCCTGCGGATATGGGGCCAGTGGAGGAGGCATGTGGGGGAGATGGGGGCGTCTGTCTGGGCGCCAATCTGCGACAACCATCGGTTTGCCCCCGGCAGTATGGATGGGGGGTTCCGAGTATTGCGGCGAGCAGGGGCGGGAAGGGTGGGTGATATGTTCCTGGAAGGGAGCTTCGCGAGTTTGAGGAGCTTGGAGGAGAAATTTGGGGTGGTAAGGGGAAATGATTTTAGATACCTACAGTTGCGGGACTTTGTTCGTAGACAGGTCCCATCTTTCCCGCGCCTCCCACCAATGGGGATCCTAGACAGAATAGTCTCTGGGAGGGATGAAGGGGAGGGTAGAGTCTCGGGTATTTATAAGGTGCTCATGAGGGAGGAAGGGTCCCAGACAGAGGAACTGAAACTTAAATGGGAGGAGGAGCTAGGCGGGGAAATGGAGGATGGGCTGTGGGCAGAGGCCCTGAGTAGGGTAAACTCGACCGCGACATGTGCTAGGCTCGGGCTGATCCAATTTAAGGTCGTTCACCGGGCCCATATGACGGTGGCTCGGATGAGCAAATTTTTCGGGATAGAGGACAAATGCGCTAGGTGCGCGGGAGGACCAGCGAACCATGTGCACATGTTTTGGGCATGCCCTGAGCTGAGGGGGTACTGGGAGGGATTTGCGGGGGTCATGTCCCAGGTGCTAAAACAAGGGTGGTGATGAGTCCAGGGGTGGCAATTTTTGGGGTTTCGGAAGACCCGGGCGTCCAGGGGGAGAAAGAGGCCGATGTGCTGGCCTTTGCTTCCCTGATAGCCCGGCGACGAATATTATTGGCGTGGAGGGACTCAAAGCCCCCGAAGACGGAGTGGTGGCTTGCGGACATGTCGAGTTTCCTGGGGATGGAAAAAATCAAGTTCGCCTTGAGGGGTTCTGTGCAGGGGTTCACCCGGAGGTGGCAACCATTTATTGACTTCTTTGCGGGAGAGTGAGCGTCAGCAGGGAGGGGGGGGGGGGTTAGAGTAGAGTAGGAGGGAAAATATGGCGGGTAGTACCGGTGGGAGGGGAGCGGGCTTGTGCAATATGTTACGGTGGAAGCATTGAAAGTACGTGGATGTTTGCACATTTTTGCCTTTTTTGCTTCCTTTCTGATGATGTCTGTAACTGTTTATAAAGCCAAAAACTACCTCAATAAAATTGTTTATTAAAAAAAAAATCTGGTTCACCAATAGCCTTTGGGGAAGGAAACCTGCCGTTCTTATCTGGTATGCCCAATATACAACTCAGACCCAACGTAATGTGGTTGACTGAACTGATATGTTTGAGCATGCTACTCATTTGCATTGGAATGGGCATTAAATTCTGGCCTTGCAGTACTGAAAGTAGTATTAAACTTTCAGGGTGCTCCGGTTTCCTCCCACAGTCCAAAGATGTGCAGGTTAGGTGGATTGGCCATGATAAATTGCCCTTAGTGTCCAAAATTGCCCTTAATGTTGGGTGGGGTTACTGGGTTATGGGGACAGGGTGGAGGTGTTGACCTTGGGTAGGGTGCTCTTTCCAAGAGCCGGTGCAGACTCGATGGGCCGAATGGCCGCCTTCTGCACTGTAAATTCTATGATATTGCACAGCATCCTTTTCTTTAAAAACCCTTCGATTAATACCGTCAAGACCAGCAACCAAATCAGCTTTATGAACAATAAGGCTATCAATGATATTTAACAGACCTAACTCCAGCATTTATCCTACATTTTACTGAGCCCAACCTCAGTGCAAAAGGCAAAGCTAAAGCATTTGCAGCCAGCTTCAACCTTAACTGCTGACTGGATAGTCCTCTCACTGACCCAAAATTGAACCAGCCATATAAAAACTGCAGCTACAAGAACAGGTCAGAGGCTGGGAATTCTGTGGCAAGTAACTCACCTCCCCACTCCCCAAATACTGTTCATTATCTATAATTGCACAAGTCAGGATGAATGCAGCTCTAACAATGCACAAGAGGATCAACATGATGCAAGTCAAAGCAGTCCTCTTATTCATCAGATTAGCCATGATCTTATCAAGTGGCAGAACAGGTTTGAAGGGCTGAATGGCCTTCTCCTGCTCCTATTTCATATGTTCTCCCAAACACTCCCTCATTCACACACACAGTGGCAGCAGTGTGTGCCATATACGAGATGCACTGCAATCACTTACCAAGGCTCCTTTGACAGCATCTTCAAACACACAACTATGCCAGCTGGATGGACAAAGGCAACAGATACATGGGAACGCCACCACCTTCAAGTACCTCCAAGCCACACACCATCCTGACTTGGAACTATATCACTGTTCCTTCACTGCTACTAGGTCAAAATCCTGGAACTCCCTTCCTAACAGCACTGTGGGTGTATGGACATCACATGGACTACAACAGTTCAAGAAGGCAGTTCATTGTCACTTTCTCAACTAGGAATGGGCAACAAATGCTGACTTTGCCAGTGACATATCACATGAAAAGATCTTCAGACATGGAAGCTGGTGCAAAATGGTAGTTTAGAACCTCTTAATCTTGAATCTTTCACATGGAATTCTTCAATGATTCTGTATGTCCCCAATGGCCACCTTATTACTAATGTAGTTGAACATAACATAACTAAACGCTAAAGTCCTTTTGGCTGTGCCAGCTTTTGTATCAGTCAGTGAAGTTCAATACCTACTCCAGTTCTTCCGAAAACTAATTTTTCACTTTAGTCTTGGGACATGACGAGAAAGTCAATTTGGTTTTGTTTAACAGTGTTCCATTCTTTAACACATGGCGTCCTTGGTTTGCTTTTTCCCTTTGGTGTTGCTATTATCTCCATCTAGTCCAACTGTACAATCATATACAAGCCATTTTCTCTTATACAATCTGCCATCTTTGACAATGTAACGTCTTATTATCTGGCATGAACATCAAATTTCAGCAGGAATGGATTGGTTGATCACACATACCGAGTAATATTACTGTTGTGTCGGCTTCTTTCTTTGTGGAAGGCACATACTGCATCAGGTCAGTACTAGAAACTAGACCAAGTTAACTTTATTTAATTTCTCGTATGGCATCTGAAATGATTCTGCCACAAAGCAGAGACTAGTTACTATTAAGGGTTCAGATTATCCCAAATCTCACCATAACCAATTAATTACTTCTGAAGTGCATATGAAAGTAGTATTAAACTTGCATAAAAGTATACAATTATAGCCACTGTTTTAAGATATACTGCCCTGAAATTGCAAAAGAAAATGGCCCAAAACTCAAAACCAGACTCACTGTTATAGTTTCATACATAATTTATAGGACTCGAAGACAGAGTGCTCATCAATACTTAAGCATAAAACCTGCCTATTTTACAGACATTTTACCAGTTAACATAGTCATTTGTCCACTTCCAAATGTATTTTTCTTATTTTGATTTTTTTGTTTACTGTTTCATTCTCGACATTTAATTTTGGAATACACGAGTTAGGAATACTGCAGAGGTTCAAAAAGGCAGCTCATCACCACCTTTTCCAAAAATGGATGGACAGCAAATGCTGGCCTAACCAGTGATGCCCAAATCCCGTAAACAAATAAAAATAAATCCAAATATTTTGTCATGTTACAACAATAGCAATGGTCCGGACAGCACGATAGCGCAGTGGTTAGCACTGCTGCCTCATGGCATCGAGGACCCGGGTTCGATCCTGCCCCGGTTCACTGTCTGTGTGGAGCTTGCACACTCTCCCCGTGTCTGCGTGGGTCTTACCCCCACAACCCAAAGATGTGCAGGGTAGGTGGATTGGCCATGTTAAATTGTCCCTTAATTGGGGGAAAAAAGAATTGGGTACTCGAACCTAAAAAAAACAATAGCAATGGTCCATTCAAAAATACTAGTTTCCCTTATACCCAACCTACATAACTTAAAATCCGTAAACTTTTAGTTAATAACTACCAACTTATGAAAATTGAAACTGAACAATGTGGCTTCAGTTGAGACTCGCCCCCACATTCCTTTCCCTATCCATAAATGCAATGATGTGTTTGTACTTTGTACAGAAATATCCATGTCGCTCATTTTAATTACACAATTCCTTTCTGCTGATGACTTATCTGCATATATGTAAACAGATATGAAATACACAAAGAATTATATTACATCAGCATTACAGTGATTTAACACCAAAATAAAGACAATTTAAGATGGAGTAGATTTTGGCACTGATCATGATGTGGCCATCATGAATTACTCAATATACCAACTTAGTTTCACAAGCATCCAACAAGACATCAAATAAGATTGAATGTTTCCAGTTGTATTTGATTGTTATACAACTATAACAGTTGTCGGACTAGAGAAGGTTAATACAGTTAAGAGCTATTTAACCTCTAATAAAACAGATTGCAGATTTGGTTACCAATTACTTTATTTCATGATAAGCACAGCCTTTAAGTACTTTGAAAAGCAAAACATATGAAAGTGGATAAAAGAAACTATTAAAAAAACATTTAGTAGAGCACAGCTACAGAAAGTGTTGAATCATAGAATTCACAGTGCAGAAGGAGGCCATTCGGCCTATCAAGTCTGCACCAGTCCTTGGAAAGAGTACCCTACTTAAGCCCACGCCTCCACCCTATCCCCGTAACCCAGTAACCCCATCTAACCTTTTGGACACTAAGGGGTAATTTAGCATGGCCAATCCACCTAACCTGCACATCTTTGCACTGTGGGAGAAAACCGGAGCACACGGAGGAAACCCACACAGACACAGCGAGAAAGTGAAAACTCCACACAGTCACCCGAGGCCGGAATTGAACCTGGGACCCTGGAGCTCTGAGGCAGCAGTTCTAAGCACTGTGTCACCGTGTCGCATGTACTTAACATGACACTTAGGAAGGGAATAGAGGGATACGAACCCTGGAACTGTAGAAGATTTTAGTTTAGTCAGGCAGCATGGCCGGCGCAGGCTTGGAGAGCTGAAAGGCCTATTTCTGTGCTGTACTTTTCTTTGTTCTTTAACATCCAAAAGCAGTTCATTTAGCACACCCAATTTCACTGTTATTACTCCTACGCTGATCGTTATAGTTGGTATCTGCTTCAAAGTAGAATAGCTGTAGCACAGGAGACAACATTTGGCTCATCATGTCTGTGTTGGCTCTCTGAAGGAGCAATTCACCTAATTCTTTTTTTTAAATTTGTTCATGGGATGTTGGTATCACTGGCTGGTCAACATTTCCTGGAAGTGAAGCCTCGGAAGGCGACGGGTCCGGACGGGATCCCTGGTCGTGCACTAAGAGCCTGTGCGGACCAGCTGGCAGACGTGGCCGCGGACATCTTTAACCTGTCCCTACTCCGCTCCGAAGTCACCACCTGCTTCAAGAAGACCACCATCATACCGGTGCCAAAGAAAACCAGGCAACGTGCCTCAATGACGACGTTCTGGTGGCCCTGACTTCAGTCGAATTGAAGTGCTTTGAGAGGTTGGTCATGAAGCGCATCACCTCCATACACCCAGAACGTCTTGATCCACTGGAATTCGCATACCGTCGCCACCGGTCCACAGCAGACGCCATCTCCCTGGTGCTACATTCATCCCTAGAGCATCTCGACAAAAGGATTCCTACATCAGCTTCCTATTTATTGACTACAGCTCCGCCATCAACACCATAATCCCAGCCAAGCTCATATCAAAGCTCCAAAACCTAGGACTTGGCTCCTTACTCTGCAACTGGATCCTCGACTTTCTAACCCACAGACCAAAATCAGCTGTGTCTGAGTAGTATTCTTCGAAAAACAAATCATCTTTTGTTGTTTCGGAATTCTTTTTGTTCTCTTCACTTTGGGTGGTGCAGACTGCTTTTTTCAGGGTGTTGTGCAAGGCTGCATACTTAGCCCCCTACTATACTCCCTGTACACACACGACTGCGTGGCAAAATTTGGTTCCAACTCCATCTACAAGTTTGCTGGCGATACGACCTCAGTGGGTCGGATCTCGAATAACGACGAGTCAGAATACAGGAGGGAGATTGAGAACCTAGTGGAGTGGTGTAGCCAAAACAGTCTATCCCTCAATGTCAGCAAAATTAGAGAGATGGTCATTGACTTCAGAAAGCAAAGTACTGTACAGCATCTGTCAGCATCAACGGGGCTGAGGTGGAGATGGTTAGCAGTTTCAAATTCCTAGGGCTGCGCATCTCCAAAAATCTGTCCTGGTCCACCCACGTCGATGCTACCACCAAGAAAGCACAACAGCGCCTATATTTCCTCAGGAAACTAAGGAAATTCAGCATGTCCACATTAACTCTTGCCAACTTTTACAGATGCATCATAGAAAGCATCCTATCTGGCTGCATCACAGCCTGGTATGGCAACTGCTCGGCCCAAGACCGCAAGAAACTTCAGAGAGTCGTGAACACAGCCCAGTCCATTACCACCCATTGACTCCATCTACATCTCCCGCTTCCTGGGGAAAGCGGGCAGCATAATCAAAGACCCCTCCCACCCGGCTTACTCACTCTTCCAACTTCTTCCATCAGGGAGGAGATACAAAAGTCTGAGAACACGGACGAACAGACTCAAAAACAGCTTCTTCCCCACTGTTACCATGCTCCTAAATGACCCTCTTATGGACTGACCTCATTAACATCACACTCCTGTATGCTTCACCCAATGCTGGTGTTATCTAGTTACATTGTGTACCCTGTGTTACCCTATTATGTACTTTCTTTTATTTCCTTTTCTTTTCATGTACTTAATGATCCGTTGAGCTGCTCGCAGAAAAATACTTTTCAATGTACCTTGGTACACATGACAATAATCAAACCAAATCTACTTATGGCTCATCCCGGAAGGCATTTAAGAGTCAACCTCATTGCTGTGGATCTGGAGTCACATGTAGGCCAGACCAGGTTAGGACGACAGATTTCTATCCCTAAAGGACATTAGTGAACCAGATGAGTTTTTAACAACAATCGACAATGGTTTCATGGCCATTTTTAGACTTTAATTCCAGATTTTTATTGAATTCAAATGTCACATCTGCCATGGTGGGATTTGAGACCAGGTCCCCAGAGCATGATTCTGGATCTCTGCATTAGCAGTCCAGCGAAAATACCACTACGCTACTGCTCAGCCTTTTTCCATTGCCCTGCAATATATTTCCTTCTCAGATAATGACTCAATATCCTTTTAAAAGACTCAATTCGCCCTGCCACTCCACACTCAGATCCTAACCACTTGCTACGTGAAAAGGTTTTTTTTTTTTAAGAAGGCTGTGGAGAGCAGCCAGTCAGGTCATGAAGCCTGCTAGCTGAAAGATGTAAGCAGCCATGGAACAGGTCCTGCAAACTGCCAGAGAGAGAGACATTTCTGAAAAAGGATTCTGAAAGAGATGTCCTAACAGAAGATTGCTTCCTAAATGAAAGTACTGCCTTTGCTTGGATGTGTAAGTGGAACGAGAGCTGTACTTCAATGCCAACTGTTGTTTAATGGGATCTCATGTGTTAAAGTCAAGAAACTGCATATAATATATTAGTGTTGGAACTGTGAAATTTAACGGTTAAAATATTACCTTTTTTCTTTCTTTTAATAAAGTTTTGTTTATCAAATGAAATAAAAAAAGAAAATGTTTTTCTCATGTTGCCAACTGCTTCTTTTGCCAATCACTATCATTCTGGGTCCTCTGGTTCTCGATCCTGCCACTGATGGGAACAGCTTATCCCTACCTACTCTGTCCAGGCCCCTTATGATTTTGAACATCTCTACCAAATTTTCTCTCAACCTTTTCCTCTCCAAGGAGAGCAGCCCCAACGTCTCCAATCTTTCTATGTACTTAAGGTCCTCATAAGAACATAAGAACTAGGAGCAGGAGTAGGCCATCTGGCCCCTCGAGCCTGCTCCGCCATTCAATTAGATCATGGCTGATCTTTTGTGGACTCAGCTCCACTTTCCGGCCCGAACACCATAACCCTTAATCCCTTTATTCTTCAAAAAACTATCTATCTTTACCTTAAAAACATGGAATGAAGGAGCCTCAACTGCTTCACTGGGCAAGGAATTCCATAGATTCACAACCCTTTGGGTGAAGAAGTTCCTCCTAAACTCAGTCCAGGCCCCTTGGAACCATTCTCATGAATCTTTTCTACACCCTCTCTAGTGTTATGCCCCATATTCCAATTGAGACCAAACCAGTGTTCTTTTCAGATTTGCCCTGCTACCTTTTAAAAATTAATTTTACAGGATGTGGATGTCGCTGGTTAAGCCTTCATTTATTGTCCATCCCTTATTGCCCGAGACGGTAGTTGTGAGTTGTCTTCTTGTACCACTGCCGTGCATAAGGTGTCGGTGCTGTTAGGGAGGGAATCC